>NC_031981.2:15619297-15923940 GCF_001858045.2 Oreochromis niloticus
ACTGCGGGATAGCATCCTCATTGGCTAAAGAGTTGTCAGTTACAAGTCATTAGTCACTGAGTGTCCAGTTTCATACCACAGATAATCTTTTGAAGCATGGCATGATCAGGGTTATTACAAAATTGTCGGAATTTTTATTCAATATGACCCAAAATGACTGACTGAGATTATAAATGTATAAAAACAATTTTATACTATCTGATGTTATATGCCCCAAATATCTTTGCTAGCATGTAGTACACTGGAGACAATGCACATATCCTCAGCCTCCAACCAGTGAATGGTTCGAGGGATCAAGGTTTTCGTTGGTGGTTCGTTGGTTCGTGGTCTACCTGTACTTATGCATCCATCCATGCTTCTATCTATCCATCCATTTTCATCTATAGACAGTTTAGAGTCACTAATTAAATGAACATGTCTTTTGAAATTGAGAGGAACCCAGGACCTTCTTGCCATGCAGTGACGGTGCTTACTACCACACCAGACTTCCAGAGTTAGGAAGCAGTTCCCCAGTTTTGTATTGTTCATGGAATCTTGATTGACTGTTTAAGAGTGTGGAGTGTTGTTGTCTTTACACATAGCTATAGGAGCTGTTTTCAGTATATAATTGCTTTACCAGTTATTTGATTTACTACTTATTAATAATGTATTTGTCTAGTCTAAGTCACTAAGTAGAGTGAAACTAATGGATAAAAACCTACTACTAACAAATTTTAAAAATGGCGACACATGAACTTGTAGCATCAATCAAAATGTTCTTCAGATCCATTAGATTGCTTTTTTTCTTCCATGTTTTTTTGTGAATGACCTTAGAAACTCAGCAGCTTGTGACAGCATTTCCTCCTACCTTTGTCTGACTTGAGTGGGCAAACATTTTTCAGATTTTTCTGACAACAGATGAATGCAAAATATCACCCAAGTGTAGTTATTTACCTTATTGCAGTTTACTGGCGTGGATTTCTAAAAGGAAATGGAAATGCTTTTGGCAGGTCGTCCTATATATACAATGGAAAGAAGCTTCTCAGCTTCTCCCTGTGGGGGTAAAAAGGTGAAGGATTTTCTGCATTGCGTGCCTGTCTGACAACTTAAGCTACTTTCACATGATCAGCATCAAAGTGCTTAACACAGACTGGAAGCCAATAATATTTTATGGAAAGGAGTAGCGAGGGCTGACTTGGCAGCAGTTGGACTCACTTAGGCGGGTACAACCCCAACGCTTAGCTTTTAAACTTTGACCAAGTTTGACACAGACTTTTTGTAGAGTTGTTAACAGTGATCCGTTCCCAGGAGCAGATTTTGATTCTTCTCATGTGAAGGCTTTTTACAGGGAAGAGCTCAGTGTTACATCACCATTTGTCAGCAGGCACCCTGCTATTCACCAGAGGCTCTGTATCTGTATCTTCATGCTGCGACACCGGGGTTTATTTTCACTTTTTCGATACCCTTTTTAGCTTCTCTGAAAATTGCTGTCCGTCTTCGCTAAAAAAACAAAAAGTCACCAAAACACTTAGCCCATTTGTAGTCCATTTAAAGCATTTTAATGGTGCGGTAGTTTGCCATCACTGAACTGCTGTGTAGTTCACCTGTGTATGTGTGTGAGTTTTACTCCTGCTATTCCCTTCCTGATTAGATTTCACACTTTCCTGGCAACAGCGATTACTTTATCCTTGCGTAATGCTGATTTCATGCTTGGCATTCACCTTGCCACAGATGTTGCACCCAGTTTTTAAGCACCGTTCTTTTCAGTGTTATCTTTTCCCTCGCTGTTTATCTTCATTAAATTGTTCACTGGCAGCAAATGGCACATTATCAAAGAAATTTCAGCGCAAAACTGAATAGTTCCTGCAGAAAGGCAAAGCCATATTACTTTTACATATATTCTGACTCAGTTAAACCTTGTTTGCTTCTTAAAACACCATTCTTTTTTCTTTCTTTTTTTTTTTTGCATTTAAGTTGGACATTTCAGTACAAAAGAACCACTTGCACAATTTCCTTCAGTTTAATTCATTCATTTAGGGGCAGAAATGTATTTTTGTTGAATGTGAAATGAGACTTAAGTAGTATTAAGTACAATTTAGACTTTTTTAGGAGCAGTTAGACATATTTTCAAGTTTGAATGGGCTCTTAAAAGCAAAAAACTTTTTCTTTGGAAGCATTTGGAGTTTCTATGCTTCTACCTTCTAAAACCTTTAACCATTTCTCTGCTTGCTGTTGGCATGAATGCCGAGGAATATACCCAGAAAATCTAAGCTTAACTTTTCCTCTCTGTCCATTTACTATGCATGAATTTTATGCAAATAAGAAACCTAAAGTAGAATTTAAAATGCTGAGGTTGTCAAAAATAGAGATAAAAGCTATCACAAATTGACTGTCTCTCAGTTCCAAAGTCAATCTTGTGTCATTTTTGCTTCCATCTCACTCTGTCTGAACTCGCTGTGACCACCAGAAACATTCACATCCAAATAGATTCCATCTGCTGAAAGGTTCAGTGACCCTTGCCCAATCATAGCAGCTCATTTCAGGCCATTTAGGCCTTTTTTGTCATGTATGTCTGGAAAAGGTTTGCTTCTTTCCAAGTAGTTGCTGGCTTTATAGATTTCTTTCTTTCTTTCTTTCTTTTTTTACTGTTCCTTTTTGAAAAATTTCAGCAAAAAGTAAAACTTGAATAAAACTGCAAAAATGTCACTATTATGACCCTCAAATTGGGGCTTTTACAGTAATTGCTTAAATTTTCAAAATGTGATGTCTAATTTTTGAAGCCCGCCAGTAACACTTAATCTACATATATTTACCATCATCTTGTTGCTTGTTAGGATATATGTTAGTAACATAGGAGCGATTTAGCAATCCCTTATTCTACATCAGAGGTTCCCAAAGTGTGGGGCCCGCCCCCTAGGGTGGGGACGGTGGGGGGGCAGAGCCATTGCAGGTTTTTGACGGGGCTCCCACACAAACGCAAAGCAGGAGATGAAGCATCGCCAAATATGTTTCCAAACCAACTTCCTTCCAAGCCAAAGACTAGAAAATATGGTGAAGCATATCTTCCCTTTGGCTTCACCTACACAAGTGCCAAGGTAGGTCTCCCCTGCAAAATTAGTTTCCCTACGTCGGGAGCAGCGCTGGGCTCTCCAAATCACGGACAAACAGTATCCCACATTCTTGATTTTTAGTTCACAAACACTTCTTGTAATAACTAACTACTCCTGACATTTTGGACATGTTAGCTCTTTATACAGTAAAGTTACAGTGGGATACAAATAATATCAGGCTGATCCTGCCACAATTTGTTCCCCCCGGTTCAAATCACAGACAAACAGTATCCCACAGCTGTTTATGTTTTTGAACCCATTTTGCACAGAGAGGCATTTTTTGCTAAATGTATTGATAACAATGTTGAATATTATACACAGGAAAAAAACAACTACACGTAAAATAATTACACCGTGACGCCTCTGTGTATATGCGAGTGTATATGTAAGTGTGTAAAACCTGAAGACAGTCAGATTAACAGCAACAGTATTTTGTCTCTATCTGCCATTCTGCAATTCATCTCATGTAAACAATAACGCGGTGCACAGCGTGACTTGAAAAAAGGCACATACCTTTGAGGTTGCGTGACGAACTCTGTATTTCTCGTGGGGGGGCAACATTTTTCTTGTAAAACAAAGGGGGCCTTGCAAAAAAAGTTTGGGCACTGTTCTACATGATCACATATTCTGTAGCTATTTCTTCTGCCTTAATGATACATAATATATTTATAAGTCCATTTATTGTTATACTGTGTGGCAACCCATCAGCTATTACCTAATGATCTACCCTCTGGGCAAGATAGCCAGTCTTGCAGGGGTCTAGTGTGTATTTCTAAGGCTAAGATCTCCTGTTCTGTGTACCAGTCATTGTTTATGAATGGATGTAGATGTATTTTTTATTCTCCACAAATGCTCCATTCACTAACATACATGCAAGGAAGGCCATGTTTTATATAATCTCATAAGAATTACACAAGTTCATTTTAATAACTTGTTTTATTAACCCCATTAGAATGGGTACATAGCTGGATAAATGACCCTTTACAGTCTGAAGCCCTTGGCCAGTGAAAAGTCATTAAGACATTTACCAGAAAATGTAATTTTTTATTTAAAGAGTTAGTTATTGAATAAGCATTTATTGGAAAACTGTGATTCTCAGCAGTGGGAACTGTAGTAATGAGAATTAATGTTATTAATCTGCTTCTGGCTTTTGTGTAACATACAAAGATGGATATACAGATAATATACAGACATACAGAAAGTCTTTGCATCTCTACATATCTTCTTTGAGCCAGGCTGTTTTCACTGCCTTTCATTGCCTTTTTTTCCCTAGTAACTTCAATCTAAATTGAACATGTATAGAACATCATGATTTAGTGGTAATTTAGTCGTCTAAATTGCAACTGTGCAAGTAGACTTATCATCATGGAATCTAAATTATTTAAATTAAAGATCAATTTAATAATTGAATAAACAAAAAATATGTCAAGCATGAAAATCTGCAAAACGTTTGTCAAAAAGCCCTGACTGAAGAGTTCTCTAACATACAGGCCCACAAGCACCATCATCAATCAGCAACCATGCTGGGGCAGAGGTCAGGAGGGGGATGGGTCTGTTTGATCAGGAGTCCATAGACTAGTCACAGCCAGAAAGTCAATTTGATTAATCTTGGTGGATAATTGCAGTCCCCTCTATTTACGCTCAGCCAGTTCAAGTCATGAATGTGCCATGATCTCGTGTTACATTGTAGGCTGATCTACACACATCAGTGTTGGATTTTACGGATATAAGATGATACAGACAAAAACATGTGATTTGTATAGTGATGAAGGGGCTGGATGTACAGCAGATTGTTGTCTCTCTATCTCTTTATTCATTTCCTTACAGAGTCTCCAAACAGATCCACTTCCTGTCTGTTCTTCATGATGCTATCAAGCACACAGGAAATAACATGACTTTCTTTTCCGTCAGTCATTCCCCTCGCTGCGATATATCAGTCAGCTATGCTTCTGTTTTGATATTTGATGCCGAATTATTTCCATGCCTATATTGTAAGACTTGTCCATCAGCAGGTTTCACTTTTGCTTCCTGTCGTGGTTGTTTTGCTCCCAGCAGTTCACTTCTATCTACCTTCATTTGATCCTGTGACTGCTTATTTGAACTCGATGAAAATGTGATGCTTCAAAGCTAAGAGTGGTGCACTGCTACACCCGTGAAGACCTTTTGGTGTTTGAAGTAACTTTATTGTGACACCTGTGAAGCGTATCTCCAGAGGAAATCACCTGTTCCATGATTGTCCCCATCCTATCTTTTGTTTCAGCATCTTTAAATGACTTATTTAGGCTCCCCAAGTATTTTCTCACGTTTCCATTCAACCTTAAAGTAGTGGTTTTCTTCTGTATGCGTTGCAGTCATTGGTGTAAAGTAGAGATATGACATGAAAGCCAAAGTTCAATTGCATGCATCAGTGAACCGATGTACGGGAGCATCACTTTGCAGCATTAGCTGTCAGTAATACACTACTGAAAGTTCCCACTTGCACTTTGATGTTTGGGCGCACTTGTGATAAGCAACAAAGTCTCAGAAGCAATGGGATTGAGGAAAACACCCAGGAGACTCCACACAGTTTGTGTGTGTGTGTGTGTGTGTGTGTGTGTGTGTGTGTGTGTGTGTGTGTGTGTGTGTGTGTGTGTGTGTGTGTGTGTGTGTGTGTGTGTGTGTGTGTGTGTGTGTGTGTGTGTGTGTTTGTTTTCATCTCCTGTTTTCCACCAGGAGATGAAGAAATGCAGCTAAATAACAAATAAGAGCTCATTTTACAGGAATCCAATCAAGTTGTCACGTGGATTGTCATTTGACGTTCCGATCCCTCATGGAAAATAACTGGTGGCTGTCAAAATTGCAAGTAAATGTCAAATTACAGGAAATCAATTGGAGCAACTGATTGACCTATGACCTAATAGTAAATACACTGCAAGGTTACCTAGGCAACTAAAGCATGGAATATCGTCAGGTGACCACCCACCAGCTTTAAAGCGATGTCTTCCAGTGTGAACATAGCTTTTATTTGCCTTTGGAAATGAAAGCTAACTGAATTCCCAAAAGTATCTGGACACCAAAGGGTGTCTCCATTGATGAGCCAGTGATGAGATGAGAAATGCTTTATTTCTTTCTTTTGTTAAGGGAGTTGAAATGGTAATGAAATAATAATATCTTGCTTCTCTGCCAGACAGATGTATTGTAGAGGGTGTGAAACTGCAAGACTCTTTTTTTTTTTTTTTTTTTTTTAAACTTCTTCATAAGAGCTATATGGGGTTGTTTTGTCCTAAAATATAACTATATGCTGCAAAGCAGGCTCACTAAAGCAGAATGCAAAAGAATGCTGGTGCAACACCCGCAATTAGTTCCAAAGTTAAGAAGCAAAAACACCAGAAAATGTAAATATAAACTAAAGTTTTTTCTTTATCAGTTAAATTGGTAATTGTTCTCTGCTGTTCTCCTCGAAACCTCACATGGGGTCTTGACTTTGAGGTTGGGGAAGAATCGGGTTGCATTTTCATGCCAGTCCGTAATGTCTCGACATATCTTTAGCTCCTCTCTATATGTCCGTTACCATCGCTATACTAAAACTTTGATGTTTTTATCACAACGTGCTGATGTTTTATGAAACATGCCAACTTCAGCTTTTTCCTATTTTGTGTGACCCTGACCTTTGGCCTGTACCCTTGAAGCATTACATAGTAAAAGTGTGTATTTTATTATCTTTAACCCATATGACTGGAGCAAAATTGGCTGAATTCTTTAGTATCTATAAGCTTTAAAAACGTGAGATATTAAAATGCATTTGTGCAGTGTAAGATTCTACACAAATGTTATTGTGTCACGTTGTATAGTGCTTTGAAAAAATAGTCTGTTGTACAGCTCTCTCCACGCCTTTTCATACAATATATTACTCGATATGGTTTCTTGGAATTGTTTTTCAAGGTCAAATTTGACCTTGGGCACTAACGATGAAGGTCAAAGTCAAATGCTTAGCCAGCCTTCACACTCATATCTCCACAGCTTAGTGTAGTGTTGTGAAGTTTGAAGACCATCCACAAAAATTATGGATAGAATAAATAAATGAATAATTGATTGCCACATTTTGGTGTGGCCTTGACCTTGACCCGATTTTCACCAATATTCAGCTTGAGCCGTTATTGATATCTAACATCACACAATTTGAAAATGATGATGATGATCTTGAAAACCGTTGATGCTAGACTGTTAACAAACAGACAAATAGAAGCTCCCTCCTTTCAGGGGGAGAGCAACACAGATGAAATATAGATTCTAACAATTTTGATGTTGCATGCACGGTGGGCTCACTGCTGGATTCAGAATCAGTACAATGCTATTTCACCTTTATCCCACCATCAACCATCAACTGTTCTCATACTAAAGAATATTGTAGTAAACATGGCTGTATCAGGCCATTTATAAATGTCAATCACGCAGTGAAACGTTACACTAGTTAATGATTTAAAGACATGAAAAAGATGCAAAGATGAAGTGAGTGTGTAAAATCTATATCTCCGCTGTTGTTGATTAATGGAAGTAGTTCAGTGAACTAGAGTGCAGTAGGCTGGGGTTTCATATTCCAGTCGATATATAATAGGATTTGGCTTGCAATGTGCATTAATTAACACATAATCCAAAGTTTAAACAAGGCCACTGGGGTTGCTTTCCACATTTAGGCCATGCAGTAACTGTAAATGCAGCAGATCATTCCTGGTAGCAATTGTAGTTGTTTGGAAGAATTGTGACCATGTGCAAGACAAAAGGGCTTAAATATACAAATACTTTGAGAATTTACAGTATGAGTATTAAAATATGATGTGAGTAAATTTTACTGTTTATTTGACTTGGTTTCATTAAAACTATGAGCTTTACAGAGGATGTTTGGATGTTCATAATATTCTTTTCCCATTTATTAGTCAATGATTTATCAGTGCAGTGACACCAGGATGCATTTGGGGACTCTCCTCAATGAGAGCAAGTTGTCGATGCACGTAATGAGATCTTGCATAATGAACATAGTACAAATGCTCTGAAAGCCTCGGTCACCGCACACTTGTTGGGATCAAATGCAGTGTCATGGGGGAAAAAAAAGATGACATACTTAAAAAGGTTAAAAAGAATTGAAATGAAGTTGAATTTCAATCAGTGAATCCCATTTCCATAATTCAGTGTCCATGAGTCACTGCTACTTGCTGTGTTCGCTGTGAATAGCTTTTGCATTTGTGAACAAAGATGAAAAGGGTTTGCTGCGTGAGGCTCCTCCAGGAAATTATCTGTCGACACTTTCCAGCAGTGTGTCTTTCTGAGAAAAGTTGCTTTAGAACTTTCGTGCCCTCTGTGTTGTTTATCAGAAGTTTCATTATCTCTTTACCTTGAGTGTTGCAGTGAGGTCCAGTGAAGCTTGAATGGATTTGTCTTTGGGAAGGAAACTATTGGAATATTGGATTTGGAAGTGCCGCTTGGTTCTGCATGGCTGAACTGTATCCTGGAGGAAGTGCTGCTGCTGACTTTTTAAAAATTTATTTTTCCTTTTTTTAATTTTTACATGGCAGACTTGGATCTTTTGAATCTTCACTTCATCAAGGAAACAACTCATTCCATCTACAACTCTAATCACTGAATCTTAATCCAGAGGTGTAAGATTTATCTACCCCTTTTAGATAACATAGGCTGTATATAAAAGATGAACATCCCCCAATTTTTAAAAAATGAAGACCGTGCAGAAGCAATGCTGCAATCTTTCTAATGGACACTTCTTTTATCTCCTTGCATAAAGAAATCAGATTATATAGAAGTCAAATAGAAAGCAGCCCTACTTCTGTCTTGATTTATGCCCTCATCATCACCTTACCATCTCGGGCCCTCTACGATGAAACAAATTCTCCATTCTCAGCACATCTTAACATTATCGGGCTTACTTTAATGCTTAGTGGTTGATTCATTAATTATTCTTTCCATGTCTGAAATATGTTATCTGTTTTTGCTGCTATGTTTTTCTTTTTTTTCTTTTTAGGATCACAGAGTTCATATAAAAAAGTTGCTAACACTTACCCAGTACCACAGCCCTGAAGTATTTATTACAATCATATAATTGAGCTTTGAGCTGAGATGCTTTATCTCAGATTCACGAGTAGGCGCTCTGTGTAGGAATTTCTTTAATTGTGGGTTCTTTTCATGGATGCTTTAAAATCCAGTTTAATGAAAAAGAAAACTTTAAATAGGCGCAAATTAAAGGGCTGTAAATTCCTATGTGTCAAATAGAAGGATTTTTTTTTTAATAAAGCTTTCATGCAAACTTGATTTGAAGCTAGGTTGAACAACAGTAACATTTCTGTGTTATTTTGTCTTGGGGACTAAGGATGTCTGACCCCAGCTGAGGTTGCTGCTGGCAGGGATGAATTAAGTATGCAGGCTGAAATCGTGCCATATCTTATGGCTTGCTTGCTGACTGCTCACCTCGGTGACTGCAGCAGCTGATAGGAACTTCTCAGCCCCTGTGGAACGGAACATCAAGTTGATGCATTACTTAGCCACTGTGTCTCTGCAGCATTGTACTTCTTGCCACCTTTCCTGCTTCAGTACAACCCCTGGACCTGATCCTAAACTTTACTTTGTCAGTATAGAAAGAAAGAAGGAGACTGGACTATAGCTCACATGACTTGGCCTGCTGCATGGTTTGCTGTCTGCATAGCATGCAGAAGTGAGTAGATGCATGATGATTCCAGTGCTTCCAATATTATGGATTTCAGAGGTTTCAGTGACTCTATTATTCTAAGGCAATCAGATAGTAGGTAATGCCAGGCAAGCAGTACTGGTACGCATAAGCACACACACCAAAGCTCTTCTTTTAATACATCAAACCTAAAGCAGGGCCATCATTAGGGGTTGCTTCACATCCTTTAGCCAGCTGAAGGGTTTGGTGGTGCATGACAAAGAGACCACATGGCTGTACTCTCTGTCAACTCCTTTCTCACCTTTGCCACTGCCATACATGATAACCATACATACCCAATATATGAGTCATTTCTTGTCACTTCAGAGTATTTGGAGTTTGATATCTAGTGTAAAACCCAGCTCACTACACCGAATATATTTGAAGAATAAATGAATTAGTCAGGAGATAAAAGCAATTTTTACAAAAAGCAGAAAACTAGGTCAACACGTTAGCAGTTTGAAGTTCAGTACAAAGTAGCTGATTTTGCTCTTTCTTTGTTAGAAGAATTGCATTACAGCAGTAGACAAAATATTACGCAGTGTACTTCACCCGTAACAACCTTATTTTTTTATAAATCACGGGAAATTAATTGCCATTTCGGGACAATAACATGATTTCTATGAAACCCTCCATTTATCTTAAAGAAGAGATTACAGTACTACCTTTCAGGAGAAGAAAACCTGCGTAATTTCAGAAAATGCTGCACCGTCCTTTTGTATTTTTTCCATTTGGTTTGGGAAAATTAAGAGTTTTAGTTCTCATTTACACATCAAACTTGAATTTTGCTGTATTTGTTTACCTGTTTTCCACCTATTACGGTGTTCCTCTTGTGGATCAAAGATCTCTAAATATAGACGATGCACTCACCAGCAGCCAGTTCCCGGGTGACTGTGAAGGGAGAAGGGTCCAACAGACTTGCCAGTTTTAGAACAGTTATTCAGGGATAATACTGGCATAAAATATTAAAGTTGATGAGGATCTTTCCTTACCTCCGTTCTTATTTAGTATGAACCTGATTTTTTTTTTCTTCTTTCTGCAGGTAAAGTTTTTCTGTAACTTTTATTTTTGTAATAATGTGACAGTGTATCAAAGGTGCAAGCCCTTCCTTAACCTTTAAATTAATTATTAATGGAGCGCAGTTTTTACTACAGTGTCTCTCTGTATTTAATGTTTTTTTCAGTGTGTATTTTTAAACATAGTCTTTCACTAATAGATAATGTGATACCATATGTGGGTGGAAAAAAGAGAAAAAACAAAACGGTTTCCAAGGAAACAAATGTAATGCACTGTGTTTTATGTCGAACGTGGATCCGTACCATAGAAAAGAGACAGTGTCAGAAACATTATCCTTGACCAGAAAAATGCATCCTCGGGTTGTGTAATGTATCATCCATACTGGTCTCTAAGTAATCATTAATTCTAAATATATGTAATATATCTAAACATCCTCTGGCTACTTCGTCATAGCAAGAAAGGAAGTGGCATGGTGCTTTATAAACAAGTTAGCAGCATGGCATTTACTATTGGGGTGACTCGCCAAACTCATCCATGGAGCACTATGTAAGGCAAAACCTGGAAAGCGGTTCTTCTGGCAACAAGAAGAACAACTTATAGAGTTTTTGATTATTACAATAAATATGAGTGGAAGGGAAATAGAAGTTTGTATAAGATTGACAGATTTAGTTCAGAAAGATGATTTCTGCAGTGCAGTTTTGGTAAACCTGTGTGAACTGTAGTCTCAGTTTCCTGATCATAGCTAAAGTCAGATGCAGCCAGTGTGGTCTTCTGCTGCTGTAGCCCAAGGTTAGACATGTTGTGCATTCAGAGATGCTCTTCTGCATACCTGGGTTATTACAAATGGTTATTTGAGTTACTGTTGCCTTCTTATTAGCTTGAATTGCTCTATCTGTTATCCTCTGACGTTTTGCCATCAACAAAACAATTCACCCAGGGAGCTGCGGCTCAGTGTTCAATGTGTAGGAAAATCCCAGTAGATCAGTAGTTTCTGATATACTTGGACGTGACAGTCTGGTACCAAAAGCTATGACACAGTCCGTCAAATCACCTTTGTCCACATTTTCAGTTGCTCTGTTTGAACTTCAGCATGTCTACATGTCCAAATGCATTGATCTCCTGCCATGATTATATGTATAAGATATATAAGCGCAGCTGAACAGGTGTATCTAACAAAGTAGCTGGTGACTGTAGATTTTCTGTTATGAAGCAGAGTAGTGGCATTTTAACACCAATATTCTTAATGGTCAAAGGTTTTTAATGCCTATGCCTTTTTTTAACAGCATTTGTTTGCACAAAAATCAATGTAGGAACCCTAACGCTCCTGAAAAAGCATATTTTAAAAGAGCTACAAAAGAGCTAAAAGAGTGCACGACCCTGTATAAATTTCAAGTGTGAATCAAGTATGAATGTGTACAATCATTTACTGAGTTGAAGAATGTGGCTCCAGCAATGAGTGACTTTCAGTGGAGGGAAAAATCAGTTTTGTCTTCTGCACCGTGCAAAAGACAAACAGTTGGAGCACAACAGACGGGAGAGGTCACATGCTTTACTATGGTAACCATGTTCAGAGTAGGATGTTTGTTTCCAAGGTGATATGTGTTGCCACATTGCACATATAGGTAGAGAAGACACTCCAACTCAAGGCGGCCTTGATTTAAAAAAAAAAATTAAAATGCTCCATCAAGTCCTGTGACTGGAAAACGAATGCATGTCTCATCTGATTGTGATTGGTTTTTTTGTTTTTTGTCTCTAAAAATTCTCCTCATCAAAAATCTGCTACTCAAGTGTTTCAAATTGAAACATTCATCCTTAATCTGCAGAACATTGGTGTGATTGAAGCTCACTCAGGAAAAACAGAGGATGATTTCATTCTGTTCACTGGTCGGTTAAATACAGCAAAATATATTCTGCATAAAAACAGCATCCAGTGGAATATAGAAGATCATCCCTAGAGCGTGGAAATTCATGAAGTACTTTTATTTGTTTTTTATTCTTTCAATCCCTTTCTAGTTTTAATCCCCATCATAATCGTAATGGTGCACTGTACAGTATTATAATCCAGAGATGCTGAAGATTACATGCGTGCAAATGGAAACACAGAATTCTTATTCCTTAAAAATGAGTCTGCCTGAAAACCTGCTTTTCTGTATTCAATGCTTATGCTGGCACATTTTCTGCTAATGAATCATTGATGGAGGCGCTCCTCACATGCTATAGGTTCAAAGTAATTTCAGATAGCCGCCTTCTCTTTAACCTTCTCACTACTGAGGTCTTGCGGATTACACAAAGGCTTGTAATATGTCCGGCATGCTTATAGCATTTTGAGATTCTAGTTTTAATTAAGGGCTTTTGTCTGGGAAACACTACACCAGTGTTAATGAAAGGGACAACTAGGGGGGAGAACTAAGAGGGGATAAAAATAGCAGCTTTTGTAGGCTAGGATTCCCTGTCGGGTTGGAGCCAAACTCACAGCAGATCACGCCAACTGATTAGCATAGACATGCTCCTGTGGCTGTGGATGCAGATGTGCCTCAGTGATGACAGTGTATACAGAAGAACACGGATTTTCCACTGAACACAAATAGAGATACAAATAATGCAAATGAGAGCCTAGTATGTTTATTTATGTTTACATAAACACAGACATTCAAAGGGGAAAAAACAGACCATGGTAGGTCTGTATATCATAAATTTTGCACCAGTTCTAACAGAAATTAATTTTGAGTTAAAACGGTTATTAATGAAAGATGACTTATTGAAGGAATAGATGATTAAAACTGCGGCAGCCAACAAGTTTTTGCCATCAATGGTCAAAAATCCTTCAAACATATGATTGTTCAAATGGTTTGAGCGGTAATAAGACTCAAACTCACCTGCAGTCTCGTTTTCAGACTTAAGAAAGACTTAAGAAAGTTTAGGGGTTTAGACGTGGGCTGGACTCGGGACAACAGGATGATATTCACAGGTAGGCAGACCGTGGCAGGTACTGGAGCCTAGAACAGGAAGTTTGTCCACAGGAAGCAGAGATAAGAGTCCCTGAAATAATCGTTGACTAATCAAAGAAAAATTGGCAGATTAGGTGACTACCAAAATAATCTTTTCATCTGTGTAACCCCATCAGTAATTTCCATCCAAGATTTGCTCTTCCCATCACATGGAGTGTAACTTCTGCTATATATATGTGGTCCTAAACTGTTGGGAAAATTATAACATGAACTCTTATGTGTGTTATAATATCCTAAAAGACCGGAACCTGTCCCTTTTAAATTCAGAGATTTATGTTCTATAACAGTGTAACAGACCTAAGTGGCAGATTAAGAGCCCTTATGTTGTGGCTGCTTTCCAGTTGTACACTTCGTAATAGCCCGGGTTTCTTTCGGTAGAAGTGAATTTATCTGTGCCAGCATTCTTTACAGAGGAGGATGGATGTTTATTATTTATCAAGGTTTTTTCCTTTAGGATGAGAAAAATTATGCTCATGGTCTTTCTATCCTAACGCAAAGTGAACAGAAGTGTTGTGACTTTAAAAATAACCATGAGATTTCTAATTTTTTTTTAAAAAACTACACCTGTAAGACTTTTAAGAACATGCAGCATCGTATCCCCTCTGACAGCAATGTTTCTGAAACCGTCTGTTAGAACTGCACTGATATTGTGTTTACCTTCTATTACGCATGCTACATGTAGAAAAAGACTGAAGACAAGAAAGAAATCAAGCTTAATATATACATTTGATGTATTATGCTTTTCAACTACTGACTGTTAGCTCAGTTTGTTGTGATTAAGGTAGCAAAATTTAATAGCTTTCCAACAATCAGCTCATCAACCTCCTTGGCTGTAAAATAAAATGTGGTTTTTCTGTATTAAAGCATAAAAGCATTCATTATCTTGCAAGCGGGGAATAAACTCTAAATTAAACTTCACAGAGTAAATTCTCAGAACAAGAAAATAAACAGATCGTTTAGTTTTGTTATATTAAACACTTTGAGTGATTCTGATTGACATCACCCTAGTTTATATTAACTGAATAGTAGCGATATTGAAAATATTTGTTGTGAAAATCATAAAAAATGTAAGGCTTCAGATCAATCCAGATCAAATAATGCCATATCTATGGACACTACCCACTGTGGCATGCATCTAGCATCTGGCAACCCAACAGCACACAAGAGTGCTTGTTGCATATGTGTCAAATAAGTATTGCCTGCACACTGAGACAGAGCTGGCAGCACAGTCGCTGTCGAGTTTTGAGGGAGAGTTGGCAGCCCTCGAATGCCAGAGATTTCTGACACAAATCTGACAACACCAGTGACCCATGAGAATTCAGACACATATCTGGCAACACTTCATCCCAGCAGGGTTCGCTCCACATGGCGCATCTTGATCTGGCAACGCTGTAGCCTCCAAGAACTGCAGGGAAGCAGACCGGTGCAGAGGACGGAGCTGGCAGCCGTCTACGACTGGCCAGTTTCTGCCATAATGTTTGTTTCGCCTTTTGGAATTTAACGCAAAGTTGTGGAGTATTTTCACAACTAGTCATGTACTACTATGTAAAGGATTTCTTCAACATTATGTTTGTTCAGGATGTCAGCTATGCTGTGAATAAGTGAAAAGTTATGAAATATGATTGCCTGTCATGTTTCACTAATAGATATTGTCCGGTAAAAAGCCATTTACATACTCTGATATATCACGATGCAGCTGGTAAGGCAGGAAATGGCAAGGTACAAGCAGAAGCAAAAAGGAGGATTGCTGCCAAGCAAAGCTGGGTATAATAATCTACTGCAAAGCCAGCTCTGCAAATGTTTCATGACAAATTTAAAGCTTCTTTCTTAATTTAAAACATACAATGTTTATGTGTGTGTGTAAGGTGTGTAAATGCCCTTGCAAATGCCCTCTGTTTAAACGGACAGATCGTTGGCTAATGATTAGAAATAAATCTATGGGCAGTAATCTAATGAGTGCTAAAGAAAACCAGATGTGTAAAGAAACCAGGTAAAGGACTCGATCGAAAAGGCAGTTCTTAGAACAATGGAGCAGCAGAACAATAGGGAAGGCTTGTAGAGTTATGCAGCATAGACTCAGCTTGCTGACTCGTGGTTTGCTTTGTGCACGTGTTGTTTTGCTGTGTAATGGGAGACTGAGTCTTTAACTAAAAGCTCATACAGTAGGTGTAATGCAGGTAGATTTGATACAAACGGCACCTACGATCATTTGCATTCCTGAGTCTTAAGTGTCAGCATGTAGGCAGACCACCCCCCGCCCCCAATGAATTTCCAAGCATGTTTTGCTGTCGTGCTTTTCCTCGACAGTGCACTCTGCAGCAGATCAGCCTTTCTTTACCCTTGAAGTGACCCTGTTTCCACATTAAGATGCCACCAGGGAGCCTCTGCACTTGTTTGTGTCCTCTGAGAATGCTGTAGTGCTTCCTGCTCTCTTATTCTGGACATATATTGAGCTGCATATTGTATTGCCCTGCATATTGTATGTGCTATATGCCTTGATTATCACCCCACCGCACTGGCAAAGAAGTCTTTTTATGTCGTGTGTGTCTGTTTGAAGTTGTTAGGAACTGCTCATATATATGCTAAAGATGCATGTGTGAAGTACGTAAAATAAAAAAACTTCCCTGCACAGGTTATCATAGAACAAGAAGGATATTTCCTACATGAAAATGTTGAGTAAGGACATCTCTTGCCCTTGTTTGTTGTTGCACTCTGAACTTGTGGCTCAGGGCTGCACCTCTGCAATGCTCTGTGAGTTGAACCGAAACTGAGAGTCCAGGTCCACTTGGTTGGCATGTCGGCTGCATGACAGAGAGAGTGTGTGACTGCTGTGAAGTAATCCTCTCTTGTGCACCAATACAGCTTTGTCCGAGCCTGGCCAGTGCTGCGGCAAACAGTGACTCGTGGGTGTTCTTTGTCAGTGCAGAAACTGGAACGTATTTGGATGAGTTCTCATTTTTCTTTGAATATTTTTCTTTTTCTTTCCAGTTGTTGTGGATTTGTTGCCAAAATTTCGTCTCTCTGATATGCCATACTCCACACCACAGGAGCATTTGTCAAACTCCCTTTTGAAATTCATATTATAGTTAAACTCGCATCCTTTTCATGTCACGGTAGAGCAGGAAGCTTGATGGCCTTACTGTAGTACTTAAAAAGGTAGTCAGCTCATTCTTTCTTCCCTCTTTGAGATTATGCCTTAAAAAAAACATTAAATGAAAGTGTGCTGCAAAATATTTCATGCAAGTTGAATGAATAGATTTTTTTTGCAAGGAAAATGTGGACTATTGTGTTAATCATAGTTTTATTCAAATTAAACTTGCATCTGTTAAAAAAAACACTGTTTAATAATATAGTTCAAGGACAATGAACACTGAGCTATGTCACACTCATAGACTGTATATAAAAGATGGACATAACCACGGCAATGATAACATTTATTGATTTCTGGATTCGCTGAGTCCATAAACTATATGGATCCTAATCCTACACACAGATAACTGTGAATTAGTGCAAGCAAATATATTTTTGGAGCAGCTCTGTTGGTATTTGGTCACTTTTGAATCCAGTCTCAAGTGGCCACTTCAGGAACTGCAGTTGTGGCCTTTCCTTGTTTCAATTTTTTTTGTTTGTCTTTGTAAGAAAGACTCCATGTTTCAAACCTGCATCTTGCAGATTTTCCATTGGCTCTATCACACTTATTGCCTTTAAAGGAGGTAGCTAAATTGATGTCACCTACCTGGTTGGAGTCCCATCATCAAATTGAACATTTTGGATTTTGTTTTTTGAAAACAGACATCACAAATGAAAACCAAGGATAGTTATATACTCACATTTTAGGGAGTTGTTAATCGCAGGATTTGTTATACTCACCACAAATTACAAAATAAACAACATATTATATTAATAAGATACTAATATCTAGTATTAGAGACCAGGAGTTCATAAGGAAAGTGTTTATTGAGGTCATAAATCCTGTGAGAAGGAAAGGTTTTTGCTATAGATGTCTCTATAGTTGGACTTCTTTTCACCCCCAGGCGGCCATTAGAAAGAAGTGATTTACTTGTCAGACCTGGCTGGCCCGTCCATCATTTATATACAGATCATAGTGCTACTGTAGTAACTAAATTAAATTTTAGATGTAAAATTCATGAAGTGCCCATTCATAATTATTGCCTAGTTAATGTGATTTTATAGTCTGCTTTTAAGATTTCATTTAAGCATGAGGATGTTTCATTTGTCGAATTCTAAAATATGTAAGTATAGCTCTTTCACATGTGACTGTAACTCTTCAATCTTAGAAAAGATTTTACAAAATTAAATGACAATTGAATATTTTCTGTTTTGGTTTGTTTTGGGTTTTTTGGCCTGGACTAATAGAACATATACAAACAATTCACCTGTGCTTACCTGTCAAGTGCAAGAGAAGGTGACGTTGTATCTTGGAGCTTGCAAGCTTTGTGTTGTGGTGTGAAAGATGCTGCTTGTAATGGGGCACTGGCACCAAAACCAGACAAGTGGGCAAAGCAAAACATCTGGCCACTGTGCCCCCAAGGAGCTCAGGAACATTAGCCTCCCAAGGACAGCCTTTGTGGTCTGTGCAGCCACTGTGTGTGTGTGTGTGTGTGTGTGTGTGTGTGTGTGTGTGTGTGTGCTTGCACACGCATGGCCTCCCTACCCTGTTTTCTTCCAATCATCTCACCAGCTCTTATAATCAGTCCAGACCAGGCAAAGGAAAGTTGTCTCATCATCACAACTCATTTGAAATTCAGAGCATAAAAAACTTTATTATTGCCCATTATCACGACCCCTGCTGGAACCAATGGGGGTCGTTTTATAGCTCTAACAAGAAATGTGATCATACTGTTGAGACATTGCTCAGATGCTAATACATGCAGTCAGCACAGAGCAGCTGTTGCGCATTCATGGTTGGGGTGTTTTTTTGCTACCTTGGTCCATCCACACTTCCTTATCTCAGCACCTCTGCCTGCCTGCTTGCCAGCATTATCATGCCTTTCTGCTTCAGTCTGTGTTAATTCTACTCAGCTAGATGTTCTCTCCCCACTGTTGCTGCGTTGCATAGCTTGGTCTTCTCTGTAAATGCACAGAATCACCCACAAGTGTGAACTTTGTATGGGAACAAACAGTTGTTTGGGACATTTAAAGGGAAAGAATAGTTTGCATCAGTGTGTGCTCCAATGAATGCCGTTTCCTGAATGCAAGCTGACTCTCTAGGTGGTCTCCTTCATGCTACAGACCTTTTAGAAAATGCCAGAGATTCACAGCACCAGGCCTTCAACATTAATTCATTTTGAACATCACCAGAGGCCATTTGACTTTCAGTGTGTACCTGCAGAGAGACGGAGAGAAGGGGGAAGGAGCTATTGTTTGTGTGCATGTAAGAAAATGTCTTGTTTTCTCATCTTCAGAACAAATAAAGTAGTTGCTCAAGTGAAAAAGTCATTAGGTTTACATTTATGTGTTTTTACTTCTGTCTCTAGTGTTTTATAATGTGTATCAGCATGACAAAACCCTTACCCTGAGTGGTTTGACCTTTAAAAGTCGGCACTGCTGCTACACAACAGCATGGATGATACATGAGTATTTGGGGATTATATGAATGGGTATTTCTGCATCAGTATTTGAACCAACCTTGGTCAGACCCTACCTCATTGAAAGCCCATGGGGCACCTTGGATATCATCACGCTGCACTTCTGTCACTCTGATTTTCATTCGAGTCCATATAATTTATGTAGGAACCCTGTGATCTGCGTCCGAGTTAAGTATCCATAAGGCGATGCAGGAGAGAGGGCTGGAGGAGAGTGATAACGCAGCCTGTACCAACACAGCTCAGATGATTGGAGAAGACAAGAGTGGGGGAAAAAAAAAAAAAAAAAAAGAGTTGAAATTTTATATCAGATGGTTTTAGTGATGACCTTAAAGCCAACAGCCCTTGTTTTGTTGCTTTTAACCGTATTGCATTCTTTATTGGTTGGTCGATTTTGCTGAGCCAATAATTGTTTATTCATGCTGTTTGATATTTATAAGCCATTTAAGTTTAACGAGGTATATATGACTATTTAGACACAAATACTACCACCTACATTTTCCTTGTTTTTATAGTTCACCATAACTTACATCAGACATAATTACCTTACCTCTTTGGTCTCCTCAGATGGCTGTAAACGTTAATGGCAAGTCTTAACTTCCATACATAAGAAATTAATCCCAGTTGAGCGCTCCACAGAAGCAGTTAAAACTTTTTCTGTCTGTCCAGCACATTAGTCATTTTATTTACACAAAAAAATAAAAAAAAAAGTCTTGTCTTCTGCTTGGGCGGCACGCCGTACAGTATCTTTGCCCTACTGTATCTTGCATTCAAGGATTTCTCGGTAAGATCTTTGAGATTCTAAGTGGGTTATTTCAAGGCTTTTCAGCCTTCTATTTAAATAAAACACCCAGGCCACAAAGCAAGAGAGGCCAGGGAAATGTCACAGGGTCAAGAGAGTACAAATCAGCAATGTCAGGTCTACTGCATTTGCTGGCTACTGATCTGATTGGGATTTACGTCTTTCTGGCTAACTACAGGAGCTTCTTCAACACAGCGTTGGATTCTGTTGGAAGCATCTTCACACCGTCTTAAAGCTCCTGCAGTGTGGCTTTGGTTAGATAAAGAAAACCCAATCTTGTTTATATCAGTGAGAACTAAATATCAGACGGTGTGTCCTCCTTTGATGCACGGACGGTGTTTTGTTGTCATGGATGTTATCTACATGGACAGGGAATGAATCATCAGTCCTTCAAAAGCCCACCCTCTCTGCCCACTGTAATCTTTGTAAATCCCAGCACTTGTTTGATGAATTTTTCAAATGTGGCATCTCGCCTACACCAAACTGGTCTGTTGCTCGGTTGGTATCTGCCGAATTAAAATTGCCTTGTTTATCTGGCAACTGGACTTTGATTTACTACACTGAAGCTCATGTTTTGTGGCATTCATCTCAGTAATGTCCAGTCTCCTGTCATGTAATTGTAGTAGCAAATGATTCGTCTCATTCTGGGCGTGTAGTGTTGTGGAGCATGGCTTTATCTCAGTGGATCAGTTGACCGTTTAGTTTCTTTATCACAAACAGTTTCTGTTTTCACTTTCTTTAATGTTACCATGTGCCGTTTTTGTCTCTTTTTAAACCTTCAACCATGAATGCCCCTGTGCAGGACCAGATCGCATTTGTTAAAATAGCAACCTTCAAAAGTGGAAAGTTGGTAAGCACAGCACATTCACTGAAGAGGCAATCTAGTGCTTCAATGGCTGGATGAAGAGATGGAGGATTGTTTTGCTCTAGTTTTGATAAATTCAGTAGATTTGGAGGTGAGAATTTTTATGTTAAATGACATAAGTATCATTGACTCATTGTTATTGGACTGTTATTTCTACTGTAATTTACCCTTTTGGTTAGGCTTAAGTAAACAAAGCAACTTTTGCTCAAGTGTTTTCAAATCTCACTTTGTCCTGGTGAATTACTGCATTTCAATTTTCTCTCAAGTGTCGCTCATCTTTCGGGTTCAGTGTTGTTAACTTTTGTGCTTGTCTTTGTAAAACTGGTGACTTTTTTATATTAAGTAGAGTCTCAGGTGTATTGAATTTATTTGAATACCTTACAAATTTGCACAGGTCATGGACAATTAATTAAAAAATTAATTAAAAAATAAACAGGAATGTTATTCACTAATAAAAAAAGGAAAAATGATCACAGATGTTTGTGACCCAATAGCTTAAAGTTACAAGTTTATGGCAACAGCATGGTGCCAAATAGAGCAATTTTGGTTCCAAAAGTCAAAACAGCCAATTTATTGTAAGCAGTCAAAAAAAGCAAGTTATATGAGAAAGATCTCTAAAAATGTGTCAAGCCCAATTGAGCATTTGAGCAGCCAAACAGCCTCAAAGAAAAACCAACACAAAAAGTGATCAATTCATGAGTATTCTCTCAGCCCGTGAGCATGTTTACACTGTTGTTTAAAATAAAACCAACAAAAAAGAAACCTACAGAGCCAGAGGGTTTGACATTAGCAGTAGTAAATATTAGTTTCAGCTCTCCACAGACATCCTACTTTGCAGCTAAGCTAACATAGGATGACACTGGGTCACCAGCCAATGAACAGACAACATGAATGAGCCACCCTGCTGCTGTTTTGTCCCTGACAAAACAAAACAGCTTTCTGGGCGTTCTTCGGTCCATGTGTAATGCATGATAGATGCTCTGACATTTCGGTCTATGCTTGTTTGGGTGTTTCACAGCCGTATGCAGCTTTGTTGTTGCCTGGATGCCTGATGTTATTGGTTCCAAATGAGAAGACTAGCCAGAACATTACATGTGGAAAACAGAGAGTAGGCATTCTCGTTTGGTAATAAAATGCGCTCCCCCTCCTTGACCTTTTTAATACGTGCACAGCATCACCATGCATTGCAGTGGCATCAATTTATCACTGTACCATACGCTGGAGCTGAATGTGTCAAGTCCAGAGCTCACACACTGGAGAAGAGATGTATCTTGGATGCTTACTTTCATAGCCTCTTCCATATGAAAGTCAAATAAACTTTCTTATCATTCAGCTCATTGCTCCTTTACCTTGACCTTGCCATCTGCAGACAGACAGAAATCCCCAGACATGTACACACTACATGCACACGCTCAAGTTTAGGTAAATCTCTTATGTGTAAGAGGAGCTTACGTCTTCTTTTGCAAAGCATCTGATGGCTTTTTATAGTATATCTGTAGCAGTTATTCCTATTGATTTAATGTCTTTTAAATAGAAGATGGAGACTGAATATCCAGAGCCTATTAAAGTATTTTTTCTTCTCAAATACTATGAATATTCAAGCGGTACGCAGTGTACTACAGCAGGAAGTAGCTAGAAATGGTAGTATACTTTCTTTTGCCCTCTCTTAGAGTTGGGCCTCAGTCGCAAAGGCCAATCAGCAAACCAATCAGTGACCCCTGGCAACCCCTGGTCACTTGGGGAAAAATGACTCCCCCGACTGGTTAGGAAGTCATTATCCAATGACCATGCCCTTGATAATCCTTTCTGACTCTAATAATGACCGTAATTTATTAAATTAGCTTTATATTTTATTTAATATGGCCTAAAACTAGCAATCGAGGTCATAAAGAAATCAAGAAAGCTTTTTCTTGCTTTGAAGACTGTCATCAGTTCACATTCTAGGCAGACTTCTCTCTTATGCCTCTTATGACTTTTTATCAGAGAATCACATATTTTATTTTCTAATTCAATTATCTAAAGATCTGAATCCGATTTATTGGCCAAATATGTGTATATATACAAGGAATTGGGCTCCAGTTTTTTCTTTGCTCCCAATATACTTAACAGAATAGACAAAGAAGGTGTTTAACAAAATGGTTTAGAAAGCTCTTCGAGAGACAAGCAAACTATTATCAATTTAAACAGAAAGATCAACCATATTAACACATTCAGATTATATGGGGAAATTGAGGTTTAAAGCAATAAAAGTAAAAGAAATGATAATTAAAAAAAAAGCCATGGACACTTTTAGATTTAAACAAATCACCTGTTTTAGTAATGTATGATGCTTTGAAATGGGCTTATTTTGTATTTTCAGTATTTTCTGTTTTATTAGAGTGATAGATGAACATGTTAAATATGGTGAGTTCAAAGTTTCTGCACTAAAGCAATTTTTTTTCTACTCTTGACATCACCTGATGTCAGTGAAAGTGGATATTCCTAATATGGTAATTTCAAAACAGCCCCACCATCCTTATTCTTTTCACGTAGCCAATCAGAAGAAAGATGAAAAGACAGCTCTAAAAAAACAATTATGGTAAATGGCCTGTATTTGTATACCGCTTTACTAGTCCCTAAGGACTCCAAAGCGCTTTA
Source organism: Oreochromis niloticus (assembly GCF_001858045.2). NCBI lineage: Eukaryota > Metazoa > Chordata > Actinopteri > Cichliformes > Cichlidae > Oreochromis > Oreochromis niloticus. The sequence goes on from NC_031981.2 coordinate 15,643,031, forward strand.
CACGTTCAGTCATTCACCCATTCACACACACATTCACACACTGGTGATGGCAAGCTACATTGTAGCCACAGCCGCACTGGGGCGCACTGACAGAGGCGAAGCTGCCGGACACTGGTGCCACCGGGGCCTCTGACCACCACCAGTAGGCAACGGGTGAAGTGTCTTGCCCAAGGACACAACGACCAGGACTGTCCGAGCCGGGGCTCGAACCGGCAACCTTCCGATTACAAGACGAACTGCCAACTCGTGAGCCACGATCTTAATTATAAGATTAACTGTAAGATTAGTAATGCTTCTTTTAAAAAAACAAAAAAAAACTGTGACTCGAGTGAAAATAGTCTTGTATAGCTGAAAACTGATTAATAGCTCCTGTGTAAACATAGGATTATATGTTGAGGTGGAAAACCTCTGTGATTTAGAATCTATAGTGAGACTCATCCTTATATATCCTTGTAGAGGAGCAAATTTTCACAAATTTTAGTCATACTCGGCTCACATTCTCGTGGATTCTGCAGGTTAGAGGTTTAAAGCCAGCGCTGTGATGAAAGGCTATGGGAGTGTGACAGGTCCTCGTACTGGAGTTCAAAGGGATCAAAATTAGTTATTAGGCACTTGAAGGGCAGTAAATTGCCAGGCTGTATTTTCCACTTTCAGATTTATGATTTGGCCTCAAGGGGCCTTTACAGCACAGAGACAACCTCTGTTACCTTGCCAACAAAAGGTTATTGTAAATCACACCTTTCCTACCCTCAACACCATCACACTCTCTCTTTCTCGCACACTCATACACACACACACACACACACACACACACAGACCTATTTACACAAACACCTGTAGTGACCTTTCATGTGTTTTTTTTTTTTTTTCAGTCTGACGTTTATGTTGGCTGTTCTTCACCTGAGGCGATCCTTTCCTATCTACAACTGCATGTTTTTCTTTTTCTTCATTTTATTGCTGTTTTTCTAAATTGCCATTAAAATTGAAATTCGTAGCTGAGCCACATGAGCTCTTTGTTTACCATCTTTGCTCTTTTGTCTCCTTTACCTTTGTTTATTAATCAGTTTGTCAGAATACAAAAAATAATAACAGGCAGTTACACAAAATAATAATAATAATAATAATCAGGGCATTAAAAGTGAATTTAGTTGTCGATCCATTCATGGCTGGCATGTTTCAAATTAAAAACCTATGACTATGTGTTGGTAGTCCTATAGTCCTATAAATTTTTTGCATTCATAGTGAATCAGTATTAATGCCTTTGAGGTTCTCAGACACAGTAGGTTCTGGAAGTACTAGACAGTATGACAGCAGTGGCTCAGTTGTCAGTAGAGTCTGTGGGTGTCCTTGGTGTTGCACAGATTAAAGACAGCTACACCGTTGCTTAAAGAGAACTCTCTGATGAAAGCATGCTGGATGCTGATGCAACAGTCACCTACCTTTAACTCACCTGTGTGTCACAATGAAGCAGACGCTGTGTTCGCTCAGCGTGGATAACCTTCTTGAATATTTAAAGCTGAGGAAATGAGCTTACTGGCTGAGCTTTTATTCTTATAGCGCTCTTCTTCAAGGTGTGTATGGCTCCTGAGTGTCCGATCTAAAATCTCTGTGACCAGTCCCTGTTCATGAGCAAGATGTAGGCCCAGAGTACAGCTGGCAGGGGTCCTCAGTGGATTGGTGTTGTTTCTGCTTAATGTTTAAATTAAGTAATACATCTACTGGATGAATTTAATAAAGTGTATTCAGTTAACTCCCAAGGTTTTACTTATCAGAACATAATAAAAAAAAAAATCAGGTTCTTACAAGGTTCTAAAAATATTTAAATCCAATGTCAATGGCAAATCACACCACTTCATTATATATTTAACTAAAACAAAGCCAGCTAACCTAAGTGAATCCTATGATTCAGTCAACCTTAGAACCAACTTTAGCAGCAATACATTGTTGTTTTAATTTTCATCTCATTATCATTTCAAATTGAAGTAAATGTTTCTCACATCGTTTTGGTGAAATTCTGGCCCACTCTTCTTCACAATGTAATTCATTGGGGTTTGCAGGCTTTTATGCGTAACTCTCTTAAAGTCCTCCTACACAATTTCAATCAAGCTGACATCTGGGCTTTGACTGGGCTATTACAAGTTTTTTCAGCTATTATGTTATAGATTTGCTGCTGTGCTTGGGATCATTGTTCAGTTGGATCACACATTTTTTGCCGAGCTTTGACTGTCAGACAGATGGCCTCACATTTGAATACTTTGGTATACAGAGGAGTTCATGTTGCCCGGGTCCTATTGCATCAAAACAATCCCAAATCATCACCCCTCCACCACCATGCTTTATAGTTGGTCTGAAGTGTTCGTGCTGATGTGCTTTGTTTGATTTTCACCAAATGTGGTGTTGTGCATTGCAACCACATCTCCACTTTGGTCTTGTCTCTCCCAAGGACATTGTTCCAAATGTCTGTTCAGATGCAACCTTGGAGACATAAGTCAGGTCCCACTTACACAAACAGTAAGTGGGAAGCAGACATCCCACTTTTTGTCATGTTCCCAGATCAAAATAGACTGACTCTGCTCTCAGAAACACAAATGCTGAAAATAACATCCACACCAATCATTGTCTAAATACAATACAATATACGTACAATATAACAGAAATGAACATCAGGTAGTTCAGGTAAGCAGCTTGAAGTGTGCTGCTTCATACACACTAGCATGCCTTTTTCTCCTTAGATCATATATCAAGGATAGTATTTAACATGTTTATCCAATTTCTGTGTACTTTCATATTTGCGGGGTGTGACGGACTCTGAGCATAGACTAGAAAGTTTAAATCGGTCATTTCAAATGTAAATTGTCTGACTGAACCAAATGTATGACTTTTGTTTTTGTACTTACTGTTAGTTCTCAGAAAAATCAAGAATAAATTGCTAAAAGAAACAAGTATGCAAGCAAAAAATAAGAAAGTAAAGTTAAACATGTCAATACAAAAGTGCACTTATTTACATGAGGACTTTTTTCTTGCATTCATAGTATATGCGACCGTAATGCAGGTCCTTGCTCTGTAACCAGTAGCTTTATAAATGACAGGCTGTAAAGAACATGATCCTGCAATCCTAAAGAGTGGAAAGTATTTTATAAAAAAAGTGACTAAATTAGAGTCACGATATAGTCACAAAGTTCTCATTACACAATTTAAAAGTTTCATCCCATAAAGAGACTATCCTGTCTTCTTCTTGGTGTCACACTGTAAATATACCTCTGTTATTAAATTTCTACAGCTTGGATTTTATGTTTGAGAATGCACGAATATGATAGAAGTGCCTCTATTTATGCTTGTTGCTCATTATCTGGTACTTTCCCAGAGTGTTTTTCACTCACTAAATGGGAGCCACGATGCATTCACTAAAGAGTTCCCTTTGTACTGCAATTAAAGCTTCTTTCCATGAAATTTGCCAGAATTTGTTTTAATGTATTCTACGGAAGAGCGTTTGAACTCTGTTTGACTCTTCTTCAGTCTTATTTCAAACTTTTAAGAATTTTATTTAAGATAACATTTCTCAACACCTCTTTCTGCGCAGGCATTTCTGAGGCTTGGCTACAGGCTTGGGTGAGCTCTTCTCCGTGTTTCACCTGGTGAATCAGCATGCCGTCAATCATGCCACCACTTCTCCTTCTCTCCTGAGAGTACACAATTGCCAGGTTTTGTTTTTAGCCCGGAAGCACGACTCTCCTGCAGAAGCACACCTCAGTTTCCAAAAAAAAAAAAAAAAATAGCTGTAATTTGGGCCGACAGTCGCCCACTCAGGGAGGAAGGCTTGTCCACCATTTCATTTAGAGTTCACCTTCTAGGCAGACTTCCTCACAAATATTGATACTCACACACACACACACACGCACACTACCTGACATATTGCAGTGCTAGGCAGTTTGCCCAGGTAATGAGAAGTAGGAAAAGGAGAGGAGTGGTGGGGTAGCGGTCCACCAGGTCATGGGTAAAATCATGCCTGAGAGGGGTTTGGAGTAAATATGTCAGCCCATCCAAGAGGAATTTTATATTTCCCAGCTATTTGTATGGTCAGTAAAATAAAGTGGTAACACTTCATCAAAGCTGACCAGTGCTGAAACAACCTTGGATAACATTAATGAAATGCTGTCTGACTTTGCACTAAACGTTACAGTTAGTATTCAGCCCAACCTAATGTGTTTTGGAATTTCTCTAAACTATTTCTTTAATGTTTGAGCAAGTAAAGGCTTTCATTTAAAAGGATTAGGCGCTAAAGTAATTTGGCAAAATAGCCAACTATCATTTCCATTTAGTTTTGATTGTGCTACAATATTAGCAAGAAGGTCAGCTACAGCTACAGCCAACTAACTGTAAATTTGAGTGCACGAATTTGGTTAGAGTTAGCTAAGTATATCCCCTGGATAGTATTTTGCTAAGTTAGATAGCTTGCAGTTTTAAATTGCAAAATCAAATAACAACCAAATAAAAGCATTAGGAGCCATAGCTGCGTTGTAACAATATTGTATACAATAAACTCAAGGAGGGGGCAGCCCTCAACCAGCTGCTCTGCGCTCCTGGTAAACATTCACACATTAGTTAACAATAGCTAGAAGAAAAATAAATTTGTTTCTTTTTTTATGTCCAAAACAAAATAAGGGTTCTTTATGAGGTAAAAGTACTGCTCTTGACAATAGTTTGTCCTGTCACACCCATTTTGCCACTGGCTTTCTCCAGATCTCTAAATAACTCTAAATAACACTGGCTTTTTTATGGATAATGTTCACCGTTAGCTGCTACGTGGTTAAATTCACTAACATTGATACCGACTTTGTTTTGTGTTTAGCTCATGTGCCCGAAAGACCAGATGTTCAGAGAGTATTAGTCATGAAATTTGCACACATTGATCATCTAGTAGGTCTTTGCCCAAATTGTGCTCGAGGTCAAGGATATATTTTCTCATTCTCAATGGGTTTTGATTCTCATTAGTTTGTACAATCTATCACAAGAAAACTGTCTTTCTGTACTTCACACAAGTACTTCTGTACTTACAGTAAATTGTGGTGGTTCGTGAGATGGATGTAACTGGTGTTCAGGTTTGTCCTCATGTGGAGTTTGTGTTTGAGTCTTTTGTGCTACGTGCTGGTCATTTTTGTTGATGTTTGTGATTGGTGGATTCTTCATGTTGGCTAGTTTTGGTCACTATTGGTGCTGTAAGGTAGCTGGAGTAAAAGCACTGAGGCAGGGCACTCAAGTGTAAATAGATCTGCTGAATATTGATCTGTTGGAAGCTGTTCACATAGAAATGAGTGTTTATCAAGGGTGTCAAACTCATTTTAGTTTATGGTGCCGCATTGAAAACCTACCAGGAGTACTACAGCATGGTGTTTAAAGAAAATAAATAATTTTCACACCAGTCGGACCTCCCAGCAGGCCATTTCTAGCCCCTGGGTTGCATGTTTGACACCTCCTCTGTCTATTAGAAACGACTGACAGAGTCAGGAAAGAATCCAGTTACTATTTTTCAAGTAAAGTCACACTCCATTTGTACATTGGCACTGCAGATATTTTTAATACATGGAAAATGTGATATGGTAGATTTTTTTTTTTTTTTTTTTTTAAATCAAAAGGCTCTCGTTTATTAGAAACATGCTCTTTTGCACAGCTGACAGCATTCAGGAATGTCAGCATTTCTCTTCCCTTAGAGAGTACTCCAATGTCTCCAGGGGCCCAACAGTCTGTGTGTGTGTTTGTTTGTGTGCTGTACTGTACATCACCCTAACCCTCTACCTCTGTGTGACTTGTAAACCTCAGCAGAGGTGAAAGTTCTCTTAGCTGATGCGCTGAAGATGCTCTGTCACGCAAGCCTCAGCATGTGCATCTTATATCTCACGACTCCTCTGCGCCTCTCTGACTCTCTGCTCACTGAATCATATTTCCACCACAGTGCGCCCAGCCTTCTTTTTTTTTCTTCAGTTTTTCTGTGCTGCTAGTCCATTTTTATGTTATTTATGAGAGCAACGCCTAGAAGTAGTGTTTCCTGGGAATAAAAATTCACCAGGTTGTATTTTCCTTGGGAGATAAAGCAAAATATAAATCACTGAATGGAAACAAACTTCCATTTGCTGCATTTTTGCTGTGAATAATTCATTGTGTCTCGAATGTACCATAAGGAACTCTGGTTTATGTTTCTCCTCGTATCAGTGTTGTTATTGATGCTGGTGTATAGGTTACAGATGTTTTCTCTAAATATACAATATTTAAGTTTATAAAAATGCAAAAATGCTTGGCCTGATAGTTTTACACATAACAAGAAACCTAACAAGATGCAGTTTGAAATGTGCTAAAATATTACCATTCCTCCTTGCTTATGTGTTTTACAGATTTTACATTATATACTCATTGGCCACTTTATAAGGTACAGCTGTTAAACTGCCAGTAAATGTGGAAGGAGAATGTGACAAAGAGCAGAAGCAAACTGAGGGTTTAAATACACAAAAAGAGATCGGGGCAGATTGGAGACACCTGGGGAAAAACACAGCTGAACTGAATCTAAATAATGCGATAAATAGTGACCCCAATATCACGATAAACATGATATTTGGTTCACTATACTTAAATGGCCTCTATTGTAACCAGATTTCATCCAATAGAACACCTTTGGGATGTGGTGGATTGGGAGATTAATATGTTTTGGAGGTGGAGTCAAGAAATCTTCATCGACTGTGTGATGCTGTCATGTCAATATGGAGCAAAGTCTCTGAGGAATGTTTCCAGCACCTTTTTGCAAAAAAATGCAAAAAAACTCAAACTTTTTTGCCTTTCCTCTTTTCTTTTCACTTTGACTTTTGTTGTAATGAAAAGATCATTTTACTGGATTGTACAAGCCTCACGACTGTGAAATTTGCTTCAGTAGGCCCCCACAATCTGTCATGGTCCTGACAGTTTGGCCTTTGTGAAGAGATTGTCTTAGAAACATTTCCTTGCCCCTGGGGTTATGGCCTTTGCTTTAACTCAGCTCTATGAGAAAAGATTGTCCGGAGACAAAGGGTTTACAGATGAGCTGTGGAGAGAGAGTATTGCAGTCTGTTGCTGAGGAAGTTGAAGCTTACCAGCACTGCTGGAGCACAGGCAGGGGGCTTGTAGGTCTCACAAGCATTAAAAGCAAATTGTGCAATTTGCAGAAGGACCCTTTCTTAAGAGGAGGTGACTGTGATTAGCTGCATTCCTGTGGGAGGGAGATTTATGAAGTCTGAGCTTGTTTTTTGGGCCTGACCTACTGCACAAGTTGGAAAATCATTAAAATATGATTTCCCATTGTAATTTATGTGACACTGTGATTATCACTATTGGGGATCATTTTCAGCAAAATAATAAGATGACAATGGACATGTAGCATAACATAGTTTTAATGTAATATAAATGTAGCAATCTGGAATCAGTCGGAATTATGATAATATTAAAAATTAGTAAAATACTACAAATGCTCTTCTGTTCTGTTGGGTTGTTATACAGTAGGTCAACTCCCCATGGAGACGACTTGTTTATCATGCCACCATTTTCCCCTATCTCCTGTTTCTATGGTAACAGCTTAGCGGACCTTAACTTTATCTGCAAATAAACTAGTTAACATTTTTCATTTTTAACCTTTGACCTCTCAACTATTATGCACTTGCTACTGTTAGTTTTTGTGTGACCTGTTACAAATGTGTTCGTACAAGGCTTGTTATAATTCAGCTTTATCTAATTGTTAGCAGTGGATGGTTAAATTAGTTTTCATGAAGATAAATATGTCAAACTCTTGCAGTCCATTTTTTCCCGCTGCAATCACAGTTTAAAAAAAAGAATAAATAAATACAATCTTTTGCCACTGACAACATGCTGTTTTTGATTAGGACTTAGTTACTCTTTTTAAGTTCTTGATTGCACTCAGATTCCAGCTGTTGACTGATAATTAAATTAAGAGACACTACAGTTAATTAACATTTAATCTTGAATTTTTTCAGTGTCAAACAATGGCTAAAAGGACTTTGAAAGGACCTTTGGAGCAAGACACTATAGTTAATTTAAATAGAAAAAAGAATGTCATAGCATTTTCTTAGACTACTACAGTTTAATATTTTGTGGTATATTTAGAAAAATTTTATGCCTTCCAGAGCTGTTTTTTAAGATTTAAGTAGTCTGTAAATATTGTGCATGAGAACTGAGCAGTTCTGCTAATTCACAATATGGTTTGTGGCCCAAAAAGCAAACTCCCATTACTGTGATGGATTTTCAGTTCAATTTTTACATCAAAAATCTTTGTCGTTTTCAGGGTACTGACATCCTTTACATGAGATTAATTACAGCAGTTCCACAAGGCTAATTAGCATAACCAAAATGAGCATGTGGCTAATTAACATTTTATTAGATGTACAGGTTTAGGGAAGCTGTGTGTCGATCTTTATTTATCAATCTGTATTTTCACACATGCTTTTTTTTTTATAGCAACACAAAATGTGCTTTTAATTTTAATTAAATACTTTTACTCTTTATTTCATCACAGCTTAGCTAACATACTGGTAGCCAGTAGCTTGTGCTACCATCACTCTAGGGAAAGCAGCGGTTGGACGATCAAAATTATTGTGACTCTCTGCAATGAACTGATCATCACTTGCAGCCAGTTGCCGTGTTCAGAATGACTTGGTTTATCAAGATGGTGATAAAAGGAGATCTGTATATTATCAGTTTGTGAATGAATGGGGTCAAATTGGCAATTACATGCAATCAATCTAGTATAATATGTTGGGAAACTGATAAATCTACACAAAAAATGCACATTACCTACTTACAATAAGAATCTATGAAGAACTTCATTTGCAACAGAAGTTTAGAAAACTAAAGGACAATGATTTAACTCCAAAATAGGACTATAACCAGAACAAAACTCCAATAGTTGGCAGCCAGTTGAGGAGAGTACGCTATTGCAAAGACACATCACAGACAAGTTGCAAAGATCGGTGCAGACTGACTCAGAGTGATTGGAGCATGCTGGCAATTGGACTGACTACTGAGTCGGACCACGATTTATTTGGAGACTGGTTGCCTCCCACCAGGTGACATGTGCAATCACCTTTGGCCAGAGGTTTGTGGTATTGCATGTTAAACCTCTGGGGTCACTGCAGCTACTTGCTTCAGTCGCCAAATTCAATGCAATCATCAGGCAACATCCTAGTTTATATTTTACTTTTAAATTTTCTTCCTAGTAAAGAAGAATCACAAGACAAGACTCTGGATCTTTGTATCATGAATTTTCTCATCTACTAACAAAGCATGACACCATGTTAGTGTGAACATGGATGTAATTGTCTCAATATATCAGGTAATAAAAATAAAGCACTGTTGTGAATTCTCTGGTCTTCAATATTGCACCTTTCTGCTGCTTCAGGGATTTCACACCGTTTATCCCTTGAGGCGATGGACTTCAGCTCTTTCCCTACTCACCATCCCAGCTTCTTCTAAATGTAGACCTAAAATCTTTTTCTTCGATCCCAGATTGGCTTGACTCTTTGGAAGTCTACCCTCACAATACAAAGTGGGAGTTTTTTAAGGGTTTTCTTGGTGTATGGCTTATTTGTGAAGAGGATTTGTGGCTCTATAAGATCTATAAGGATTTGATGCGCTGCTGTAGCTACGAGACACAATATTGCTCCACTCCCTGGAGTCTGTCTGTAACACTGAGTTATTGTCCATGACTCCTGAAGGACAGATGGTGTACAGATTCCGAATTACAATGTGTACTCAGACAGACAGATCACTTGTACTTAACTGGTTGCTTTTAAAAATGAATTTGTATTCCTTTATTTTTCTATAGGAAGTATATATATAACTACAGTAAATGACCTGCAACTTATTATTACTGATGATATTTTGTTATGCTCATTAAATTGTAAGTAGCAGAAAAGCCGTTAACAAGACAAAACCACATCTGTCATATTTTTTAAAATATTTTGTTCCAATACAAATTTTTCTAATTTTTTTTAATGATTAGCTTTCTGTAAAATCAACTAATAATTGGTGCTTCAAGAAATCAGCATCCTTTCATGTGTTGCATCTCTGCAGCAGTTTAGAAAAGTAAAGTCTAACTAAACTTCGACCTGTAGTCTTTTGCGAAGGACACTGTAGTTGCATCAGTTCCTTCAGTACTGCAGTACGTGCACATATTTCCCCCCATATAAATGTGAAATCAAACACCGAGCGTGTCAGTTACTGCCTCACGTCAGTCTATTCTAAATTGAAACACAGCGCATGAGTCACAGTGTCACTGTTGTCTCTGTTTGATTTCTTTCTACCTGTCTGTTCTGGCCTGCTTCAAAAAATGTGTTTGTTCTGGCTATGCTTAATTTAGACCAGAATGACAGGGACAAAGGTTTTGAAGCCTTCCCAAGCGACAGCCTCCCCCTCTGAAGATTGTTTACGATATCTGTAGATCTGTAGGTATAGCTCAGAATCCCTCTGAGAGATTCTGAATCAAGTGTGTTTAAGAAAACAAGAGCGCCAGAAGACTGTATGTGTTTTGGGTCTGGAGGAGGACTGGCAGTTTTCTCAGGCTGTAATTGTAAATGTAGTCGAGCCAGAGCAAATATCTTTTGTCAGTATCCATCTGCAGAAAACCGAGACAAAGCGCAAAGCTGATGTTCTGGCAAAGAAACAAGGCTTTGCAGAATAGTTGTGGTAATTGTTCTCACTGATTGGATTTCATTCTTCTCTTTTTCATCGTCCACTACATGCAGCCAGCAGCAGCTTTATGTTACATTGCATCACTGTACCTTAATCCACAGGGGACAGTTGCCGAGTATTGTATGATGCTTACCTGTCTCTGTCTTTTCTCTTTGTTGCTTAGGAGTTTGCAGCACTAACCAAGGAGCTGAACGCCTGCAGGGAACAGCTGCTGGAGAAAGAGGAAGAGATATCTGAGCTCAAAGCCGAGAGGAACAACACCAGGGTGAGGACAGCGTCCATATACATCTTTATTAAACTTTCCTTACTTAACTTATTTTAATATGGCCATTGGAATTCAGTAGTTCTGAGCAATGAGAGCAAACAAAACTGATGTTTGGACATTTTAAACCAGAAATGAAGCTACTTCTGCATTTCATACTCAATCCTTTTTTTATGCATTTGACGAGTTGCTCTCAAGTTTTACCAAAATTTTAATGTCATTTCCCAAAAAACCTGCTGCACACTGCGATAGGCAGCGTCCAGAGGAAGATTAAGCTATCTGGTGGCTACGGTTTTAAGGCTGCAAAAGCACTGAAGCAACCATGCACACTGTCTATTTCCAGTGCCCAGGCACACCTCATTAGCTCTCCACATTCTGCCTGAAAATTGTTCCACTTACTTCACATGGATGGCTGCTCAACAGTAAAACTAAGTCCAAGTGGTACTGATGCCCTGCAGTGTCCAGTTCAAAGAATTTGGTGTGGGGGAGGGGCAGCTAAAAAAACACACACACATTAGAGGATCAGCTGAAGTCCAGTATCTTCAATAAAAAAACTTTTTAAAGCACACTCTGCTGTTGATAGATAAGACTCTGCTTTCCATCCCAATGCTGATTAAGTGTGTATTTGCAGTCTTGCACTATCTTCCTCTGGTGGAGACAGAAGATTTTAGCACAGCACTGATGGAAAATTACAGAAAAGAGGGAGGTGAGGTGCAAGAAAGGAGGACAGACAAAAGTCATTTTCACTCTCGCACTTTATTATCACCTCAAATTCTCCAACAGGCAATTACTAAGCAAGTTTTAATTAAGCCTGGTTTTTTTTCATACTGGTTATAATTAAATCTTGGAAGACATGTACAGGCAGTCATTTGACTTGGGAACCTGCAACATCATGTGATGAGTATGGGATTGATCTTATTGGCTGTGGGTTAAGCATCACAGTCTTTGATATGTGATGAAGATCAAACTTTTAGGGGGGCCAAGACTAACTAACATTTATAACTGAGTGCTTTCGTGTATTTTAACTGATAAATTTTCAAATCACCAGCTACAACTTAGGGAATTAGTGTACATACTATCTGTTTTATCGCAGGCATAGTTGTGCACTTTGCTCATAGTCACCAGAATGGAAATCAAACATAATTAAGCAACTAAACTCAAACTAACTAACTAGTATGTTAGGCCTCAGTCACTTAAGCCTAGTGACCAGTTAATGACCATCAGCCACCAGTCGCTAGGGGAAAAATGTGTAGACCCTGAGTGAGTGACTCCTGGAGGTTGCTCACTCAAACTAGGTGAAATCAGTCGCCAAAAGGGTGCTGCACCGAAACCATGATTGCTTCGGTTGCAAGCAGACTGCCAACAGTTTGCATGTGAGATGCAGACTTGTCTGCAAACACTCACCGATAATACCGATATTTATTGATTAAAAACTCGGGGGTATCAGATGAAACATAAGTAAATTTCCCTTACATGGTTGAAGGATATATGTAACAACATTTCATCTTTACTTTTTAAATTTTCATTTTTTGGCAAGTTAAAAATCCAGATATCAATATATTTGCAAATAGCTAATATCTGCTCATATGAGTTAAGCTCAAGTTCTAGTTTACAGTCAATTCAGTGTCTGTGCTGCAAACTGGGGGCGATCATGGCGATCTGTTACTTATTAAAGCAATCACAAGAGGAGGGGTGTCACTTATCGCCACCGCACCAATAAAAGTACTCTGAATTTATATTTTTAGGTGGGGCTTATTTGATTTGTAAAAGGGTTCATGCTAATCAAAAATTAGCAGTTTTAAGCACGTAAATTTCACACATGCACTTTGAATTAAATGATCCTTTTCTAAATCTACACCATGAACAAGCTGGCTAGCATCATGGTTTGTTTGCTTGAAACTAAGAAAGCGTGACTCAGATCTGGTTTTCTGTTGCTGCTCTTACTCGGTTTGGCCTTGGACCGTAACTTGACAGCGTGGTCTGGCTCAAATATTTCTCTATGCCGGCCAGTTAGCTAGCTGGCTAACAAGCCAAGCTCTGCAGCAGCAGAACAGTCTGTTGTACCCGGAGTGAAGTGAGTGATTTCATGACAGATTTACGTGATGTGTCACAATCGCATCAGAGTAGCTGTTGGCACAAAGATAATGTGAGTAATGGACCCAATATGCCTGCTTCATTGGCATAAAAGATCCTCGTCTAGATATGCACTTTTCAATGTCGTGCCACATTTTAGGATTTACAACAACTCATTTTGTGCATCACTTGGCCGTGGGTCACGGACCCCACTTTCAGCTTAAAGAGCAGCTGATGTAGAGACAGAGACAGAAAAACAAGATCGGATAAATAATGAAAATATTTACTGAACGAGATTGGAAATGGGGTGCTGTTGAGTAAACACTGACTTCCTGATTGAATCAACAGTAGGCATTTTGTTGAGTGTGCAGGATTACATATGTAGACATGATGGATGTTGATGGATCTCTCAGGGACACTTGAATCAGAGAGACAAATAAAGACACTACACTCATTCTCCTGCAGCAGTGCTCTGCAGGGGTCTTTTCACTGTTAGTTTTCATTGTTCGACTCCTACACCACTCTTCTGCAGAGATTCTCATCACTTCTGCCTGCTCCAGTGTTCTCTATTGAAAATGTATCTTTAGGATCCTGCAGGGAAAAATAAGACATCGCCCCATAAAAAAGGAATCAAATATTTTTATGGATTTTGCTGCTTTTGGTTTGTTTTGTCAGGTGTGTTTGACATTAAAATTAGTCAGAATGCGATTGATTATTTCTGTTACTTTATTTGGAACCATATATTGAAGAATATCATATTCTAAGCTAGCACACTTGACTTTTTACATTTACACTTTGGAAAATTCAGTCAGATGCACCAGCACCAGTAGTCAGTATACTCAGTTGGCACAAAAAGGAAATTTTGAAAAGGATCTGTTGACTTTGGCTGGTGGTAGCAAAATTTACTTGAAAATTTAAGATAACAAAAGTTCATAATATAAACTTTTTAATACTTAAGAGTAAGAAGGCATCTACAGCAGGATTATTACTTCTGTAATCTGTAATCATGCTCCAGAACTACTTTTGGCAGCAATGACTGTAAGGTGTTCGGGCCTGCAAAGTGATCCCAAATCACCACCCACCACCGTGCTTGGCATATTTGCAGATGTCTGTCTCGGTTTTGGTGTCATCTGTCCAAAGGACATTGTTCCAGGACACGTGTTATTTGTTCAGATGCAACTTTACAAACCTGAGCTGTGCTGCCATATTCTTTCTAGAGCGATATTTTAAACACTAACAGGTCCTTGTAGAGCCAATGTAAATGTAGCTCTTACAAATTTTTGCACTTCGTCTGAGCATTGCGCAGTCTGACCCCTGATTCAATGTGATTGGATGTCTACTGCTGGGAAGATGGAGACATCATGTTGCTGACATTAAGCTGCTACCTATCATCTTAATTCGTACAGAAGCAGTCGGTGTGTACTTTGTTTTTCACAGGACTGCATGTTTGTGAAAACTTTCTTTTTGACATGACTGTATATAAAAATTCAAATTCAAACCAGAAGTGCTGTTGGCACAAAGATTAAGACTACAAGGAGCCTTAAATCTGCATTCTTTTAAATAGCCAGCAGGGCATAACACAAAAACATTGGGAAATTACCTTTTGGTTTTCTTCATCTATCATGTTAGTAAAAGTTTTCTGAGGAGTTTATACTCTTAAACTCTAGTTTCAAACTTTGCTGACTACAGCATGATCTTAGTTTAGTAAATTATGGTCCCATTTAGAATAAAAACAAAATTAAAAAACTAAAAAAAAAACCCAAAAACATGTTACTTGTTACAGTTACGCGTGAGGGCTAGCTACCTCATTATTGGCAAGTTTAAGGAGTTTTCATGGTTACTCATGGTTATCTGTTTGCCACAATTGTTGCTATGTAGCCTATGGAAGAATCTTTTCAGAGCTATGTTAATAATTTACCTGATTTTACTTCAGCAGAGATGTCAGTGGTATTTTGACTTAATAACAATGGTTTACACTTGGAATACACTTACACCAGCTGACTATGTTAGGTAGCCTCAGATGAAGATGTTTGGACAGTTGAAGTAAAGGTATGCTGGGAATATAACCAGTAAGGTCAGAAAGAGCACAAAGATTCTGAGCTCTAACTTCAGCCTGTAACCAGATCATTATCTCGAGGCTATATTATTATTGCCTCGGACGACATCAGAGAGGGAAAGAAGTGTCACGATCTGCCTCACTAGGGGAAATGAAAGCAGACGATCCTACACTGATCTCACAGTGGAACCTGAGCAGGCTACAGTAACAAATAACGTTTTATCTCTGCTGAATAACACACGTGATTGTTTACTCCCAGTTTTTGTTGTGTAGTTGCCTTTTGTTTAGCCCGCCTCCAAGCTCCGCATTTCTTCTCTGTCTTTGTGTAGCTTTCTGCTGGCTGTTGACTTGACAAGTTACCTCTCAACATAGATTACACTTTTGTGTGCTTTTGTTGAAAGGACAGTGTTGCCTTTGCAGTTATCTGCCCCCTTTTTTATATATGCATTGTTCGTACAGTTACATTGATGAGGCGTTACAAGAATACAAAGCAAACTTTTCTTACTGGAAAACATTCTCTCCAGTGATTCTGAACTTTCATACCATAATTTGGTAATAACTCACAACAGTTTATGAGAATGTAAAAAGTGATTATGGCGATTTTAATTGGTAAAAAATGTGATGATACTAAGAATAATAATAGAAGTTGGTCACATACCAAACCACCAAACCGCTTTTATTGCACTTTTTTTCCCCAAAGGACTCAGTCTCTGTAAGTAATTGCCTTTGTTGCATGTATATGTTTTTTTGATAGTCATGTTTGATTTTTGAAACATTTTTTGAGCCTGATCAAGGACACTTGAAATCATTCCTCTAGTACTTGTAGAAAAAAAAAACATAAATAGAATTAGAACAACAGCGGTGGCTTTCTGTGTTCTCAAACTGTTCATATTTTGGATTCTTCAGCAGTTCTCAGAGTTGATAATAACATTGACTTCTCCTCTGTCTTCCCTTTAGTTACTGCTGGAACATCTTGAGTGCCTGGTGTCCAGACACGAGCGGTCACTTCGTATGACTGTGGTCAAGAGGCAGGCTCAGTCTCCTTCAGGGGTCTCCAGTGAGGTCGAAGTTCTTAAAGCACTCAAATCCTTGTTTGAACACCATAAAGCCCTAGATGAGAAGGTAAGGTTGTCAGAGTTTATACATTAAATGTGTAACTGTTGGCTTTTGTTTCAGTTTTACCAAATTTAATGTGTCTGACTTTAATGTGTTGTTTTGATTTGGTTGTATGTCCCTTCTCTGTTGTATTATTATTAATTACTTGTGTGTTTTATATTATTAATTGGAGACAAATAAATGTATTTTTGTTTATTCTGGATCAGTCACTCGTTATTTACATTTAAAATTATTTTTTGGTTTTCAAAGATGCACAAGTAATTAGTGCATTTGTTACTTTTGAGTCACCTATACGTATTTTTTGTTCCCCAAAACATTATTTTTATTTTACATGTTAAAAATATTTGTAATAACTCATTAGTTGTGCTTTGCTGGATTCAGATTTGGCTCCGCCCCTAATTATTATGTTATAGTATATTATAATGTATATGGATAGATGAAACATTTAAGACCAGATGATACTAACATTGCTTTTTTTTTCCTTTTATGTGATTTCATGCTATCATTTTCTAGTTTTTAGCCTTTACATGTCCCACTCAGTGTTTCTCCTCACATCCCGCTGATTTATGACCTTAGCCTCCCGTGTAATATCAGCACTCCCCCTGTAATCCATTCATCCTCCCCCCTGAAAGCCATCATTTATAACACATGTCCAACGTCCACATTGTTTAAGGTAATAAAAGCTCAGGCAAATGGGGTCCCGTGTTGGAACAAGCGTGGACACCGAGGATCAGCCTCCTCTGAGATCTGGTGCACAATCACAATGTATTGCAAGTAATTGTTCCATCACAGCCATGATGAACCTAAAAGAGACAAAGGAAGAAGTGTAGAAGGGGAATCTCCTCTCTGCAAATGGTGCTTTTAAAGCAGTTAGAGCCATATAATGCTACTTTGAAGCCCCAGCAAAGTGGTGTTGTAAGGCTAAGGGAGGAAAAGAGGATAGCACCTTCTGATGTGTTAACCCTTGCTTTCTTGGACTGGGATTTTAACAGCAGTGAGAGAGGAAGCTAATGATTGCATTTTTCAGCTTGGCTCTTTTAAGATCAGTCCATCTCAGTGGAATTAAGTGCAGTGAAGGTTTATAACGGTGTCCATCACAAAGGATCTACAGACAGATCGTGATTCATGTTTTGTGATTTTCAGGTAAGAGAAAGACTACGAGTGTCACTGGAGAGGGTGTCTGCCTTGGAGGAGGAGCTCACAGCAGCCAATCAGGAGGTAATAACCACCACACTCACCAGTAACTACATTAACTGCTTGCTAATGCAGATGTCTTATAGGCAACCAAATGCATTTAGGCATATGGAAGAAATGTGATGAAAGTGACTTTGAATGTGGCAGATGGGCCAGTCTGAGTATTTCAACTGCAGATCTACAAGAACTTTCACACACAACAGTCTCAAGGGTTTACCTCTCTGGGCAGAAATGCCAGAGGTCAGAGGAGAATGGCTAGACTAAAAAGTCGACAGTAACTCTCGTAACCTTATGTTGAAACTTAAAGCAGAAGACCACAGGGGTTCCAATGCAGTGCTAACAAGCTGTGACTAATGGCCACGGTGTAGAATAATGAATATTGTGATATATTTAAACACACTTTTTGTTGTTTGTGTTGTCAGATAATGCATCATCAGTGATTATGGATTAAAACAAGAATGAATGGGCTGAAATTTCTGGAACCTCAGACAATGGTTTGTTGGTTGTTTTCATACCAATGCATAGTGTCTGACTTGAGGTAGATTATTAGCTTTCTTCATCAAAGGAACACTGAGTAGCATATAGACGAAGGGGACCAAGAAAAATTATATTCTTTAATAAGGAATTAAAGACTTTAGCTGTTTTATTAATCCTTTGCATAAAAGACATCAGGAAAAGCAAGCAATTCTAATTTGGAAAACAAATACTATTGTTTCATTGAAGCCATTCCCATCAGACAAATGTATGTCTGTACTGCTTTTTAAGGATTCTGCAAACATGCTCAGTAAACATAATTTTGAAAATGCAGAGTTAATGTGATGAACAAGCATTGTTATTTATTCCAATTGCAATTTTTTTACTCAACCCATCCAAGCTTTAAGCATCTAAAGCTAAACAACTAGTTAATGTTAAAGTAAAAACAGAGTAAAAGCTTCAAAGCACAAAGTTTCCACATGGGAAATTGTGACTTAATTAATTTTATAGCTCTTGAATTCTTCTGCATCTTAAAAATTTGTATCACTGCTGGTGTATGAAGGCACAGACGCTGACAAACAATCTGTGCAATGCCAGCAGTGAAGAGAAATATTTCACACTTTGAGATTGGAATGTGCTGAAATAACAGAAAATATATGCTGTTCATATATTAAACATGGAGATACTATTTATATATACATGCAGTATCTCAAGACTTGGGTTGAGTAATACATTCCGAACAAACATAACATATATACAGGAACATATACTGCTTGTTTACATGGATGCAAACCTAATACATACTGTGATGTGTCCTGAAATGCTTCCTGAGATGTATCCTGAATTATGTATCTGCTCTGAAACCCAGAAACATTTACAGTACCTCGACAGGCTTCACTCTACCTCATCTTTACAAGGAAAATAGATTGATATAATATTATGCTCATCAGTGGCTGGAGCGAAGCACTGACAGTACATTGGCCACTGTTTCCTTGGTGGCCTTTCCTTCTTAACCTCCTAGTTCGGGCTAGAGTAGCGCTTGCACTGCAGATGGTCCTGTTCCAGCTGAGGAAAAACCCTCAGGCTGCCACTTCACAGCCTGTCAGACATGCCAGCCTGACACTCGGGCCTGGAGTAAAAGTCACTAAAGGGAGGAGAAGAAGAAAAAGAAGGGAGTGAAAAGCAATAGGGGGAATGGTTGGGAGGCGTGTGGAGTGGGTGGAAGGACAGACAGAGATCTAGTGTGAGAGGAGACAGAGGGGGTAAGGATGCAAAAAAAGGCATAGAGAGGCAGAAGACACAAATAGAAATGGCAGGTGGGATGCAGAGGCAGATCGTGTGTGGAGGTATGTGTATTAATGAGAGTGCAGGGCTGCACTTGGTCAGAGCACCTCTGAAAGAAACTGAAGGACAGAAAGAGTGAAGCTGTAATGATATGTTTTGATGGAGAGTAAAGTCGCTCGGGGTCAAAACCCAAGATTTGATAGTGTGCGATCTACCAGACAAGGAGAGAATTGTAGAAAAGATTGAAAACTTAAAAAAGTAAACCTAAAGGCCAGCGGTACCTAAATTCTTCTCTTTTTCTCTTTGACAGTTTTTCCTGAAGCACCTTGAAATATTTCTCACATCGCACTTCGAAGCTTATAAAGACCATACAGTATTTCCGTGAGGCTGTCCGTCTCTAATGGTTAACACAACACTTGTCAGAGCTGCGGACAGATGAGTGATTAGACCTTGAGGTGATGGAGGGTGGAGGTGGCGGTGGAGGGGATGGTTAAACCGGCTTTGCCGAATAAAAATGTCCACACTTGAGAGGCTCCAGGGAGGCAGGCGGATCCATGAGCGCGCAAACTGGTAATTGATTTGAGATGGAGGTCTGTTATGAGTCCCATTTCCCTCCAGGAATTTAGACAATGTGTCCATGCTTGAAGAAATCAGCAGCCTTTAACCTCATGCAGTCACAGGTGCTTAAGTGGGCCCACACTGATTGCTGCTAGTGATTGCAGTTCTATCTGTGGAGCGTTTTGGTATCTGTCTAAGGATGAATTGTTGCTTACCAATTATTTGATGTTAATCAACACTGACATATTTTTAAGACACTGTTAAATTCCCAGAGGTAGCTCAATAGCTAATTTGAACCTATCACAACCATAAAAGATCAAGGCAGATAAAATAATGTGTATCAAATATTATTTTATGCAGTCATGCCAGATTCTTAGCAACTCAACCTTAGTTACATGTGGTGATTGACCATTTGTACCATTTGACTAATGAGCTATTTTATGGTCATGTGAGGTCTGTTCCTTCATCATTGTTGAGGGAACAGGGAACATTATTTGGCAAATTGTGCAAATGATGGCCACCCCTCCCTGAGCCTGGTTCTGCCGGAGGTTTCTTCCTGTTAAAAGGGAGTTTTTCCTTCCCACTGTCGCCAAAGTGCTTGCTCATAGGGGGTCATTTGATTGTTGGGGTTTTCTCTGTATATATTATTGTAGGGTCTACCTTACAATATAAAGCGCCTTGAGGCGACTGTTATTGTGATTTGGCGCTGTATAAATAAAATTGAATTGAATTGAAAGAAATTGATTTGATTTCAAGTGTTGCATTTTTTTGTCTTTTTGCTGGAGCTCCCAATAGGAGGTCCAAAAGAATGTTAATGCAAGTGAAAGAGGCCGTCACAATAACCTTTGTTGATTTTGGCCACTCATAATCTGGTATATTCTTAATAAGTGGAAATCGCTTGGCTAGCTCTGCAACACCAACACTTTTATGAATGTAATGGACAGTTTACATCAAGGTCTAAATAACAGGTTGCACTCAAGAACAACAAGCCAGCTTAGACAACAAAATTAATTGATCAGAAGTATACCACATCATCTGTAGATGATGTAGAACATGGTAGAGATAATGTTGTGATGTGGGCATGTATGATAGTGGAACTACCACTACTGTTTATAGGTGATGTGACTGCTGATAGAAGTATGGATTCTGAAGTGTACAGGGTTATACTCTCTCTGCTAATATTCGACCAGATGCTGCAAAACTGATTAGACAGCACTTCATAATGCAAATGGATAATGGCCTGAAGCATACTGGAAAAGCAACCCAAGAGTTTCTTAAGGCAAAGAAATGGGATAATTTTCAATAGCCAATAGAGTCATTTGAACCAGCTTTAATGGTGCAGCAATTTAAAGCAGCTTTAATGGTGTGCTAATATAAGATTTGACAACTGGATGTATAGAAAGGTGACATCTGACCCATGAGCTGATGTGGGCTAGCACTGAGGTCCTTACAGGCTGAGCTTGATCTAAACCAGCACTATGCTCAGTAGGAGAAATACTCTGTTCACGGTTTTTCAAATAAAAGCTGGCAGAAAAGTTTGAGAATGGCAACAGCAGTACATTTTTTCTTGCTTTTGCAAAAAAAAAAAAAAATGCCCTAATTCTTTTGGGATTTTGTAAAAGAAAGAAAACTAATACAAGAAATGAAATCTCCTTTGACCTAAAACATTTGATAAACATGTTTTATGTGTGGTCATGCATTTTTCCCCAGGTGTGTGATTGATTCTATTTTAAGCGCATTGCACCAAACTTGCTTTTCCCCAGATCTCACCTTGACGTCATCAATCTTTTATACTCTAAGAGCAACCTCTGACACCCGTGGACACACACACACTCACACATAGCCATTCTTATTTCACTCCTTCCCATTTTCCTCCAACTTCTACTTCATCAGACATTCCTGTCAACACACAGCCCAGAAGTGCTAAAGGAAGATAAGGAAATTGTGATGCTGCGTTGTAAAAGAAGCTCCACTCGTTGTCCTTGTGTCCCTCGTCACCCTTTTCATTTTGCATCTGGCAAACTTCTCTCTGTCTTCTTTCATTTCAGCGATGGAGATGCATCAGTAGCGCCCCATTCATCAATTGTGCCTTTATGTCATGGGTGGCGTTGGTGTTTGATCTCTGAGATGGAGAAATTACAGACAATCTCAAAATAATGGTACTGGAACATACGGAGGCATAATTATGCCCTCATTAAAAATAATGAACAGAAGATGCTTTGTAGACAGAGTGCAGCAGAAAAGAAGAAGCCAAGCTGCTGCTGGCAAAGTTGAGTGTGAAGGAAACCCTGTCTGTTGAAGGTGGGAGATAATCTTCTGTTCTTACCTGCAAATTTAAAGAGGTCCCGACATTAACTACGACTTGTGTCCAGGTGTCAATGAGGGCAGGTTGGGATCCGAGTTTAAACCGGATCATGTCAAAGTCACTTGAGATCATTGTTTGTTTTATCGACAGCAGTCTCATTGATTGTCCTCGGGCTCCTCTTCCTGTTCCGATCACAATAAATGTCTGTTGCAGAAAGAGAGAGAAAAAGCATCACAATTTGTTTTCAACGGCGACGATCACTCAGCATTTCCATTCTCAAACTGTAATTATTTATTAGAATGATTACTAATGGTAGTTGGATCGTCATAAATGATGGCGCTGGCTGCTTGGAAATCCTGATCGAATCATCCATAAAGAGAAGGACAAAAAGGAACATGCATGATTTGAGAGTCCTGCATGGTTCAGAGATTAAAGCTTTTCTGAAGCTTCCGAGTACTCATAGAGGAGAACCAGCATGATGCAGCTTTAATCACATCACGCTATCAGCATGCTTCATGTACTGTAGTAATTGTTGGGGGGTTTTTTTTGTTGGGAGCTGCTCCTTTTTTGTTCGTGTGGGGAATAACTGTAAAAATATTTTAGTGCTAGAGTTGTTTTTCTGGTGGTTATTTACTTTTTAGGGGAGGTTTCAGAGATTAGGTCCAGTGGACAGTGGTGTAACTTTGACTGTTTCTGTCTGCAAAAATAAACAGAACACACTGTACCAAGCTTATTGTTGAAATAAAAGCAGACAGTCTTTTCACATTTTGAACAAATCTCCAGGTTGGCCAAGTTCATTTTGAACAGGAACGCAATGGCACACAGTAAATATCATCACCAGTGCTATTTTAACATCCCTCACAGTTTGTAGACTGACTTTGTGGCTTTTCTTAGTTTTCCATTGCAAAGAGGTGCATTAAGGATCTGCCCTGTTTCAGTTGTACTTTCAGAGCCAGGACTGCGTGTATTTGGCTTGTATTTCTTACTCTGTTTTGACTTTGTTTTCTCAGGGGAATCATTTATTCATACATTTCTTAAAGCTGCACTGTGTTTACTTTAGTGCAGCTGGCCTATGTTCGACCTCAATAAAAGATTGATGCATTTGCAACAGGTTATTTTCGTATTCACCTTAGTGCTAGTGTAGGATACACAGAGAAAGTCTTAGAAGAAGTTACGCATTTTGCTAGTTAATCTTTAATGGCCTACCTGGGACGAATGAATGGCCGTTCTCCATAAGCATTAGGCTCTGGAAAGAAGTACTTCAACAAGTACTCCGAACTCTTTGCTTCAAAATTCTCACACAGATATTAGTAGGCAGCAGGTACACTGTCAACCTTTCTCTCTCTTGAAGTGAGTGATAATCATATCTTGTCAGTCAAAGCCAAACCACAATGTTATTGTTGCCAGACACCCCTGTGACAGGGTTACAGCTTCAGGACAGTTTCTGATGGTGGGGAAATAAAGCACTTGGTTTGCAAAACTCAATAATCACAAGGTTTCCATGAATGCTCATATGTTGGTTAAAGTAATGTTCCAAAATTCCTATGCAGTGTGATATACTGTAATTTACTAGCGTTGCATAAGAGGGGGAAAATGATTAGTTAACCGAGGATTGCAATTATGTGTGGTTGTGGTTTTATCCTCATCGTGTGTGCAAACAAGAGGCTCATTCAAGAGGCTTCGCTAAAAGCTACAAGTTCTAAAGCCACACTGAGGAAGATGCCAGCCTTAAAATTCAGTTTAGTTTTTTCGTCTGACATAAACTGTGTTTCTGTGTGCAGGCAAGTGTGTGTGGGTTGTTGTTTTTTTTTAAACTTCTAACCCCATATTTTTGTGTCCCACAGATTGTGGCCTTACGGGAACAGAATGCTCACATCCAGAGAAAAGTGGCATCAGGTGAGGGAGGAGAGGACATTTTGGAGGGCAGTGAAGCTCAACAGAAGGTCCATGGCAAGGTGAGCTCCCTGGATTTAAATATGAGAGGAAAAAATGCTCAAAATTATGTGTGGATCTATAATAACTACTCTACACTTTAATATTCTGTACATTATGGCAATATTTCCGGTTGTTGTTTTTGATGAAGATATAGTTTATTCTAAAAATGTACATAGTATTATGTATGTATATATTAAATATACTTACTGTGGCAGTCATACAGTAACTCTGATGTTTTCCATTTCAAAATAAAAGCACTAGCAATCAGTATTTTGTCTACAACCCTGCTGTGGTGGCATTACACAAATAATTCCTGTACATTTAGTTCCCCCGGCTGTATTGGCATTTTGACTTTAAAGTATTGCAGCGACTATCAAATGGTTTTGATCATACATTTATTTACCTCTGCAGGCATTCTGAAGGTAACCAGTTAGGTGAAAACTCCTGCTGTGATCTCACCCCCTGCCATTATGCAGGAGCACACATGGACATCCATAGCTGAATACAAATTTCCTTCTGATTATTATTTTAACAGCAGTGGTGTAGGTGCATGCACATTTACTAGATTACGCTGATGCCTTTTTATGTCAGAAGCACGAGAGCCCAAAATGATGCACCTCAAAGGCAAAAGCAGATGCAGGATTTTTATTCATTTATTTATTTATTTATTATTTTTTTATACATGCAGACAGCAGCAGAGGATACCTGGGTAGATCAATGGAGATGTTATTACTTGGCTGGTCTGCTGGGGAACGAGGGTTTGGGGGATGGGAGGTGGTGGGGGATTGGGAGTAAAGAGATGAAGAGCGCGTGAGTTTGAGGGATGTGATAATGAGGAGACAGCCATCATGTGCTCTGTTTTGTGTAGATAAAAGAAGAGAGTATGAACGTGTGTTGTTTGGCACATTTGTTTTGTGATACGGTGAAGAAAGAACACTAACCTTGCAGTAATGGTCAGGGTTAGTTATTCAGCATCACTGCAGTCAGAGTGACTGACAGAGATGTAGAAGCAACTGCCAGGAAGGGGAGAATGGCAGCTGTTATATGCAGAACACACAAACCTGCCCACCGGATTTTATATATATATATATACTTACTGTGGCAGTCATACAGTAACCTATCCAGGTGTTCACTGGTGGTCATTGACAGGTGGAAAGAGGTCAGTAGGAGGGGAGGAAGTCAGAGTGAACACAGAGGGGAAATAGACAAATGCTTGTTAGGTGCATGTTAACCCATTCAGCTCTTAGCATGGCCCTGGACCTGCCTGATAACCAGCTAATGGTGTTTGACCGAGAGTACCATTTATTTACCTTTTACATTTTTAATAGTGACCATCCAGCAATGGAGTAGTCTGACATTACTTTAATTGCCTATCAGTTCTCAAACAATGCAATGATTGATGCACTTGTGGCATTTTGTTTTCCATAATTAATGTCATTAAAGAAAAATGTCAATTAGAAATATGGGGAATTCCTGTTGTTGGAATATTGGAACCAGTGTTTGGGAAAGTGTTTTCCAACCAGAGGGTTACTGTCACGCTATGTTTTTGTAATGTTTTGTTGACAATTCAAACTGGATATAAACTGTGTGTGTGTGCTTTATAGATCCTTTTTAATAACTCTTTTGCTTTTATTTGTGCTTATCTTGGGTTTTAGTTACACAAAGCTGCCTGCAGCAGTACGTTAAAACCATCAGTTTACTGATACTCTTGTTTTCCAGTAATTTATATTGTTGCCATCTAAAACCTCTCAACTCTTGTTTGTGCTTTTTTGTAAAGCTATTCCAGGATTGGAAAAATGTGTGTGGGGGGGGGTTTAAAACCGGTTTACACTATGCGACTTGACCATCTGGTCTGACCTCCTCTATATATTTCCCATCTCGGTTTGTCACTCCATCAGTTTTGGCGCCACTGATTTACAGACCACCTCTTCTGTAACTGAAGGGACAGATCTGTCTTTTAGCTTTTATGTCTTAGGTTTTATCTAATTTCTTAATGACGTGACTTTCGAATGCTGCTTATCTGCTGTTGACGGTGTTTTAGCCCTGTCACTTTAAGCTAATAGCTTTTTGAGAATCACCTTGTTGGTACAAAAATATTTTGTCTGACAAACTGCATCATCTTTTGGATTTTTTTGTATATTCAACTAAAGAAATAGGAACAAATGATGTGTTTTTGCAACAGGCTGCTAGTACTAAAGTGCCTAGATGCAGTTAAAATGTGGTTATTTGCTAAGTTGTCTGTTATGTGTAGTTCATCTGTTTTGTAAGGTGATATTTTATGTTTGGATAATTCATAAGTCAGCGTTAAGTGGCCTAATAAACAAAAACATTCCTCTTAGTGAAAAAGCATCTTATGTTCAAAGAAAAAACTTAAGACTTTAAGAAAGCCTGGAGAACTGTTGCTCAAGGCCATTTTGAAAAAATTCTAAAAACATTGGTTCTCAGAAGCAAAATATAAAGAATTGACGGGCATCTCAAGACTATCTGTCCATCTATCCATGCAGGCATGAATGGGAGCAATTGTTTCATAGCCAAACTTAACAATTTTAAAGGTCATTAAAAGTTAAAAACCAATACACCCCTTTGAAATGTTGGGTAACTCTTATTAATATTGTCCCTTTAAACTTTCCTGGTCCTAAACGGTGCAAATCTGTGAAACAAGCCCATCGATGGAAACCCCATATGAAGAGGGACAGCTGAGCCATTTGGCAATAAAGAAGATATAAAATTCTTTTATGAGCATGGCCCACTGCTGGCATGCTCGTATTAAAATCACTGGTGTGATTTAGTGGATCCTGTTCCTTGCTCAAGTGAATCATTGATCACAGGCAGCAGACAGAGAGGCCCAATTAGGTTTGTCCTCACAGATGGATGGCCAAGGATGGGCAGCTGTGCCTCGCAATACAGCGGGAAGACAGAGGAGGATGGAGAATGAAGAGATCAGTTTCCCTCAATCCTCTCATTCACCTTACTGTAACTCAATTGAGCATAAAAGCAAGATTTGTTTTTTAAACTATGCATGTTTGTTATTTAGCACCGATAATAAGGTTGTTTTCCTCTGTTGTTCTTGCCCCTAAACCCTTTTGTAAGCTGAATCTCTGCGGTATCCTCCTCATTAATCTACCTCATGCAGAGACCAGGAGAGCTGTACGGAGTGGAAACCTTGCAAATCTAATCAGATTACTTATGCAAGTGTCAAAACAATTTCTCCAGCAGAGTCTGGTGTGATTCAGTCTTTGTGACCATCCAGAATCAAAGCAGGGGAAGAACCAAAGCCGTGAGCTCCTGAACTTGAATTTATTAGAATGCAAATGTATGTAATTCTCAAAAGCAGACATGGTATCTGAAGTGGAAGCATGGCTGATTTCTCAGGGCTCACTTGAATACACCACAGGAAGTCGGGGCATGACAGGAAATCAGAAAATTGCTTTGCACCATTGTTCATTTTTAGTCTCGATAGTGTGTTTATTTTCCTGCATTCAAAGCTCAAACTTCTATTTTTGATTTAGGTACTGGTTTTTACTAGGTTAACACTTGAAAAAAGAAAGAAAATATAATCACTTGTTATCGTGATTATTGTGGGGCGAGTGTGCATTCTGAATGGACTTACAAGACACGTGTCAGGATTCAGGATATAATTTAACATCCAAAAGATTTATTTTAACTGCAAGGGAAAAGTTCTAGTTAGAGTGTTAACTTAAAACAAAGAAATACATTTTTTACTTTGATTAGCCACAACATTAACAACCAATTTCCAAATCCTGTACTAACCCTCACTTGTCAGTGGTCTTATTACTACTTTATTATTACCTTATTACCTATATACCACAAGCCTCACTTAATTTGTGAGTTTTAAAAGATTCATTCTTCTAAAAACCTCTTATTCTTTTTAAAGTACAATAAAAGTTAGAAATCATCCCCAAACATCCCTTGGCAAATTTTGTGCTTCATGACGCATACATATTTTTGGATAATTTTCCCTTTTCATATGTTGACCTCTTACTCCATGTCCCCCTCTTTCCCCTCCAGCGTCTGTCCAATGGCTCTCTGGAGCCGGCCCATGAGGCGAGTCAGGTGGTCGAGCTGCAGGACCTGCTGGAGAAGCAGAACTACGAGTTGGCCCAGATGAAGGAGCGCATGTCCTCCCTCTCCTCCCGGGTTTCCGAGGTGGAGCAGGAGCTCGAGACCGCCCGCAAGGACCTCATCAAGTCAGAGGAGATGAACAACAAGTACCAGAGGGACATCAAAGAGGTCACAGCACACACACTGAGTACAGGGGGAAGCATACACACACACATATTCGCATGGGGATAACAGTTGCAAGAGAGACATCAAAGACAGCGAGCAGTGGTCTAAAAACAGCTTCTATTTGCATATGCTCTCACACGCTCCCCAGCTCTTTATTACTCTGTCTTTTTTTCACATAAAAACATGCACATTGACTTGTGAAAGTATAGGGTCTTTCATAATGCCTTCGTCGGGTGAAGTGAGTTAAGTGAAGAGTCCTTGAAAAAAATCTAAATATACACATGCAAATAAACACTTCTCTAGGCCTCAAACTCACTTAACGTTAAATAAACAAGTAACCGTTTGTATTTCTTGAACTGGTTCAAGACTGTTGATGCATAAAGCACAAAAAAGAGCCAGTTGTGTCCAAAACTGGCAGTTAAGATCCATATAATAGTCCTATTTAATATATGTCTGTGCAAGGTTAATATCAGTGAAGTGGGCTGGATATGAACATAAGCTGATGCCCCTGTCGCCTGGGGATGAAATTACTATTGATTGCTAACGATGTGGGCAGAGGCAGTTATCGTGGGCTGACAAACATGGCCTTATCAGGCCAATCGTGTTTTATTACCCTGCCTTCTCTTACAGCAGCAGTTTATTTAGTGTTCTAAGAATAACCGTTATTATTTGTATGGTTTGGAAACAATGTGTGCTACCGCGAGTTTGTGTCTGAAGCAATTCTCCGTGGAGGAAATTAAGTCTGAGAAATTCCATGATAATGTTGCCTCTATTCATGACAGCAGCGCGTGTTTGTATTTTATGAGGCTTTATTTGTTATTAACTTGTCTTTTGTGCACATTCTAAGGATAAAAGTTTGATTTTGCAGACTTGCAGTCTGCTTTCTGTGTGCATTCCAGGAAGTGGTTGAAGAATCTCTAATTCAATTCAGTTCACTTCAGTTTTACTTACTCAGTGCCAATTAACAATAATGGTGAGCTCAAGGTTCTTTATATTGTAAAGTAAAGACCCTGCAATATCTGTATATCTGCAATATCCATCCATTCACTGTCTGCTGCTTATCCTGGCCTAAGTAGAGACACCCAGACTCCTTTACTTCTTCCAGGAAAAACTGATGACATTTCTTCAGCGTATACTGGGTGTAGTCTGAGGCTTCCTCCTGGTAGGACATGTCTAAAAACCTTATTTAGAAGGTGCCCAGGAGACATCCTAGTCATCCCTGAACCACCTCAGCTGTCTCCTTTCAGTGTTTCAATGTGGAAGCTTAGTGGCTCTACGTGCTGAATGCCCAAGCACCCTATCACTTAAGGGAGGGTCCAGACACCCTATGGAGTTTTCATCTGGTGCTGATATTAAACTAGTGTACAAATTTCATGTGTGCAAAGCAGCAGGAAAAAATATTACCAAAGTTGATGTTTTATTAACTCTTTTTTTTGTGTGTCCATATACAGGCCATGTGTCAGAAAGAAGACATGGAGGAACGGATTGTCACGCTGGAGAAACGTTACCTGAGTGCCCAAAGAGAAGCCACCTCTGTGCATGACATCAATGACAAACTGGAGAACGAGTTGGCCAATAAGGAGGCATTCCTCAGACAGGTCTGTAAAGTCCACTCCAGGGTTTGTGCGAGCCATGTAATCACATTAATCAGCTCTCTGGGATTACTATTTTCTTCCAAAAAAATGTGTCTTTTTTGAGTCATGGGTCCAGATGGCAGCTGCAGTGCAAGATTCATTACTGCATCATCAGTCGTATTTTTCTAACTGGATTCAGTAAAGAATTAGCCAGGAAAAATGTGTAAGATGGTTCCTGTCAGTTAACATAGTCCTTTGAGCAGTTCCACAGAGGTCTGGCACTGAGAAAACCTCTTCACATTGTGGCAGATAATGTCAGAGGAAATTACTACTGGGGAAGAAATTTCACTTAAATGTTTACTTTGTGCAGATGCACATGGCTCACACATGTCTTCTTCATAATTGACATAATGCTGTAGAATATGATCAAGCGATTGTACAGATTTACTCTCCTTTCAATTATTCTCTGTGATTCATTGCAGCCAATTAGATAAACTGCATGGCCATAGAAGATCTAGTGGCATTTTTATGAATAAAGGCTTGAGCACTGTCTGAGCTCTGGAAGAATAGAAAGAATTTCTGATATGAGTAGAAGTAATTAGAGTGACACCATCAGTCCCTGTTTGGATTTACTGTGTGGAAAGTTATTTAGAGACTTATTTATATTTTAGTTATAATTCTCAACAATTTTAGCATAATGTTCACTTTAGACGTGCACATCACAAACTTTGTGACTATAAAAGTCAGTTGTGAAATCCCCTAGACCAGTTAATCTGGGGATACCTTAGAGATGAGACATACCTGGTAATCACTGGTCATGAGGGAAAAATATATTTTCCGCAACCAGATATAAGTGGTTGCTGGTTGTCGCCAAGGAAATGTGGTCACAAAGAGGATGCTGCACCAGAAACCTCCGTGTGGTTGCTTTGGTTGCAATTTCATGCTAGCAACTACCAGACACAGTACAACAGATTGGAGAATACACATTTTTTTCATAGCACTTGAAAGTTGCCAGCGTTTCCCCGACCAGTCTCTCGTCCTGCGTGGGCTTTAGCCATTAATTTCAAAGCGACTGGCAGCCATTTCCACCACATTTTTCATTTGCAACTGGTGGTTGCCATTTAGTCACTAACCGATCTCTGGGCCTGTGTGACTGAGCCTAACGTGAAACAAACACAATTTAAAATCTAAAACCTGAACAAATTTGAGAAGAAAATTTAACTGTGCGACTAAAAGTAAAAGAGCAATAGAAAGGGACAGTCAAAACAAAGAAATCAGAAAATATATTTAGATGAAAGCAAAAAATGGCACAGTGGTTTATTAGAAAAGCTAATAGTATGAAATATGTTAAAACTGTTTGCTAAACGTATAAAACATTGAAATGGTTAGCTTACAGTGTAAGTACATGAAATTGTGATATAAAATCATATCACATAAAATCATGACAAAAGATCAAAATAATTAGCTCAAAGTATGGCTGAAACAGTCAGCTAAAATTCTGAAATCAGGGGGAAGTTATTAGCTAAAACTATAACTGTTGAATTTTTTTAGCTAAACGTACTGGATAAACAGTTAAAAAAGCTAGCTAAAAAACAGATTAAAAAAAGTTGTCTTAACTAAAGATAGAAACTGTTTGAATGGCTGAAATAGAAACTCAGTACTTGGCACTAGAGTGTTTGCTAATCATAATCAGTATATAGCTAACAGGATGTAATCACTAAGAGTAAATGGTAAGCTAATTTCATCCTGCCAGATGATTACATAGGGTGGGGGTTGTTAACCTTTGCTAGCCAGTCATTTTTCGCTCAGGAAATGTGTATGAAGCCACAACTTAAGAAGAAACCACTTATGTATTTACAGCCATGACATTTACAAGGAAGCTTCTTTTTAAATGAGCTCCTGCTACCATACATAAACAGACTTTTTTGGTAAATATATGCACAAAGTTAAACTTGCTGTTGTACTAGGCTCTGGCTGCTGATGTCTGAAGATTACTTGGTATAGAGACATGAAGGGATGAGAAGAAATGGCAAGCAAAATGGCAAAAATTATGGGTAGTACGATACCTAGGGAGGATATAATAAACAAAAACAAACTGTCATGTTTCCCCTGTGTCATCTCAAGCACGTGGGATGGTGGTATGGGTTGAGGCAGAAAATATCACTGACACACAACACAAAGTATACTTGGCCTGCTATAGTCTAATTATTGCACACTGAGCTGGCAGGCCCGGAGCTTCGGGGACCAGAGCATCTGTCGCCGATGGAAAAGGCTGCCAAGCCAGTCCTTAAAAAAAGTCTTAAAACTGATCAGAGTCCCAAGCTAGTGATGGAGAAAATACTTACTGTCCAATGGGGAAGCAAGTCACTTGTTTCCAGTTCCATTTAATGCTAGGTTTGAGTTCCATCTTAATGCCTAATCAGGATCTGCATCAGCTGTCTATAAGTTGCCAGTGTCACTCTTGGCAGTGCAGACTCTGACTCTGCTATTCTAAAGAAGAGATGAGGCACACTGCCAGAGTCCCCCTCTGCAAGACAAACATTTGTGATTCTATTTTCTAACAGGCAATTATGCTCTGCTGACACTGAATAGGAAGAAGGAAGAGAATCACATTTATAGAGTTCATTTTCATTATACTTTGTTAACAAGGACAGCATGGGAACACACTGAAAACTCTTTCATTCAAATAGTGTAGTATTCTAATAATCTGCTCATACTTTAATTTCTCATTGCTAGGGTTTGTTGTTATTGCAAGCAAAACACTATTCTGGACTTCTTTTCTGGATGATGTATGGTCAAAGCATTGGAAGGTAATTTATTGAATAAATCTCCTGTGTAATCATTTATCATTCTTTCTTTCAGCATTAAGCATTCCTGCAAATTTATTGGCTTCAAGGCAATAAGTTAAAACCCGGATTTAAGCTAAGTGCAGATCCTTAGTTGGTTTAGAGTGTTTAAATTTATTTCAGTGGTTGTGTCTCAGGAGGTAGAGCAGGTCATCAGGAGGTTGGTGGTTTAATCCCTGGCTGCTCCAGTCTGCATCCAAAGTATCTGTGTGCAGGATACAGAACCCCAGGTTGCTTACAAAATCTCATAAGTGTCGTTGTTCAACTGTCAGCTAATGTCTTTGCTGTCTGTGGTGTTTGAGTATAGATGGAGGAGAAGAACAGACAACTACAGGAGAGGTTGGAGCTTGCAGAACAGAAACTCCAGCAGACCATGAGGAAGGCTGAGACACTCCCGGAGGTGGAGGCTGAACTAGCCCAGAGGATAGCAGCTCTCACCAAGGTATGCGCACACGTTTGTACATATTGTACATTAACACACATACTGTTGACATATTCCCACAGATGCCCTCGTTTTTTTTCTGTACATTTGTGTAAGTGTGCACGTGGTGTCATGACGTTTCAACATGTTCCTCTCCTCTTCCTCGGCCACATAGTCTGACTCCAGCTCCTCTTCCTCTCCTGATGATTATCACTTTGTAATGGAAGCTAAACTCCAAGACATGAACTCCATTCTTAGGAAGGTAGTCCCACAGGGCATCACAGCTATTGCCAACTCCAATAGAGAACAGATATCATTCATTTATCTTATTAGTGTTTTGTGGCGGGCGTGTTTACTGGGATTCTGCTCTGGCTGTTCTACCACCATGGGACAGCTGCATGGCACTTCTGGCTGGAGCTCATACTTGGCAGTGCTGGAGCAGCTCTCTTCCTCTTTCATTCTGTCCTTTGGTGGCCTTGTTCTCCATCTTTCTCCTTGTCACTGTTTGTTTCAATCAGCTGTCTTTCCAGTTACGCTTTAAAACATAGGTATCCATCTTTGAGTTTGGGGTAGAAGCTTTGGCTTGTGTTGTCGCCACCATTTTTCTTTGTTGGCCCTCAGGCTGTCAAGCACACAGATCATCGTGGCCTCTCTTTTTTTTCTTTTTGTCCTGTCTGTGCTGTGATCCAACTGTAGGCGGAAGAGCGTCACGGGAGCATTGAGGAGCGAATGAGGCACTTGGAATGCCAGCTGGAGGAGAAGAACCAGGAGCTGCTGAGGGTGAGTCACTGCGGAGGCGTTGTGCCAAGCAGCGTTAACCAGGCAGCCACTTCTGCATGAGCAAGACAGCTTGCAGCGACTGCAACTGATGGCACACTGTCTGATTTATCACCAATGAAGCTTGACCAAATGGGTGTTTCACGGACTCTGCTGATATAGTGGTTTGCAAAATACAAATGATGCAAATGAGTCATTTTAAAACATGTTAGTATTTTCACATCACACTTTAGTGTATGATAGCAAATAGCGAGAATACTGTCTATATGAAGATCTTTAACCTCATGAGTCATTTTCAAAGTTTTTTTTGTTGTTTCCCTTATTCGAAAAATGCAATAGTTATCAAAATAAGACAACAATAGTGGGCAATCTTTCAACAGCAATCACCTCAACGTGCTTTATGTTGTAAGGTTAAGACTCTATAGTACAGAGAAAACCCCAACAGTCAAATGACCCCTTTGAGAAAGCACTTGGCAACAGTGGGAAGGAAAAACTCCTTTTTAATAGGAAGAAACCTCCGGCAGAGCCAGGTTCAGGGAGAGGCAGCCGTCTGCCACAAATAGCCAGTGGTGATGGGAGGGAGAAAGGATAAAAGATACACTGTGGATGGGAGCCAGAAATTGATAATAGCTAATGATTAAATGCAGTGGTGTATAAATATATAGTGAGTAA
This sequence comes from Oreochromis niloticus, assembly GCF_001858045.2. NCBI lineage: Eukaryota > Metazoa > Chordata > Actinopteri > Cichliformes > Cichlidae > Oreochromis > Oreochromis niloticus. The sequence goes on from NC_031981.2 coordinate 15,677,548, forward strand.
AAAAGAATCCCCCAGCAGCTTAGGCCTTTTGCAGGGAGGATCACCTGATGCAGCCCTAATGATGTTCTTTATCAAAAATGAAAGTTTTAAGCCTAATCTTAGAAGTAGAGAGGGTATCTGTCTCCCGAATTCAAACTGGAAGCTAATTCCACAGAAGAGGGCCTGAAAGCTGAAGGCTCTGCCTCCCATTCTACTTTTAAATATCCTACGAACCAGCAGTTTGTGAACAAAGTGCTCTGCTGGGTTCATAAGGTACTATGAGGTCTTTAAGATAACATGGGGCCTGATTATTCAAGACCTTGTATGTGAGGAGAAGGATTTTCTATTCAATTTTTTATTCAACAGGGAGTCAAGAAAAGCCATTATGGGAGAAATAGCTGTGTATTATTCAGCATGTGAAAAATAAATATAAAAATGAGGAGGCTTAATCAGATTTCAATTTGACCAATCTCCCACTCAGTGTCCTCTTCTCATGCACTAATGCATTGCTTCCAGTACTGCTATTAATTTTAGATTGTCACTTGGAATTCCCGTACTGATCGCGGCACTCCACTCATGTGTCAAACTAACCCAACTTTCATCCGGATACAGTAATACTCCCTGGTGAGGTCTCCAGCAATAACCCAGGGACCAAACGGCAGTTTTTGGTGGAACTGTTGCTCAGTGGCCAAGCCCGAAGCTAGTGCATAAGGTCAGGAGGCCAACAAGGAGTATACTCGTCCTTTGTGTCGACATTCACGGGTTTGTGCATTCTGGATTTGTCCCCGAGGCTGTCACTGCAGAGTTCTGCTGTAGCATCCTGAGGCATTTAACAGAGAACATGGGTGACCTTGTTCTATTGGGCACAGGCACAAGCCAACACAATCTTTAGTCGCCACCAGCCCCACTCACCAGATTTCACTCCCTGTGATTATTTTTTTCTCTAAAATAAAGAAAATTATGTGGCTGTTCAGACACAGAAGTGGGGATCCAGTGCACAAGTGGTCAGAATCAGACCTCAGAGAGAGATCTAAAGTGCAGCCACACTAGAAGCATAGTAATTTATTTGAGGTAGTCTCTACTCAAATGTGGTGCTTAGGGTTCATTTACATAATCAAATAATTTATGATACACTACACTGCTTTGTTGTAGTGTTGTCCTCATATAAAGTTCTGATTTTAAACTAAAAATAGAATAGCTGTAAAGGCCATGCAATTAGTTATTCTAGTTCCCGCTGAGAAGCTTTCGTCATCAGAAACAATTTAGACTGATGTCTTATTCTCGTACAAATGGGCTTGTTTTGTGTTGGTTTATCTGTATTTTTCTCCTTCAGGCTCGGCAGAGGGAAAAGATGAATGAAGAGCACAATAAGCGACTCTCAGACACAGTGGACAGACTCCTCACTGAGTCCAACGAGCGACTTCAGCTCCACCTGAAGGAGAGAATGGCAGCTCTAGAAGAGAAGGTTAAAAACGACTGACACGTCAATGGAAACCTGTCAATATCAATTGCATCAAGTGAAGGCCATTAAAAGATGTATTTTTCTCACTTCTTCCCTTTTCCCCCCCTTTTCTGTGCAGAATATGCTAATCCAAGACTCGGAAACTTACAGAAAACAGTACGAGGAGTCAATCCAAGAAAAAGTAGGTTGTAGAGATCGAGAAACGATTACCTCCTGTTTCAAAATGTCTACATTTTACATGAGCTTAGCGTAATAATTGACTTTTGAGTACAGCAATAACGAGTTTGGTTATTGGCACTAGTTTAATTTTTTATAAACCTTCAATATTGAAAAGCTCCTGGAAGGGGTAGAATAATGAGGTGGCTACTGAAAACAGTAGAAATTACAACTGTCACATACTCAGCCCTGTAAATGTAATCAGCTCCACATGCTTTCAGCCATGTCACTAGTATGACTAGTGGTATAAAGGGGTAGGATAATCATTTTTTGGACATGTAATATCACAGACAATGATGTGGAGAAATTGTTTTGTCCAGTCACAGCTGGCAGAGGATATTGAGAAACTGAGATCAGAGCTCGACCAATTCAGATTGAGGGCAGGCTCCCTCACAGAACCCACGCTGTCACGGTAGGTCGGTTTTCTGTGTGTGTGTGAGTGTATCCGGATGTAAGACGCATTTTGTAGCGTACCTCCACATGTATATACTGCATCAGTTGCTGCTTTTGGACCACCATATTGGACAGGGAGAGAATTAGGCTTCCTCCTTTTCTTGTCTTTCACAATAAAAGCCTACAGTTGCTTTAACAGCATTCTTTGACACATTCCAGGAGCCAAATAAAATCATCTTTGGTTTTAATCACTGTTGAATAGATTCTTTTCCCTTAATAAATAACATTTTTCTTGTTTTTATTTGAAAATGATTAATTTATGTTTTTTTTTTAATCAATTCAATTAGAATAAACTTGCTGTTAAATTTAAATCAGAATAAAAAAACTAAGCTTTAAAACTAACTTTAGATGGACAAAGTTTAAAAACTGGCCAGAAACATATTTTATATGTATTTTAGGAGCTATATAAAACCATTAATCACATTCCTTGTTAATCAAATAATATTTTAAATGTCTTTGAATTGTGTATCACTTGTGTTCAGTTGCATGTCGGGGCTGCAGCCCTCATTTGTGGCCAGTGACATTTGCCTCCACTGGCAAAAACATCAACATTTAAGTGTCCAGTCAACTATTCATGCCAATCCCTAATCACTATGTATGTCTAAATATATTTTCCTTATCAAAATGTATAGTTATCCAAAAATAGACAGGCCTGCAATATTTAGATAAGCAAACGGTGAGCTATTTTGGGTTTAGAATCTGTCCATTTACCACCACAAGAAGTCTTTCATATATAATGTGTGATTCAACAATTTGATTCATAAACTTTCAAATTAATGTAGTTTTACTATGTGTTCTATAGACTTTACTAGGAGAATAAAGACAAGAAATGTTTGTCTCTGTTGCTGAGAAGGCTTGCCAGTCAAGTGCTTCTCAGAAATGGGCCAAAGAAAAAAAAAAATGGTTTGTTCAGTGGGAGCACGGTGATCCTTGATTAGTTGGTTCTGTGTCCAAACATTAGTGTTGGATACAGGACGTATTATAAGGTGAGCAAATGACTCACGAAAAACGTGGATGCTGTGAAAACATCTGCAACATAAAGAAGATGTGTTACACTAGACATGCAATAAAAGGCCACGAGAGATTCAGATTTAGTCTAATGTGTGTTTATGGAACAGGAAGCAAAGAGAGGCAAATAGATACTCTGTCTCCAGGAGCTTTCCTGTTATTTTATCCTTCTGTGAAAACTTCTTGCTCTGTTACACTATTGTTAGAAACACTGGTATAATGGAACTTTTGGCATCTATTTTTGGATATTTTCTGCTTTCCATTTCATGCTGCTTGAAGTTCTAATCTTACAAAGCTGACGTGTTGACAGTGGCAGCCTTAATCTCTTCCAAAGACAAACAATTTGCAGCCATAGAAGCATGCATAACAAGCTCTTATCCTTCAAGAAGTACACTTTGCACCTCCTCACTGTGACTAATAGGTACGCTTGAGGTATCAAAATATAACATCTGATTGGTTTCCTGCCTGTGTAACTAATTGGTACTGCAAGTTTTCTTGCTGTGTCTTATCTACTGGTAATCTGCTTTACGACCCAAACAAAATCACTGCTAACGATTGTGTTTGAAGGATTTGCTTTAACAGGTTCAGATATTATTCATCTTTCATATGAAAAACACCAAATCTGTAACCAAGCATTTGTGTTTAGTTTCAGTAATACTCATAAAAGTTGTTTCCCAGATCCCATCTGGACACATCAGCCGAGCTTCGATTCTCTTTGGGATCTCTGGCTGAAACCCAGTCGGACCACTACCGCTCAGCAAAGGTCATCCATCGACAAAGGAGAGGTCGAATAGGTCTGCGAGAAACCAAGGTGAGGAATAACATCTGGTTTGTCTGCCTTTCGATTTACTTATATTTAAATGTTTCTATTTTAAAAACATCTAAGAGCTTCTTTAGTGGTCTGTCGATGAATGGTGTCAGCTTTAACACAGTGAGTTCAATTTAGATACTGGAGAAGGTATCTTAAGTTCCAGTTTGGCAAATCCAGCAGGGACTAAAATATCTCAATATACACTCACTGGAAACTTCATTACACCTTCCTAGTACTGGGTTGGGTTGCCTTTATTCTGTATCACATAGATTAAACAAGTTGCTAGAAGGACTCCTCAGAGCTTCATACAGCTGCTTCAGATTTGGTGCCTGTGGAGACTTTTTGATTGCTGTAAATTCATTGTCATGTTTGAGAAACCAGTTTGACCTGATTCAGCTTTGTGACATGAAGCCAAGAAATTATTCCCCATACCATTACACTGATAGCAGCAGCCTGGACTGTTCACACAAGGCGGGATGAATGAATGTTTTCATGTTGTTTGCAACAAATTCTGACCCTGCCATCCTAAAAGTAGCAGCAGAAACCAAGACTTATCAGACTAGAGAACATTTTTCAAATCTTCTGTTGTCCAATTTTAATAAGCTCAGGCAAAGTGTAGCCTCGCTTTCTTTTTCTTGACAGGAGTGGCACTCTGTGTGGTCTTCTGCTGCTGTAGCCAATCTGCTTCTACGCTATATGTGTTGTGCAATCAGAGATGCTTTCTGGCATACCTTGGTTGGAATGAGGGGTTGCTGTTAGCAAGGCGCACACACTAAATTTACCAAATATGATGACCAGAGAGGCAGACAAAGACCCGGCAACAATTTACTGGGTCTGAATTAGGCCTTGAACCTTTAATATAACATTATTGACAGGCTTAATGCGAACATTTTCTATAGGCTCTTATTTTGGAGGTTTAAAGTTTTTGGATTCTAAATACAGGTTATGGCAATTCAAGTATGAGTGGAGCACACATTATAAATATATAGGATACTGCTTTTAAATGAAACAAAAACCATTTCCATCTTTTGGTGTGTCACCACTACTACTGCTTAGAGAAGTCATTAAGTCTTATTAGAGTTAGTAATAAGACATAATCAGGGGAAAAAAGCATAAGTGCTTCTCATAAAATCTTATTACATGACTATGTTTTCAGTTTCCAGTAATGATCTCAAAATATTAGTTCATAACTAATAAGATATTGTTTTGTAGTCACAGTTTCACTCTGTCTCTGTATGCAGGCAAAGTCACTGGGGGAGCCTGAATGGCGCTCACAGCAGTTGGGGGTCCTGGGAGGCCACCACTTTGAGAGCGACACGGAAATGTCTGACATTGACGACGACGATAGGGAGACGTTGTTCAGCTCCATGGACCTGCTGTCTCCCAGTGGTCACTCCGATGCACAAACTCTGGCCATGATGCTTCAGGAGCAGCTGGACGCAATCAACAAGGAGATCCGGTAGCTGACACACGCCGTTGTATAAATTTAATACTCAAGGCCAGATTTCCAGACGTATTGATCTGCTTCCTCGTTCTAAATCCACTTTACTGGAGACCGACTTGATATGTTTTTAAGATCATGTTCTGGAAAGACTTTAAAGTTTGGAGCGATATTCTGCTTCCATAACTCCACCTTGTTTGCCCTTGGTTGCTAAAGCAATATTTCACCCAAAAACTCTGCTTTTAGTATTAAAAATTAACACACCCACATTGATTTTGGTTGCCTTGTGTTCAAGCTAGTAACCACAGAAGCAAGATAAAAAGTACCCCAGAGATACAAGAAGAAACTGAGCCGCATAGTAATTCACTCTCTAGACAAAATGTGTGTCTGCCGAGCTCACAGGTAAACCACTAAAGGTGTCTGTAGATTACTCTTCCCGTATGTGACCCAAACACTATTCTTGTATGCACTCAGTGTTTTGGGAAATGTGAGGTGCCTCTTGCTTGATAATGCTGTAATTATCTTGTGCCGATAAGTATTCATGACCCCCAGGCACAACTTTACTTAGTTCTTTATTTCAAGGGCTGTTAATGTGCCTTGTGGTCTTTGCTAATTTACATCTACATCAGAAGACACAGCGCTACATTTCTTTTAGAAAGATTTAATGCGGTCTTATTGTGTAAAGTGATCATGAATCTAAAGTGTTGAGCTTTCAGCTAATTACAAAGTTAGATACAGAGTGTGGTTAATTACCCGACTTTTAGCCTTTTAACTCTTTAGTTTGTCCTTTAATTACTTTACCTGATACTGCAGGGATTTAAAGGACTGAGCGTTGCAAATCTCCTGAAATCTACCTTTAAAGAACTTGAAAGCTGAGGCTATTTTTGTAGCAGTATAGCTTCTATATTTTTTGCTTTTTAAGTTATCTAAAAAATGCACAGCTTGATTCTTTTTTTTAAGTTTTACATAGAAAAATATTCACAGCATTTTCCTGATACCAGGCTAATCCAGGAAGAGAAGGAGTCAACAGAGCTGCGGGCAGAGGAGATTGAGAACCGAGTGGCCAGCGTTAGCCTCGAGGGTCTAAACCTGGCTCGAATGCACCACCACGGAGCCTCCATTACTGCCTCAGCAACTGCCTCCTCGCTTGCCTCCTCTTCTCCACCCAGCGGACACTCCACACCTAAGCTTGATCCTCGAAGCCCTGCCCGGGACATGGAGCGCATGGGGGTCATGACACTGGTATGTTACATCACCACGTGCGAGACATCTTCTATCATACAGTCTACAGACCCTACTGCAGACCTCTGTTTACATGTTGCATCAATAAATTGCCATCTTTTTACCTGCAAGAGCACCATGTAAACTGTAAATGTGGTCTTTGTTTAGAAGTCTGGGAATAGTAATGCAGTTGGTACAAAATACAGTTTCCCTACATGTGAAACTTTATGTAGAAAATAGATGTAGCTACCATTATGTCACCTATTGGTTTTCTTGAAGCCAGATTAAAGTTACAGAGCAGAGTTGCCAAGTTCTGAGGAGCATTGAGTGTAAAAGTTGCCAATGCTCTGTTGACTCAACTACAGAGTTCCAAACCTCCTCTAGCATTAATATCAGCGCAAAAACCGTGTGGTGGGAGCTTCATAGCATGGCTTTCATGGCCGAGCAGCTCATGTAGGTGTAATGTGTAGGTGAGCCGGTCCTTTTCTCAATATGGTTCACATAAAATAATAGAACTTCACTTATCAAAACTGTACCACAGATCTATTTATCACACAGCAAGCCATAGTATTTGTCAGATAACTGTACTGAAAATGCTCCAGAAGGTAGCAACGCAACAAACACATTGGAGAGCTCTCTCGACTATCATCATTCAACCCAGGTGTCTAGTGGGATCTACAGTGTAAATATCTTCCTTACCCATGGGATTTCAAAGCAATAAGGCTTTGATTTTATTGATCATTCAACTGACTTGTTTACCAATCTTTCTTTATTCCTCAGTGCTGATCTCTAAATAGGTGGTCTGGTATTGGGCAATGGCTCATGAGCTTCTAATGGTACATGATATTTCTATAAGTGAGCTAATTGTTTTATTTTTCACCAGCATGCAGGAGTTCAAGTTTTATGTTCATGCTTTAACACGTGGATATTGACAGGTTTTTTTCTGTTTTTCCTTCACCATACAGCCCAGTGATTTGAGGAAACACAGGAGAAAGGTACACACACCAAGAGTTCGCTCGACAGATTTTAAATATGACACCATTTCACTATAACTCGGAGCTGTAATGGTTGCTGCAGTGACACCGTGAATAAATTGTTGACTTACTAGTGTCCGAGGTCACTTGTAATGACCCCGCCCCTTTGCCCTCATCCCTCAGATAGCAGCGGTGGATGAGGATGGCCGCGAGGACAAGGCCACCATTAAGTGTGAGACATCCCCCCCTCCGACGCCACGCACTGTCCGAATGACACACACACTGCCAGCCTCCTCGCACAACGATGCACGAGGGTAAGTGCCTGCTGTAAGTGAAGGCATTTCTTAAAATGGTTCTCGATGATGTGTGTTTGTAGATGATGCTGTCATCCCATTCTTGCTTTTGATGAAAATGAGATAGTATACTGCCCAATTAGTACTTGCCAGTTCAGCTGCAATTTTTGCTATGAATATTTCAACACGCAAGATATTACAGTACTTCAGTACTTTCTCAATATCTGGATGATTAAAGCTAAAGTACAGCTAAAGTATCGCTAAAGTAAAGCTAAAGCATCACTGTTGCAGTGATATCAGATGAGATGAAGCTTCAATAATTTGCATAAAATGCTCAAAAAGTACATTTGCTATAAGCAGCAAATATTCCCAGGATACAACACAAGAAAAAGTCTGTAAACTTCCATTTCAAAAGTTAATAACAGAACGAGTTAGAGTGACACAGCAGGGCATTAAATAAAATGTACTTGAGATGACAAATATACTTCTTAACATAAGCTTATAATGGAAAGCCAAAATGTTTGTCCTTTGATTATCTCATAAAATTAAAATGTAGCAAACACTCCTTTTATGAATACTGTCTGTATGTTTCTGTCCTCAGGATTGTGGCTTCTTTAGAGGCTGAAGCCAGTGCCCTAAGTAGTGTAGCCAGCAGCCAGGACTCCCTCCACAAGCAGCCAAAGAAGAAGGGCATTAAATCCTCCATCGGACGATTATTTGGCAAGAAGGAAAAAGGCCGACTGGCACACCTAGCACACAGACAGGTCATGGTAGATCCACAAGGCGAGTACAGAGCTGGGATGTTTTACTTAATACTATTACAATTTGGTCTATTTTGTGTAAAAAAAAAAAAAAAAAAAAAAAAAAAAACTTTTTAAAAAAGCACTCTAAGCTGCAATTTTTGCCAGCTAAGAAGGTCTCTCAGAGTTTACAAACTGGACAGTACTACTTAAGAGTTCTAATGCTGCAGCTAGTCAGCATGTAACTTCATGTTAGCGACATAAACACACTAAAAATGCACCACCTTGGCATAGCCACAGTGTTATCACCTACTAGTTTCAATTTTAAAGGCTCTGTTTTATGGCTCAGTTACACTAGAATTAAAACACAAATTGATTGGAGGTTGCCCAATTGCATTTAGTTTTTTTGTATTCATCGAACGAATGCAAGTAGTTTCAGTGACCAAGTGGTCAAGAGATTAAGTGTGCAACACTCTCAGCAACCTGGATGACTACTTTCAGTCACAACTGGGGGCGACTGAGGACAGGTTGCCTCCCACCTTTGACCTCTGCAAACAGTTGCAGACTGCAGTCACTCTCAGACAGAATGGCAAAGGTTTGCAAACAATTGCTGTGTGATTTAGAAATGCAGACAGGCATTCACATTGCAGTCAGTCTCTTTGTAGCAGAGGAATTGACTTAACTGGTTGCCAACTAAAAATACAAATACACTATTTATTTATTTATTTATTCATAATAACAGTTTCTGATTATATTCACTTAAATCCATTTGTTCTCCACAGCAACAATGATGGATTCAGACATGGCGGGCCAGGACATGGGGGTGAGCAAGTTGGGCACTCAGGCTGAGAAGGACCGCAGATTGAAAAAGAAGTAAGCTTTTATCCTAAGTGCCACTTCACTAGAACATTTTTAGGTGGAGTTAGTATAGTCATAGTCCCTTAATGCACACCCAGCAGTATCCATTTAATATAATAACACAGACATTTAGGTACCCTGTGAGAAGAAACATTTTCTTTGGAATCAATCCAACTCAGTGCTAAACCTTCTTGAGAATTCCCACTCACTGCTACATTGCAGTATATAAACCAGTCTGAACTTTGGCATAGAGACAATGGCTACACCCTCCTTTTCCTGGGTTTGCCTTTAACCTCTTTTCTTTCACTGTATATTCTAACATAACCACGCTGAGAACAGGATCAATACAAAGCAGAAGCTCGATCAGTATCCACGAGCACAGATCAGCCCCACTGTATTCAGACACACAGCCAAAGTCTATTGATCCAGGCTAAAAAGCCAATTAATCGCACAAAGGTTCTTTGTCACTTTGGAAGCTATAGATGGCTTTCCTAGCACACCACCCATAGATTACACTCACACACATTAGGTGCCTTCTTGGGGGGGAAGAAACAAAAGGGAAACCCCTTCACACATCGGCTCTCTCAGCTGGAGTGTTTCAGAATAAATGTGCGTGTATGTTCGTGTGTGTGTGTGCGCGCATTTGCCATGCCTCAGTGCCAAATGATGAATGTCATTTGCTCGAAGTGCACATTGAGTTGTCATGACGGATAACTTTGCCTCCCATGTAGTTTGGTCAATAGAGAGTACTGTTGTTCGTATGTTGACAAATGTGTTGTTTTCCTTCCACTGCACCGACTTCTTCATAGCAGTGTCCGGGATTCAGGCCACACGCCACCACCTTGCATCTTGGTGCCTCCTCCTCCTCCTCACTGCATGCCATTAAGCTGCCTGCACTATTTCCATTTCAGCATCTTGGTTGATCAGTACTGCTGTGATCTCATTGTTGGTGTGTTTTATTTTCCTTCAAGAGGTAACAACAAGTATCTGAATGTAACTGAGCATTTGAATGTAAGGCCATGGAGAGGAGGGGAGGGTCTTGCTGTGTTTCAGTGCATTTCTCATTTCTTCTGCTGCACGAGATGTGATCAGGACTGCATTGTAGAAGATGACTTTTTTGGACTGCTCTACAGATGCTCCTGTTAAAGAATGTCCTCCATTGTGAGATATGTGTCTCTGTGTGTGTGCGTGTGTGGGTGTGCAAGTGTTTGTGTTTAGAGCCGTAGGGTGAATTTGCCTATAAACTCATTAACATGTGTGTACTTTTGTCTCCCCGTCGCTCTCTTTCTCTCTTCTTTGACTCTCTCCTCTCTTACCCTTCCTCTCCCTCTCATCATCCTCTGACTCTAACAAAGCGGGTAAGTTGCGAGGATGTATAAATGCCCTCCTGGATATGACATTGTCTCAGCCATTTTGCCCTTTGTGTCATCTCTTCTGTTTGTCTGCTCATCCGTCCTCTCCTGAAAGAACCAGTGCCAAAGCTGACGTCTCTTATCTATCTATCCTTCATGGCTGTTAATGATGCCATTGCTTTCTTTCTTTTCTTTTTTTTTCATTTACCACATGAGGACTTTTTCTTCCCCCCTTTTTACAGTTCAATGGCAGCTGCATCCATGGCTGGAAAGAGAATGTGCCGCCGCTAAACCTGGGGCCCAATTTTTATACCCAGAATGTTTTCCTCTCCTTATCTGTCTCTCTTATCTATTTGTGTGAAATAACCAGCTGCAACATCTGGTTATGGGAATGTCAGAGGTTCTTTTTGGTTGTATGATTTATCATAACTGTCTCCTTACTTCCCTTTTCCCCCAGCTATGTTCAGTGGATGTATTTCTCCATGCATTAGACTTGACCTGAACATAAAACATGAGCTATCTTCCCCATGTGCTGGATAGATAAGACAGTGAATGTATCTGGTTGTGTTTGGATGAACACATTTCCTCTGTCACCTGTAGGCTTTTGTATGCTATGTGTGGTGTGTTTAAGTGCCCTTTCACCGCACCGAGGCCTTCAGTGCTGAGAGTGCTACATGTATCATGTTTATTACAAAGCCCTCTCCTTCCATTTGTCAAGTTCTTTGACAACACAATCGGGGAAGGGGAGGTTGATTCAGAGTTTGATTATTATTATTTTTTTTGATTTTGTTATGAAATGTGTTCACAAAATAGAATAGGAACTGTGTTGTTGTTTTTTTTCGTGCGTGGATGTGAGTACGAGTGTGTTCCTCGGTCCCCTGTTCGTCAGGCATTTTTAGGCTGTTTATCAGTTCTGTATCTCGCTGAATGTGGGAGGATTCAGCACAATACAAATAGCTCTTTGCATGACAGACAAAGAGTATCTATTTGCTTCTCCTTGTCGATATGGTGCAAATTGCATTGGGCTGAATAGGTCGTTTCCATGCTCAAAGCTACTCTCAAAAGAAGGTAAAACAAAATAGTACTTAGACCTCAGATGTTACACTTCAACACCTGCTAAAAAAACAAAACATGGAGCACAGCTGAGAAAGTGTGAAGACAAGACAAGTTTCACTTAAAAATACCCGACTGCATGATTCAAACATCCAAAACAAACGAAAATCTATCTCTGCAGAAAAAAACTATGATGAGATGGATAATCGTGTTTAATGTGGTGCCCAGAATCACTGAGCAGATAACTGCAGCACTGTGCTTTCCAGGTGTGGGCATTGTTGTCGATGCAGTACTTCTGCCAAGGTTGCAGCAATCCTCTAAATATAGTGTGAACATATTTTACAACCTAGAGGTACATCAAAATATGCAGAGAGAAATTTAGAGTTCCAGGTTGAACTATTGTAAACTTTAAGTAGCAAGTCTTAAATTACTAGAGACAGCTTGCTCTCCGTAGCTGCATCTGTTATGTAATTTAAAGGTAACATTTTATATTAGCTTACAAATAGTATAGAGAGTCATAACTACCCAAATCAAAAAAGTGCAAATGCATAAATACCTAAATGTCTCAGTAAATAGATGTGACCTCAAATGCATTCAAAATAATATTGAAAATAATAAAAACATTTAGATAATAAGGCATTAATTAAATCATTAAAAACAATGACAGATTGTTTTACCTTTGCATTATTAAACTCTGTTTATTTTAATTTCCATTCCAAATATTTTCCATCCATTTTTTTTTCTTCCTGACACTCACCTGGGTCTTGGTTCTGGGGGTAGCCATCGAAGCAGAGATGCCCAGATCTTCTTCTCTTTATCCACCTCCTCAGAGGTGTTCCCAAACCAGCTGAGAGACCAAATCTGTCCAGCATTTCCTGGGTCTGCCAGGGGGCTTCCTCCCACTTGGACATGGTTGAAATACCTCAGCTTCCAACATCCTAAGAACCAGTTTAAGGAACTGGGGATTGGTTTGCCGAGGCTTACACCACCTTGATTTACTCTGCACCACACACCTATGGCTTGTCCCGTAGGTGATGGGTCCACGGGAGCGCTGCCTCGTGTGTCTTGAAGGGGCTAAGACCAGGCCACGAGGAGCGTGCTGTGTTCTTCATAGCAGTCTTTTGAGGGGGGGGACGTGGCCTTGCACCTCCAGGACCAGTTTGCCTTGGGAAATCGTACCAGGGTAAATGCCTCGTACGGCATAGCTACCGATGTAACTCGAGCTCACAATAAGATGGAAATTAATCGAGGAGTCATCATGTCTTTTCTGTTTCTGTAATATATATTCTTAGCATTTTTAGTCTCTATTTCACCAAGCTTTTCTTTTCTTGTATTAGTTTTTTACATTGATTTGTGCATTTCTGCTTATAGAGCCTGTCAAGCCAAGGGTCAACTTGGCAGCTATTAGCTAATCAACACCAAGCTCACAAATAGAACACAAAGGTGTAAATGCATAAAGAAATTTTACAAATAAATCAACCGTTTCTTCATCTGTACTGTTATTTGCAAGGGTTCACCACAGTGGATTTCTTTTCATATTTTATTTGGCAGATTTTTATGCCAGATGCCTTCCTGACACAACCCTCCCAGGGATTTGTGTCTCCTCCCAGTCTCAGAACTGGCCAAAGTCTAAACCACCAAGGTGAATAATTTAACAAAAAGACAAAATAAATGGAAATAATAATAAACAGGGGACTAACACAAATATGGTTACAATTAAAATGGGATTCTCACCAGTCATAATTGTATAATTTCTGCATTATTTTTCAATTATTTATTGGGAGGAATTTAATGTCAGCCATTTATTTATCCATTTATTGATTTCTTTTAATTATGTCAGCTTCAGCCCTCCGTATTGCAGACATGACAGGGAAGAGCTAGCATAAAGGACTGTGGATTAAGTGAAGTCGGTGAATTTTGTTAATGCAAAGCCTGTGTGTTTCTCTGAGTGCAGATACAGCTGTGCATATCTGTGCTCCACTGTCCGTTAGCACAGAAGTGAATGATGAATTATTGCCCCTTTCAATGCTATAGGAGTACAGGTTGGACCGAGAGATAAAATGTGAATGAGTACAATCCTCTTCGTGTACTACGCACACACACACACACACACACAGATCCGCAACAGCACAACGTTAACTGCAGGAGTTTGTGAAGAGCATGTGAGCAGGTTTTAGGATGTGAGATATAAGAAAGTCTGGTGTTTTGTTAGACTGAACAAATGTGTGTTCAGGATGTACAAATTCATGTGTTCATACCAGGTCTCCTCTGTCCCTGCCCTCAGACACGAGCTGCTGGAGGAGGCTAGGAGAAAGGGTTTACCTTTTGCCCAGTGGGACGGTCCTACTGTTGTTGCGTGGCTGGAGGTAAATGGTCACCTTTCTCTAGTAGGTATATTAAAAATCGAAGCACTTATGATGGATGTAACTTTACTTTTATTGAAGTATGAGTATGAAGTTATGACCCAGTTTTCAATCACTTGCATGGATATTTACCGAACAGTAGCACAGAATAGGAATTTAAGAATATGTGATGATCACTGTAGTGATAGCGTTTTAGAAAACACTGGAATATACAGCTAAAGGACCCAAAATACAGACACTCTTCTGCCCCCTAATGTTTACTAGCAGATGTACATCCACAAGCCAGTTCATGACCTCCCTAATCCTCCAGCACGTTCTAGTTAAAGATGGCGCCATATGGGATTAAGGCTGATACTAAAATATATTTGACTGAAAGTTTTTTTTTTTTAACATGATTTTTATTGCCAAATAAGTACTCAGTCTTTCCTGTTAACACTGTTGTCTCCTCACCTCTGTGTGATGAAGTTGTGGTTGGGGATGCCGGCCTGGTACGTGGCAGCATGTCGTGCCAACGTGAAGAGCGGCGCCATCATGTCGGCCCTATCTGACACCGAAATCCAGAGGGAGATCGGAATCAGTAACCCTCTACACCGCCTCAAACTTCGCTTGGCAATCCAGGAAATGGTCTCCCTCACCAGCCCCTCAGCCCCGCCCACCTCCAGAACCGTGAGTTACACGGAAAATGTGGGAATTTTATTTCCACACATATTTGTTGAAGGAAGCGTTGCTCTAAAGGAGGGAAGTTTTCTCATAATTTGTAACAACAGAATTGGCAAAAAACAGACAAAGAAGGAACAAGGATTTGGAAATGGGAAAGCAGTTAGCCTAGCTAGCCTAGGTATAATCAGAAAATGATAATAAACCGCATATCTACTCGCACAAAAAAAACAAAAAACAAAAAATGAATTAGTGATTTTTCAAGATGCTGGATAGACTTGACTTTACACGGCTGTTTCCCATCTTTATCCTAAGCTAAGCTAACAGGTTCCTGGTTTAATCTTGTGGTTTCAAATCCTGAAATGTGGAGCCATTCCTTCAACATACATTCTGTCTGTTTTGCACCTTTTAAATTGAGTTTTTGTGAGTTTGGACATGTGTATTTTTAGTTTTTCATTGTGATTTTTAAAAAAAAAAAATTTATGATGTAGGTAAACCACTTGAAGCTCTAGCTAGCTCTAGCTAACTAGGTCACACTGGTTATAGTGCACATACATGTAATGCAACACTTCTGCAAGAAAAAAAAAAGGTTATTGCAATCATAATTTCTGCCTCCAAAACAGTTCTAGCAAATATTTTTGGGACATGAATAGCTTCCCTGCTTGCATACACCACATCTTCACGCATGGGTAACACGCTCAGTCTTTACCATCACATCCAGGTTGTCTGCAATTTTTAATAGTTGCTTTATGATAAGTAAGCGTATATTACAGTGGGAGTTGGTGATGGCCCAGTCTGTAAAACATGGCTCCTACGTGTACTGTAATTTAGCTTTCCAGTTATTCCACACCACAGTTGCTTTCATTGCTCCCTCCTGTCATGATAATTGCATACAGACTCTGAGGACTCTGCTGTTCCTTAATGACTGCAACTGTTCACACTGCAGAGCAAATATGCTGTTATACAAAAGGTACGCTTACACTTACAGTGCAGCTCATATATCACGCAGACGTGAGAAGTTGCATTGGCTGTATAAACCCAGCCAGGAGCATTCATTAAAGTTGTTTTTAGACGCTGCTAGTATGCATGCAAGCATTATAGCTCAGAATCTCTTCTCACCTCTCCTGTTGTTCAGTAACTTTGCCGGTACTCTCCGCTGTGCTACCCCTTCACCTCGCCCTCTCTTCCACCACTTTGCTCCACTTGCACACCTCATGAAATTTTCATTACAGAGCCAGAGACGAGTCCAATCAAAGTCCCCCAACTGTGGCAGGCCTCACACTTAAAACCTCTGCACCTAACAGAGGGGGTTAATTGACCTTGCAAATGCAGCAGGATGTGCATGTCAAGCAGAAACTGTAGAGAGTGTAAAGACTCAGGCGTTTCAGGCTATCAGGGATTTGATTCCCAGCCCCGTTGAAACCAGAAACATGCAATGATTTTATCTTTACCTTTTACCATTTCATCCAAACCTTTTTAAATGTTTTACCTTTAAAACACCTGTCAGATGGACTCAAGAACCCCTTCACAGATCAATTTGTTGATTTTATTTGTATTTTATACTGTGAATCTTGGTCAGACCATTTCATAATGGATAATTACCTATAATGCGAAACCTCACGGTAAATGCTTCACAGTCAGACCCACCCTTCCTTCTCACATTTAATTTATACCACTTCTCCATGTATCCCCAGCTAACAACTTCATCCCCCTGTTCATACTTTTCACAGTTTCTTTAGCAATTTTTTATGCTATTAGCACACAATAGTAACTTTCACTTCCTTCTAAGTTTTTTTTAATGACATGATTTTTTTTTCCAGAGTAATTACTTTCTACAGTAATATGCACACATATTAAACCAGTCCAATAGACTGGTGCTTAGTTCAAATAGAAAAGTGAAAATCAACTTAAAGCACTTTTCACTACAGGCCTTATTCATCCATTCACCTTATACGCCCTCAAACTTTCATGCTCCAGTGGACGCATTGGGAGAAGTTTGGGGTTCAGTATCTTGCCCAAGGACGCTTTCGACCTGCTAGACGACCTGCTCCATCTCCTGAGCCATAGTCACCCCATCTGTCCTACAGTGACCCTTGGCTGGAAATCACTGCCTTACATTTTTATTATCTAAGCAATAATATCTGATCCTGTAGCTGCTGCACAGCCATTCTTTTTCCCAACAGTGACAAAGCAATGCAGCCAAATGGACAACAATGAGAGAAACCAGCTTTGTCAAAAAAATTAAAAAATAATGTAATACAGTCACACAGAGAGGTTTATTGAAAGTTAGCATTATGTTACTGTATTTTTTTAATCCATTAATAAGAACACCATTAATGGAAAAATCCCCAAACATAGTCTCGGTCCATTTCACTATTAAATAAATCTGTTTTTACGATGAACATTTTAACTGCCTTTCTTACTAATTTATCACATAGAGTAGCCAAGACAATTAACATAATCAGCACTACTATTGTTAGTTGCACCTGTAGGTGTGAATGATATGGACAGACACCAATAGAGATGTGTTTTGTTTCGCTCGTTTGAGTGAACTGGCTGTCTGCTAGTGGAAGGTGAATAGATGGGTAACGTGCAATTTACATGTCTGTTGGTGTTGGTTACTAATTTATTCAGTCTTAAATGTTGTGCATGCCAAATGTCCTTGTTATCGGTGTGTCTTGTGTATGTATTGTATGCATATGTCCGGATGTTCTGTGTTATACTTTGTGTTTTTGTCCTTTGCATATGCCCTTTGACCCCTGGCGGGTTTGGGGCCAGTTCATCATCTGACTGTGATGCTATAACACTATTGGCTTACAGTGGTGCTGCTCTTCTTCTTTAACACTGCTTGCCCCTCCTACCGGACCTCTACTACCAACCCTGCTGCTGCTCTGTCTCTTGGGCTCTGCCCCTTATAGCCATCAGGCAATGTATGGGTGACCCATGAGGAGATGGAGACCCTGGCAGCCCCTTCCAAAACGGTCAGTCCTGCTGTGTCCTTTAACGGTTACCCTTTTCTTTCTGTCACTCATATTTGTCTGGTGGTATAAGTGTGATTATCAGAGGATGGATGTGGAAAAATATGAATGGTTTCTGATGGAAAAGGCATGAAGCGGTTAAACCCTTCCCCGGTCTATGAACCTCTTCTCAACACTAATGGCCAGCTTGAAGCCTTTAGCAGCTGCTGATGCCTCAATGAAGGTTTGAGTCACCGTTCACTGTTGTTTGGCTCAGTAAAGCTCCATAATGAAAGGTCACGAATCATCAATTCTCGGCTGTTTATTTCTGTGGTGTTGTTACTCACCACATACCAGATGTCAGAGTTATTTAAATCACATTTCGCAGTCAGCTTTTTCGCATACAGGGTATCCTTATGAAACTGCATGCCGTAGAGTTTAATCAAAATAACAATCTTAGAAATAGAGGAACTTGTAAACGTGTGGAGAGACGTTTCATCACCTCATTCCCAGGCTGCTCCAATCTGGAGGCAAGTGTCAGTGTTATTGTAGCA
The DNA here is from genome assembly GCF_001858045.2 of Oreochromis niloticus. Lineage (NCBI taxonomy): Eukaryota > Metazoa > Chordata > Actinopteri > Cichliformes > Cichlidae > Oreochromis > Oreochromis niloticus. The sequence goes on from NC_031981.2 coordinate 15,695,940, forward strand.
GGCAGAGTTTTCGTTATAAAATTATTTTTGTTTTTTTTTTTTTGTTTGATTTATTTCATTACCATATTGTATCTTAATTAACTGGATTCAGATTGAACTATAATTTGAATTGAGAGTCTCCATTGTCATCCACTTAGATGCAATTTAAGGTAAATTAAGTTAAAAAATAAATAAAAGCATCTTCCTTCAGCTATCCAAATTGCTGGAACACTACAGCAAATGCCATATTTGACAGGGTCTACTTTTGATTGGGCATGAAAAACAAAAAACATCATAAGCCATAAGGAGTATAACAGCTGCTGCTGAAATTTGTGTTTCTCTTGATTTGGATGCAATTTAAGGATTTGTTATTGTTGTAAAAGTGACAATTGGTCTTCATTTTCTCTCATTTTCTTTCCCCTGTGTTTGAGCCAGAAGTCAGAGTCTGAAGAGGGCAGCTGGGCACAGGTAAGTGGAAAGCCTGTTGTATCTTACAGGCAGAGTGAAAATGTCCAATTGTTTTGGTGAGTTTTATTAAACATCGTGTTAAATGTGTTTTCTATTAGACTCTTGCCTATGGTGACATGAACCATGAGTGGATAGGGAACGAGTGGCTGCCCAGTCTAGGACTACCTCAGTACCGCAGCTACTTCATGGAGTGCCTCGTGGATGCCCGTATGCTGGACCACCTCACCAAGAAGGACTTGAGGGTGCACCTTAAAATGGTGGACAGCTTCCACAGGTACTAGACTTGCATCATACTTATAATATATGTACAAAATGTTTGATCTGGCTCTAGTAACTCATACTTTAAAGTGTTTTGTGGGAGGTTCTGAGCTGAGAGGGCATCTGTTTCTTTTTAACTTTGTTTTCCTGAAATCAGAACAAGTTTACAGTACGGGATCATGTGTCTGAAGAAGCTCAACTATGACAGGAAGGAGCTGGAGAGACGCAGGGAGCAAAGCCAGCATGAAATGAGAGGCAAGTACATCCAAGACACGAGTAGTTTGAGAGTGCCCATCTTCGCCAAGGCTGAAAATTTCCTCCACGATTTGTCTTTGAGTTCCTGGATGAAAACGGATAACTATATTTCTGTGACAGTTCCTTTAAATCATAAAATGAATAACTAACAGTTGTTCTTATTTCTGCTTTGTATGAACTGTATGTGAAATCTTACTCTATCAGAAATTTCCAGACTAACATCTAGTCTAAAAGTATTTTAAATCTGGTAAAATGTGCAAGTTCAGTTGACACTTTCAGTTATAAAAATGTTATAATAAACCAAACATATGTAAAAACATTTGAAGCAAGTCCAAACTTGTCTCTGCAGACGTCCTGGTGTGGAGTAATGAGCGGGTCATCCGCTGGGTGCAAAGCATAGGCCTGAGGGACTACGCCAACATCCTGCTGGAGAGCGGTGTGCATGGAGCTCTGGTTGCCCTGGATGACAACTTTGACTACAGCAGCCTGGCACTGCTCCTCCAGATCCCCACACAAAACACTCAGGTACTACTGCAGCTGCACTGTGCAGTCTAGGCTAGTTTTCTTTGGCAGATTTGACATCATTAAGTTGGTCTAACGTTTCTCCAGCTGAAAACAGAAAATCTTTATTGTGTGATTGAGATATTTTTTGGAGCTCTTTTTTTGGCATCGACATTGAAAAATGTTTTTAAAGGTGTGAATTATGGGCAGAAATATCATCAGTCGCCAGCTTCAGTCCAAAAATAGAGGAATGTTGGTATCAGCCTTCAAAAGCCGGTGGAATCTAAATCAGAGCATGCAGATTTGCCAACTGTCACCCTGGCAAGTTTCCCTGTGAATTTTCACTGCTTATCTCATCTCTATACTCGGGTAAAATCCACGAATAACGTAATGTGTCAGCTGCCTCTGTTACCATGCAGCTAAGAATAGCTGGCCTTCTGAATGTGTTGTCTTTTTTTTTTTGTTCTCCTTCTTCTTCCCCGCAGGCACGTCAGATTCTGGAGCGAGAGTACAATAATCTGCTGGCGTTAGGCACTGACAGAAGACTGGATGAGGTGAGAAGTAACTATCACCCACAAGACATCACACCACTGTGAGGTGAAATGTGAAAACTAAGCCTTTTAAAGGATTTCTAACAGTCACATTCTATCAACTTTATTAGATAGTTAAATATAACAAATACTCTTACAAATTTTTAAGTCAGTTTGTAAAAAAAAATCCTAAATATCATGTTACCCTTTAAAAGTAATGAGCTCTGCCAGGATGTTTTGTTTTCACTTATATTGAAGCATTAAGCTTATCAGTGTTATTAAGCATCAGTTGCACAAACCTATAGACAAGTTGGAGATCCCCTGGTAGCCTCTTGTTGCTATGGAATGATATGTCAACCAACCACTCGGCAGCCCCGACCGGTTGCTGGCTGTTGCTAGGTGAAATCAGTAGTAAAGGGGGTGCCGGACCATAAACCTTCCCGTGATTGCTTAGCAGATTGCTGCTGTCACCCATAGTCTGTATGGAAGATGCCAACTTTAAACAAGTCATCAACTACTTACTGAATAGAAGTTGAAAGGATGCAACTCAAACCTGAAACAGAAAATGTTCCACTTCAAATAGTAGCTGTGCCTTACCACTGCAATCAACATGTTTAACAAAGGTGTAACTTCACTTTGAGAGGACAATAGTCCCGGAGGTTGCCAGGAGGGAAAGGGGGGGTCACAAACCGGTCTTAAGGCCTGAACCAGGTGGCAGGCGGTGAGAGCAAGAGCCATTTGAACTCTGGATAGTAGTCAAAGACTACTCTCTTGGAGCTTTCTGCTCTCGCCTCAATTATTAAACTTTTCTGTCTAAAAACAAGCTTTCTATAATTCTGTTCTTCAGTGCGATGACAAAGACTTCCGAGGCCCATCGTGGCGGAGGCAGTTCCCTCCCCGGGACATCCACGGTATCAGTATGATGCCTGGATCAGCAGAAACGCTCCCTGCTGGATTCCGTCTCACTGCAACATCCGGTCACTCCAGAAGACTGCCCCCCGAGGGTAAGTGCACTTCAATTCTCACACATGACACTTTCGCATTTCTCAAGCCTGGCTTTCAAACAAAACGTAGGTTATGTCTGCCTGTTGAACAGGGAGATGAAAGCATCTCACCTGGGAGCAGGAGTTCCTGCCCCTGCTGTGTGTGAGGAGCATTCTGACTGTGTCTCTTGTTCTCTCTGACTCTGTGACGGCTGCTCTGCAGTCCTCTATGAGGCGCTGGATGACAGTCCTGACGACATGTATTTGGATTGGTTTCAAGGTCAGCCCATCTGAAGGTCCTGGGCTTGTTGGCCCTGCGTGTGTTAATATTATTTGTAGTATTAGTCTACATATATTCCCTCCTCTTTACATGGTCTCTGCCAACCACTGTCCTGCTGTATCTCTCCTTTTCTTCGTGGTCTCTCACCCTCGCCTCTCTTTTCTCTTTCTATAATTAGCTCTCTTTAATATCCAACTCCAAGGGTATTGTTTTGCAGAGCTGCAAAATAGATGTCCTTTCACCCTGGTAGTTAAAAACAAACTAGGGGTCAAGTTATGGATTAGGACCCATGCTTGTTGGTTTAACCCTTGAAGTAATGAAGCAGCAAAACAAAAAGTGGCTGAGCGGTGCTATGTAAGTTGGCCTGAATCAGGAGGTTTACATAGGTGAACAGTACAAGTTGAATGTTTTACAAACTAAAACTGACAGTTTGTGCGATTCCTCAACCCTTTACTGTTAAAAGAGGACTCTGGCTAAAACAGTCTTAATATTAAAGGGCAATGCTGGTTTGTGAAATTTGGGTAATCACTGTAGTTTTGTCTTAGTTTGTTTTTTTTAAAATGGTAATATTGTTCTTGCTAAAGAAATTGCTGAGATTTGGGAGCATTAGACTACTACTCTTCCACTACACAGAAAGTTGAACCTCAATAAAAATAATGGAAGTCTGCCAATTTGATGACAAACCCTGTATTTAAGAGAGTGAGATCTGAAAGCATAAACTGGGACACAAGTTAAACCTTAAACCACAGAGATTGACGTAGATGCTAAAAAAGGACAGAGCTGAACAGAAAGACCCTCCACAGTTTAGCACAGTTCAGACACTGAGCACGGGTGCTGCTTTGCACAGTGGATTATCCCCAAAAAACCTACAAAAAAGTTTAAAAGCACTGCATAATTCTGCATTGATGCTGCATAGCCAGACAGCTATAACATGACTGCATGTGGTAGCTGTCTGTCACCAGGAGACAGTGTCACAAATGACTAATATAGTCTAATTTTGTTCATTTTGGTTAAAGTAAACTCTCTACTGTAAAACTACTTATTAAACTACCTAATGAATGAGTAATTGTTTGTTTTATCTTGAAAGGTTTTGGGCTGTTAGGGGATCAGTTTAAAACCTGTGTGATCACCACACTGCTCTGAACTACCCTTTGTTGCCGCATTTCCATATCTCAGCAATTAAAACAACAGTCAGTTGTCACTTTCAGCTATACGTGACAGCCTTTATTAGGAAAATGAGTTCAACTTTTGAGTATTTTGAGCTCTTGTAAATATTAAAACTATTCGGCTATACTTTACCATTATGGATGGGCAGAAATTTGTATAAGTCAAGGAAAGTTTTGGTATTTCAGGTCCTACTAAAAATGAGTAAACTCAATCTGCTCATTAAGACTGTACTATATATCCTATATGCACACTATATAACTCAAGATCACAATAAACCAGAATTATCCTTTAAAGGAAATCATTATCAATTATGCCATGCAGCTATACTTGATGGGAACTCATCAAAATATACTGATTTTTGGCCAGCGTTCTCTTCTAACAAGGTGTTCCCAATAACACAGAAACAGCCTTCATGTGTTCCTCTGTCTCTACTCACTCTGTCCCCTGATCTGTGATGTCCACAGCTCACTGATATCTAGTCGCTGGTGATGTCCACTCAAAACAGGAACTTCCTTTGAGTGATCCATGACTACTTCTATGACGGTGTCACTACAAGTAACTGCCATTGTGTGGAAAAAGGAAGACAATGCTCCTGCAATAGAGGAAACTATATAGTTTCAGGCCCACAGTGACCACTACCATGATCGAAGTTTTTTGACTCTTCCACCTACTGAATTGGATGACCTCAAAAGAGCAACCAATGACTTTGCATTTTCATACAATACTTTGTCTTGCAGTTCTTGCATGTTATGCAGCTTTGCACAATTACCTCATTGTCAGGTAGAAGTAAAGATAGAATCAGATGCTATGGCTAGATCTCGCCCACATATGTGAAGGGATGCAGAGACAAAACAACATGGTAAAATAGAAGTGAAGAATACAACATGTACGGTACTTTTTTGAAGTTTCTCACGTGACTCCAAAAGCTGTCCACCACTTTGGATGTGATACAACCTTAGCCGGGTTCCTGGTTAGTTACTGGGTGAAATCAGCTGCAAAGAAGTTGCTGCACCAAAAACTTCCTAGTGATTGTTTTTGGTGGTGAGGGCTGCCTGTAGTTTTCATTGGTTTTCTGTAAATAGTCGCTAAGAATAATCACAGTAGTGGTAAAACTAAAAAAAGAAAAGTGCGTCACAAACCATTTTTCCCTCACACCCGTGTGACTGGGCCCTTACTCACTCGATCCTACATTGTCATCAAAATTGCGGCATGTCTAAAATGCTGGACAGGTTAACTTCACGTGGTTATTGGTCACATATCTGCAAAACCCTAATACAAATGGACAACATAAATGGTTGACAGCCCCCTGGTGGCCATTAGATAAAGTGCAGGTTTAAGTCACTTCTATGTTGAACACAGTCTGTGTGTATTCCCTAAACTTTAATCATGAAGATTTACAGTCATATGAAAGTACACTCTCTTTCAGTCATAGGATTTTATGTCTCTGCGTCCTCAGTTTGACTTTTAGTTAAATAAAGTATTGAGAGGGTTTAACGTGTCATTTGTTTTTAAGTTTTGTTGGGGGGGGGGGTTCAAATTGTGTCCTGAAATGTGAACTTTAGATTTTGATTACACAACTATTAACTTAAGTAAAACTGCAAAATCTTTGCTTTAATATTAGATTTAATAAAGCTGATAGATTAAGGAATTTGAAAAGAAAGGGACCGAACTTCTTTAAAGACACTTCACATCTCATCCAAGAGGCTTCTTCAGCTCTCAAATTAAATGTGGACACTCTAAATACCTGATAGACACTGATTGTATCAACATTCCTTTGTCATATTTGGATGAAATGCAGATAAAAAAAGTGTTACTTTCAGTGCTCACAGTGCATTCTAGAAATCTTGTCCTTGGTAATTGTTTGGTAGGTAGTTCTAATGTAAAAAAACCAGTTCCCCCTCAGATGCAGTCCTGAAACTGCAGCCTCCTCTACTGCAGGATCATGCAACTCAGAAAAATGTTTCTTGTCCCTGTTGAGAATCTCTAACCTTGTGGTTTGGGGTGGTAACGAAGTAGAATAATGTTTCCTTTCCCTCTGGATCTATCTTGCACAGTAGGAATCTAAATATTCCGACTTGATGATAATTCCCCCCTCACTGTCTCCCCCTACAGTTGGACCATCTGCGGTGCAGCGACTGGATAGCTCCACGGTGAGAACCTACTCCTGCTGAGAGGAGGAAGAGAGGGACCTTAAACTGTACACTGTATGTAACACAACACAGAATCTCGCCCTGTCTAATGCACAGCTTTCCTCAGAAGCACTTAAAACAGATACTGGATGAAAGAGACGGGGGCCATCCCCCCCACCCCACAAGATAAGCATGTTTGTCTGGTTGGCTTGGCGAGGCTCTGCAGTGTTTTGGCCAGGTAGCGGTGATAAGGTGATAGGAGACAGCAGGGCATGCAGGGAGCTGTGGTCCCATCCTGATGTCTCCCCTTTAATGTCTGTCCAAAAAAGATGAGTCAGTTATGGTCAAAGCTTTAAAAATCAGCTTTTCAGATAAACAAGGAGCGTCTAACACAGAGATTAGTTAACAAAGTTCATTTACATGATTATGACTGTTTACAGCTGCCGAAGAAGGCCTTATGAAACTTATCCAGACTTCACAGATTACAAAGTGAGCTTGCCCTACTCTCCTATCCAACTGTTTTCTTTATACTGCCAGGTGCAATGAAAAACTGTAATTTCTCTGAAGTATTTTCTTTGATTTGGGATGCCATCTCACTGTGCCGTCTTTCTGCATCTGCACCACAGAGACGCTCCCTCACAATTTAACTAGCAACCAGATGCTAAAAGCTGAAAACAAATGTTTAAGATTCCAGTTTCCCAAACAATGAGACATTAAACATAATTATGTTTTGCTAAAAAAAAAAAAAAAAAAAAAAAGGTCCTTAAAAACAATTTCAAATTCTAGAAATGAGTCGGTAATCATAAAACTTTACAAGACCTTGGCTGAATGTTTACTAACAAAACAACATCCTAATACTTGAATCTTATGTCTTCTTGAATCAGCAGTTTGCTCAAACAGCAGTCTCCCCAAGCATAACAATGCATTCCAAACACATAGCAAAAAACTAAGAAGACAACAAAGAGGCTAAGTGTCCACAGGATGTTCCAAAACAAGCCTGATCCTGGCCCCACTCAATAACCCCAAAACCTCAAACATTTTACTACCAGGCACAACAGGACATCCCCAAAAGTCACCTGTCCCATGACCTGACAGATCAGAGCAGATTTATTATAAGATTAGGAAGGTGGTTTTATTGTTGTGGCTGTACCAGTTCAGGTATTTCAGTCATGCAATAAGGACTAAAGTTAAAGTGAAATAAGTGTGTAAGGAAAGGTAGAGCACAGCAGAGGGGGTTGAATCAATGATGGGAAAAGGTGCTGTGTTATAACTATAATCAGATCATTGTGCAGGCAGTTTCTAATGCTTTCACCAGCTTGTTGTACTCCTACACAGCAGAAAAAGTAAATGGTGTAAAGTTCAGAGCATTTCAGAAACTGAGGATACTGTACCAGAACCGTACAGTAAGACATTTGCATACCTTTGCAGGCTTCTCCATTTCTGCATTTCAGGATCAGCATTCACTGAAGGTGCAAAACTTGATAAAATATTTACCTACTTAGTTTTTGGGGGGGGATTTGTTTAGTAGCAACATTAAACCCACTCAGTTTGAAGTTGCAAAGCAGTAAAGCATGAAAACATCCGATGGGAGCGAAGAGTTTTATAGGCGCTATACAGCAGCAGACCTGTCATTATCTGCTGCTGTGTTCAGTTATGGTTCTGCTGTGCGCTGAGCCGCATTTTAGAACAGCTTACAGCCCAATACACTGTTGTTAAAGTTGTGTGCCTGAGCTGAAAGAACGCAATGGAGCATGTCAGTAAACTGAGTGCATAAAAAAAAAAAAAAATGTGTAGAAGAAGACTTTAACACCATCCATTAAGCAGACAGGGAAGTAATTAATCATCATGAATAAATGTGGACTATTTGATTTGGGGATGCATAAAATAAGATCAGGCTCTATGAAACTGCTGGTACCAAATGATCAATATTTACCTCTTAAAGCTGAAAACTATGTTTTCAGGAACCCTCGTGTTTTATTAATAAGAGCCAAATTCCCAGTCTCTTGGACAGTCCTGACAGTCTCTATTTGCTGGACTTGAACTCCTATCCCCTTTAGTTTGACTATGTTCTTATTGGCTGCCCCTTGCAAACAGAATTTTACCATGTTGTAGGAGGGGATTCTCAAGGGTTTCCCCAGAGGGCAAAAGCAGGCTGCACATGAGCCTACGATGTATTTATTGGTGATCAAACACTCTGATTTCCTGTGGGCAATCCTTGCCTTGCCATTAATTCTCATCTGTTCCCAATTGGAAAAAAGTCCTGAAAATACCCCTGGGGCTCCTGTGCCTGAGCTGACCTCATTAGTTTTTCTAATCTGTTATCCCATCTGAAATTGAGCATTTAGATCACTCTGAAGGTTGAATTTTTGCCTCACAGGGATTACTTTCATACACTCATTTCATGAAAAATTGGCCATATTTAATATGAGAATCTACAATTTTAACATAAAATATGGGGGATTTTAAGAGGTCCCTTTAAAAGTTCTTTTAAAGGCAGAGTCATTAAAATAAGGATGCCGCTAAATATATCTGAAAGCATGTTTATCCATCTTGTTTAGCTGATACCTACAAGAAAGGTCAAAGGTTCATCTCGAAACAGCTAAAACTGGGGTAAAAATAACTAAGTGCTCTCTCATTAAAATCTACTCACTGTTTCCCCTTAAGGTGCAGTTCTGAAAGGAGACTAATTAGTGGAGCTGCTGGACGGGTGAAACCTGCTGAGGAGTGAACCATTCTGACACGCACTGCCAAGAAGCCCTGCTCTCCTCTCTAACCCCGCCCCCCCATCCACAACCCCTCTTCGTCCCCTATAATGTGGGCACCAGACGCCGGTGCTAAACTGTCCTGCAGGCTGCCCCATTGTCCCCATTTCTACCTTTTACATGTACAGTTACTTGTCAAAGCATAATGTACTGTGTATTTCTTCTACAGGAGATGTGTAGGTTATCTGTAAATTAATATAAATATGCCATTTTTAATATATATATATATACCCATATAAATATAAATATATATATATATGCACACAAACACATATGTATAAAAAGATATTCAGTTTGTGCAAAAACCAAAAAAAAATCAACATCCCTGCCACCTCATTTAGTGGACCATAGATTACTATATGCTGCTCTTAACATATTACCCCATCCCTCTAGATCATTTTGTACATATGGTTTTATTTTTTCATTGTGCTGCTGCTGATGATGATAATGATAATTATGATATGATGATCCTGTGCTGCACCATAAAGAGAGAGGAAGAGACTGGATGTTGTGGCGAAACAACACCCTCTAGTGGTGGAAAAAAACCCAACAACTTCTAGCCCCCATTCTAGCAACTTCGTGATCCTTCTTATGGACTCATTTTTAAAAAAGAAAAGCATTTTGAGGGGATGTGTCGACACGCAGGAAAAACATGCACTTTCTTTTAAAAAAAAAACAAAAAAAAACTCATCAACTCAACGGACTATTTAGTAGCCAAGGACAAAATAAAAAAAGAGACGCCGATGCTCTCTGAAGTCGCACAAAACTTCCTCTCAGAGAACAAAGGGAAAAAAAAGAAGAGGCAGTGCGTCATACATAGAACATGTCACTTGTTGTACTGTATGTTTCGTCAGGCGATGCATTTACACAAAAAGGACAACTACACTTTTAGCCGAGCTGGCCTTCTCCCCCCTCCTCCCTCCTTTCAGACACAAACAGATGAAATAACTGAAAGACAGACTGCTGTAGCTCATAGTGTGTGTAGAGTGTATATGACCATGTTGAAGTGAGGTGACTTAATGATAAAACAAACAAACAAACAAAAAAAACCTGTTGCTTGCTGTGACTTACATTTGGTGTAACCGTTAACGCTTTGTTTTCTGTCAGTTTTCACAGGGTGACCTGCTGTACTGCCCTGTTATCTGTCTTTTAGTTATTTCCGACAGACGACTCAAAATCAAGTCTTAAAAGCTTTTAATTTGTTTTTACATCTTCGATTTGCACGAACAACAAATCGTTTTATTTTGTGTCCCCCCCCCTTTTTTTGTTTTATTTACTACTTCTTGTACTTTGGTCGAAACAGTGGTGAGCAAACAAATTTTCATTGTCAATAAAAAAAAAAAAGAAAAAAGAAAACTACTGTCAATGAATGAGTCTTCATTATTTTTCATGAAACACATACTTTGCATTCACATTATTATTACGTTGTTTTATATACATATACAAAGGGCATAACAATTTTACGTTATGCTAGTGGTTTAGGAAAATATCCTGATGTTAAAATAAATATGGCACCTGTATTCTGTAATGCAAGCCTGTTTTGCATGAATTGTTTTTGATTTCCAGTTAGTTTGGGTTTTGTCATTTAAGTTGTATTGTTTGAAAAGGTTTAGTTTTAGGTTAGTTTTTATTAGTTTCAGTGTTAAATTTAAACCACCAAATATTAAAACTATGTCTTATGTTTTTATTTTAGTTGAATTTCACAATCATTTCAGCTTTTATTTTTTCAAAAGTCTAGCTTTGAATTTCAGTCAACTTTTTTTTCACCTCTAGTTGTAGTTTTAACTATAATAACCTTCATCAGAATATTAATAATTTAATTCTGATAACACAGGGTTAGTTGTTCAGTTAGATCTCACAGCCTGATTGTGCGTTAATTGGACGGACTTTTAAAAAAAAAAATTACATATACATATAGTAGCAGTATAGGGGGCTTGTTTACACCACTGATCTTGTTGCTGTTGTTTTGTGTGTGTGTGTCATTTACTTTTTGTTCTGTAGTAAAAAATATTTCCCCCCCTTTTATGGTATTGCTCCCCTTTTAAAGACAAACTGAGGTATAAACCCAAAGCTGTGGCCTGAAAACTGACCTGTTTTTGGAAAATTGTTACACCCCGCACATACAGTTAGGTCCAGATATAGTTGGACAATTTCAGTTTTGTTTTGTTTTTTTAGCATTTTAACAAAACATATTCATACAGTTACATTTGAATATGGATCTAAAGTGCAGACTCTGTTTTAATTTGGGGTTATTCACATAAAAATTCAACAAATGTTTGGGAACTTTAATATGTAGCCACCTATTTTTTAAGTGCGCAAGGGTAATTGGACAAAAGTTTTAAGAGCTCATGGACAGGTGTGAATTTTTATCAATTAAGCAGGTGAAAGTGCAGCACTTTGCTGATGCAGCGAACCCTCAATCTGTCGTATAAAGGAGCAACACCATGCTCAAGATGCAAAAAACAAAGATACAGTGGGGGAGTTGATTTAAGACAATGACCTCATAAGCTAGGTTACATGCTAAAAGGCCTTCCATGATAAAGAAAAATCTCTTGTAACACGCAATTCATTGCGTGTTACAAGAGATTTGTGATGCCTTTGTGAGAAAAAGCACCACAAAATGCCAACTCTGCAGCCAAAATGTATCCAAAAATCAAAACAAGGACAAACAACATCCCATAATGGGATGTTCACAAACTGAAAGGTTCAGAAATGGGTTTATCAACACGACCCATAAAGATAAGAAAGTGGCCCCCAACTAGCAACCATTAGTGAAATCGGTAAAAGTGTCTGGACAGAGCCCAGTTTTCTTCCCTCAGGCTTTGAGACAGCTAAATTCATCTTCCACGTTAGCACCACGAATATAAAAACTTTATGACTAAATTATCTGTTCATTCATTTGGATTTAGCTTTTGTTAGTAACATTAAGTGACTACATTAACAAATGCTAAATGTTTCATATGACGTTTTTGTTCACCCCCTTGCATTAAACACAGAAGTCTGCACTTTAGTTGCGTTACTATTGTTTCATGACAGTCCTTCTCTGATGGCCTAAAGAGCCAAAATCATGAAAATGATTATTCAGTCATTTCTAGATCGAACTGTATGATCCATTCAAAATAAGAATCCACTTGTGTGGATCTGGAATGGTTTCCAAAGGTTAGACGCCTTTGTCTGCCTTTTCTTAATTTAGAAAACAAGAAAAATTTCTTATTTCACTGAGAAATTTGGCTCACATTTGCAGCACTTTGTGCGTAGCGTGAGCATTTTCGCACACTTATTACCAATGGAGTGACTTTTGTGTTGCCAAAAACTGCTCAGACTGTCCAGTTGTTGTCCCACTGATGAACTCAGGCTGCACTGTGTGTGGACGCTCTCTCTATTTGCTTCTCGATGTCTTTAAACACCTCTGGGTCCTCAATAGTTGGAGATATCTGTGGAGAAAAAAAAAATCTTAACATGGAAAAAAACGTATAAGAATTTTGAAAGTACCTTGTAAGTGGTTCCTTTAGTGTTTTTTTTTTTTTTTAAATATATTTATTTTTGGAGTTTTTGCTTTTATTTTGATAAGTCATTAGACAGGAAAGCCTGGGGCAGCACAGGAAATGGTTTGCTTCCTTGACTTTTGCCTTCAAAAATGTCTTGGCACTATCTTTTAACTCTTCCCGAAAAGACTTAAAGTCATCCTGGCCAAGATAGTAAAGCAGACCCAAACCATGGCACTAGCTCCACCGTAGCTTTACCGCTTCATAGCTGAGATGAGGTTTTTGTTTTGGTGCACAGTCTGTTTTTCTTCTATCCAGCTAGCCATTGTGGATTTTCCCAAAAAGTTTTGTCTAAAGAGCTTTTGTGTCTTTGGAGAGCAGTGGTTTCCTTCTTCAGTATTTTCCTTATGATGGGCACATTAATGAATATTTTTAGCAAGTTAAAGATTCCTGCGGGTCTTTTGTCGTTACCCTTGTGTTCTTTTGCACCTCTTTCAGATGCAAAAAACCTGAGGACCCACTTAGTCCTCAGGTTTTTTCCCCCCTTTGAAGACATTTTTGATATTGTACACCATAGTATTTAGAAGTGCTCCTGTAGCCTAGTTAGCAGACTTTTTATGTCTTTATTTACAATGTCAAAGGATCTTCAAGACTGTTTAATGTTCAATCTGCTGCAGACTGGACATTAATGGTCTTGAAGCTGTCAGGTTTCTAGTCCAAAGCACAACTTTGATGGTGATAAATAACACAGGTAATAGTCCAGAAAGCGAGAGAGTGGGCGCTGTGTGTTCTTCCTCCTGCAGAGTGAAGGCACAATGCATGAAAACAACAACAAACAGAATGTTTTCTGAACAATCAATGCAGAGTCACACTGAAACTTTTTGTGCAGCTGAAAAATCTGTTGACAAATCTACCATATGAGGAGGTATTCTCAAGTTATTCTCTCCTGGAGACTACTGAGACACAAACTCCAAAGAGAAATCTTTGGAGTCTGAAAACTCAAAAGAGCCTCAATTTTGTTTTGAATGAGTGTGGGGGCTTACTAATGCACCATCGTCGCTCAAATTCTAAGTAGCAAAATTAGCATTACCATCTCCAGGGTTGCTGTAAAGCCTTTGCAAAAGCAAAAAGGTTTTATCCTGCAGCATCTACTTTTAAAGAAATGTTTGATGATAATAATGCACTACATGTGTCCTTAACAGCTGAGTCTTACCTTGTAGGGCTTGCCATTGACCAGATTGGATAAAGCGGAGCGAGGAATCTTTCCAGAACGTGTCTTTGGCAACCCGCGGACAAAGAGCACTTTCTTAAAGGCAGCCACTGGACCGACGGTGTCTCTCACAAGTTTCACAATCTCATTTATGATCTCCTCTTCTGTTTTCTGCACACCTGAGACGTGTAACACATGATTAAAGCATGAAACATTAATACTGCCTGTAGTTTTATTTTATGCCCTTAATTCCTTGCAAAATTATGACACCCAGTGAGTATTCCTCACCATTCTTGAGCACGCACAGAGCCAAAGGAACATGACCCTTCAGAGAGTCTTCGAGCCCTACCACAGCGCAGTCTCCCACCGCAGAGTGCTGCAGCACTGACTGTTAAAAAACACAAATTATAACCGTCAGAAAAACATTGGCATCCTCTTCATCTACATCTGTAACTGCTCTGATACCTCCTCCAATGCTCCAGCAGAGAGCCTGTGGCCTGCCACGTTGATGACATCATCAGACCGGGACATGACGTAAAGGAAGCCCTCCTCATCCAAAAAACCAGCATCCATGGTGTCGTAGAATCCCTTAAGTCACATTTGGATCAGATTAAAAGAGCAGCTTAAAGTCTAACCACAGGAAATTCCTTCAGACAGTTTAAACATCACTCATTTTTAAGGGCTACAAATACCTAAAGTTGACCTACAATGCAACATGTCTAACACTAGAGGGACACCTCCTCCTATATTATTTCGGCTTGTCAAACTGTGGGCCACAAAGCCTCTGCAGGTGGGGTGTGGATAACACAGGAACAATAAAAAAAACTCGCTGTAGAGTTGAGTTTTTTCCTTAATAAACTGTTCAAAGAAATACAGGTTTTAAATCTTTTTAAGCTTCTTAAATTATTAATCCTGGAAAAGGTTCAAGAACCACTGAATTAGTCAGGGGTGCTGAAGGAGAATTCTTTATTAATTGTCTTTATTTTCCGCTCTTTTGTGACTAATTTGACTATTTAAATATAGCAAGAACACATAAAAAATGGAAATAGTTTTTTGCACTATACCGACAGTCACATATGAATTAATCCCAGTGTTTGATGACCAGCGAGCACAACAACTTACTGGAAACTTTGTGAAGTAGAGTTTCTTGAACAGATCTTGATTCTGCCATAAAGACAATGCCGCCCCAGGTGGTAAAGGCAATCTTAAAGAAGAAGTACAAAATTAATTCAGATAATTGTATGAAAAAGTCTGATTCATGACCGTTTCTATATAGCAACACAGATAATCAAAATCTGATCAATATATTCTATTAAGCTGCTTTTAAATTGTTATTGATGAAAAAAGGGTTTTTTTGCCTGTAGTTTTGGGTTCATGTCCCTAAATCATGGTGGATGCCGTCACCATGCATGATTAAAATGTGTAAGGAGGCTAAAAAGAAACCTGCAGCCACTTTGTTTATTTAATCTGTTCATGTTTTTGGCAATTTTCTAGTAAAAACCACGGTGGCTAAGAGCTGTAACACATCACACATTTCACAGACTCTCCCTCCTGCCTGTAAGCTTACTCTGTAAATATTCACACAACTTTATGAAGCTGTTTGAGTCCAGGCTGGCACAGACTTTCTGGATACGACAAGCAAGTACAATAGCACAGCTGTTCCTGTCTGAGTGTAGCTCTGCCTGTCATTATCTCAGGATGCACTGTGACATGGAGTCCTTGGAAATCCCCCTTGGCACTGAGTCAATACCAGCAATTACAAAGAACAAGGGAGTGAAGTGATAACAGATAGGTAGAAGACTGGAAGATAAGCCTGTAAAGAGAGTCATAGCTTCCTGATGAAGTCCACTTAACACAGGTAACTCTTTCATGAAGACGCGCATGTACACCCCCGCCTCCCAACTCCAGCAATAGCAGTGAGTGCTATTTATAGTCACATGCTTGTTTTTAAAAAGTGAATAATTACCCTTAATGATTAAAAGATTCAAAGTCCACATTTCACCTGTGTACAAAGAGCTTATATATAATATTTTGAATGTCTGTGTCCAAGTGAGAGGCCCAGAAGAAAGAAAGGTGAAGCGATAACTAAGCCACTCACGCTGCTGTGAACATATGCACCTGGCTTACCTCACCACAATATTTCCCAGGCTTCTTGGCTTCACCTCCTGCATGTTATCATCGATCACTGTGACTAGAGGAAAGGGAAAAGAGCGCATTTCAAATTCAGTGGTGGTTCTATCCCCCCGCTGGCAAACTGGAAGTGCAAAAAGCTTAAACGTAAGACAGGGAATTACAATCAGAAGGCACACTTTTACCCTGATATCCCTCACGCTGTAATCGTGGGGGTAACACACTGAATACAAAGAGGTCATTTCTTACCATTGTAACCTGGAACCGGTTTGCCAGCTTGGCCTGCAGGTGGCGTGAGTGAGTTTCCCAGACCGATACAACTGGAAGTAATAGCTGAGCCAGTTTCTAACAGGATACAAAGAAACACAAGGATTTGTGAAAAATTTATATGGGCAGGAGTGTGTGTGTGGGGGGGGGCGCACAAAGTTTTAGCCAAACCACAAGAGTTCTGGATATGTGGTGTAATGTAACCGTTTTACTGTCCTGTATGAAAACCCTTTCATGGGGCACTGATCAAAAGAGTCTGCGTGGCGTTGTGTTGCCTCTGTGAGCAGCGTTAACCTACATTGAACTAAACTATGACAGCTCCTATGGGCTCTCCCCGACTCCACCACACAACTATGCTCCATTAACGGCAAAGACTTGCCTGGCAGGCCTGTTAGCCCACCCACCGAAGGAATAACAGAATCAATCCAGCTCAGTGGGGAAGATTACATCAGAAATCACACAGCAGCAGGCAAGCCCAGCATCTGTGAAGAAACAGTCCTCCTTTTTAAGTCGGTGGGTGAACATCAGTCTCCCGGCATACATACGAGAACAAAGTCTGCCTTCGTGTCTTCATTCTCACTGGCAAAGAATTTGCTTAAGCTCAGCTCGTGTTTCAGTTAAAATGCACACAACAGGTAACAGACAACACAATTATTTCTATCATTTTCATCCGTCCATGTAAATGTTTTTATTACTTTATCTCTGTTTGCACAAAGGGCAAGAATAATCTTACAGAAGTTAAAGGGACTTATTATATTTTCTCTTTTTTCCCCAGTCATACCAGGCACACACACACACACACACACACACACACACACACACTTTTGGAAGATGTTCTACACAGTTTTTTCATACACTTCCACCTGCAAACCTGTTTGTGAGGGGGGCAGCCAATCAGAACAAAGTTTGCTCGTGCTATAGTCACACAAGGGAAAATAGTGGCTGGAGACTGCAGCGTGACCATTTGCGAACAGGACAGTAAATGGCCTGTATTTATATAGCGCATTACTAGTCCCTAAGGACCCCAAAGCGCTTTACACATCCAGTCATCCACCCATTCACACACTGGTGATGGCAAGCTACGTTGTAGCCACAGCCACCCTGGGGCGCACTGACCGGGCCCTCTGACCACCACCAGTAGGCAACGGGTGAAGTGTCTTGCTCAAGGACACAACGACCGAGACTGTCCAAGCCGGGGCTCGAACCTTCCGATTACAAGGCGAACTCCCAACTTTTGAGCCACGATCGCGATCGCCCCCATAGTAATTTAACCCCAAAATTACATCAGCACTCGGAAATCTTGCACAATACTTCCATTTGAGTCAAGTCCAATTTTTCAATGAAGCAGACTGCAGATGAGTTGTACTCATCAATACCGACTGCCCAGACTGATTGTAATGTGTTGGGAGTCTGCCAGCATTTATAAATAAGATGGAGATTATTTGCAAACCCTCCCTAATTTCGAACCGCAACCCGTGCAGTCAACACGCTATTGAAAGTGATTGCCCAGGAGCTTTTGGGTGCTGCATGCTCACCATCTCGGTGACCAATCACCAGCCAACCAACAATTTTTCCTAGCTACAAGGAGGTTGGCTTTCTACAGTGACTGAGCAGCTAAAAGGAAAGGACCTCAAACTGCTTCGTCTGACAGTGGATGGAGCTGCGGACTGTACCAAAGCCCAAAAATTAGGATTACTTTAAACAGTTAATCAAGCAAAGCTACTCTAGTAGAGCCCAAGAATATAAAATGTGGTCTTAGGGTATATTAGGTCCTATTTAAACTTGGCATTTTAGTGCCAACCAGAGCCTGGGCTTATTGGACTACTTTACAAATAAGGGGTTGCTAAAATGCCTCATATTTCACATGACGAATATGCAAATGAATGCACAAGCTGCTTCACAAGGTAACGAGCCTACTCTATAGGAAGTGCACGTGGTATAAATATGATGCTTGTATCATACATATTTGATGGTCGTTAACATGCAAATGAATGCAGACAGGTACTCTAAAACCAAATCAGATCATGTCTTGAGCGGGGGAGGAGGGTAGAGCTGGTGGCAGAAATGTGTCGTCTTCTGAGGGAGCAAAAGGAAAATGGCAAAATATTCAAATCTGCAGGCCCGCTATGCAAATGACAAAATCAGACACACCCCCTCATTAAAGCCAGAGGGAAAACTATAGCAACAGAGGACTTCGCATGGGTTACACACCTGTGTGAATGAACATGAAAGACTGGGCGGGAGCGGGAACCTCTTCGCCAAAATGACTTTACATCCAGAGGTAATGGTGCCCCGTGGTGTTTTCTTGTAAACAAGCAAAGTTCTGTTTACATTCAGCGCATCTCATCAAAATACACAGTGTGACTCTATGACATGTGAAAAACAAGATTGAGCATGCAAAAGCTGCATTTATGTTCATGTTTACATGACACAAGTCACGTAACCTTGGCTGGGGTCCTGCAGCAAGTCTTACATTACAGTCAGCTGTTCATCATTAGAATAATGTGAATCATCTCACAAGAAGTTCAGAGAGACAAAGGTAAAATCTTGGCATGCACATCCCCAAAGATCTCAATTGGTCTGCCAACACCAGCTCCCCTCTAAAGACAATACAATGCCTGCATTTCCTACAGAGACTGAGAGCCACCAATCCTTACCAGTGCATCTTTACCAGATCACTGCAAGGTCTGGGTAAGCAAGGTCAGCAGAAAAGAAAACCTTACATGTGGTTTTACAAGTGTCCACAAACCCCATCAACTCCAAACACAGGCTGTTGACCCTAATTGCTTCAGACGGAAGCTCCTGCAGCTCATCTTAATCTACAACAAAAGAGACGGACTCAGAAAAATCAGAACTACTGGTCAAAATGTCCACATGGTAGCTTCAAGCTGAAACATCAATACATCAGAGTTTGTGACTCTGTGAATCCCTAATCCCGTTTTTTGACATCATAATGTAGCTCTAGAAGATCTTGGGGAATGTTGAAACATGACACGCTGGCATGGATCAGGACAAAAGTAGCTCTGCATCTTTCTGAGATGTGGTTTAGAATTTGATCTAGTATATAATAAAAGTTCCCTCTGCTACTAATCAAAACAGGTGCAGGCAGACAGAGCCGCTTCCAACATCCAGCACAGCAGGTTTCAAAGGGAGGAGGCTGCAGTTGGTTGAGGGAGGGAGATTAAGTTAGCAAATTATGATGGAGCAAAGGAGGGGGAGGGTGTCGGGGGATGTTTGGCAGAACACATAACTCAACCCCTGTGGCCTCTGAACTGGCAACCTCGCTCATCAGTGACAAGTTAGCCACTCTCTGCAGGGTTCAAAACCCATCGCTGACAGCGGGTAACAGCACTCACTGCCAATGATTTAAAAAAAAAAAAAAAAAAAAAAAAAAGTATTACACCTTACAGGGGGGAACTCAGGTTGACCCACCTGGCAACTGATTTTAATGTGTTAGCATTTATAAATCAGATTGCAGTTATTTGAACCCAAAATGTCTGATAGTGATTGCTGTCACCATTCGGAGACAACAACGGCGTAATAGAGAACAGCTACAGCAGTGTGATGAGACATCCCCTTTTGATTTCTCTTCAGTTCTACCAACCGTTACACCTTGCACTGCAAAATAAACGCACATTTAATCGGACTAAGAGATAAGAGTATGCACCATTTGGTGTTTCAAGATCAGTGCTGATACTCTTCTAATGCTCTAACGTTTGATGTCATTTAGTAAATGTGTGAAAAACAGAAGTTAATCCCTCTTTTTCTGTGCAAAATTTTAAATTAATTGAATAGAAATGCAGAATTATTACAAAGTTAGATGATAAAAACAGCTAATCACATGCAATCAGAATGGATTCCAATAATATTCTTCCATTCACTTTGAATATTAAACCAGTACTGGCAATCAGCCAATATCAGTATATCAGTCTGACCCAGAAGGATGCAGTTAGGGTCATTTACAAGCTCTACTGGACTGCACGTCGATTAGGGCTCAACACAGCTACTGAACCATGTCAGCTTGAGTGGAGTGTTTAAACCAGGCTGTTTACAGCAGGAGCCAGAGCTCGCTGGCGGCGATTCAGGCACAGCCAGTAAATTCAAAACTCAAATGAAAAGAGACATTATAATTGGACCTCAGCATTAAACAAGCCATACAGGAAATCAGAAGTGGCTGTGCCGCTTTCAGCCGTGAAATCAAAGATTTATAAAGCAAAGATTTCTCAATAATTACTTGCACCACTAAAACACAGGTTCTTGTATTTCCACGTAAGACAAGAAGAGAAATTTTCCAAGAGCTGATTCAGAGCTTTACTAAAATCTCCTAGGTTTTCTTCATCCTTCAGATCTCAGTGGTCTGCTGTCTAACCAACATGGTACAATGAGATATAAGCTACAAAACCCCTTCTGAAGCCTTGACTGGAGCACTTTGACTTACAAAAGCTTGATATATTTTGAGGATACTGCATGCTATTCCAGAACAACGTAACCACACGCTAAACTGTGTTCAGGTTGAACACGAAGCAAAGTTTCACCTAACATTACTCACACTCATTTTTCAACCCATTAATATCTAATGCAGTAGGAAAGGAAGGAAGGATACTTCCTTTCAAAGTACAAAAGCTGGAATCAAGTAAGTGTTTTGGATGTACTTATGTACTTACAATGTATTTTTTATGACTACCCTGATAAAATCATCTAGGTCGAATTGCTAGAGCACCAACTTCTTCACACTTTGTGCTCCTCTCTGTGAAGCTGGGAAGGAGGATGTGTACTCACTATTGTGAATGAAATTGGGCCGATTGTATCTTTGCTTTGCAGTAGAGACTGTATGTAATTAAAACTTTGCAGCTTTGGTCTGCAGACAACATAAGGCAAAAGTTGTAATTCCATGCTTTATCATCTATTTGACTCCAAATACACCATAATGTACAAAATGAACAACGTGTTCTATTTAACGGCTGAAACTAGCAACTGAAACTGCAAAACTCATTTCAAATGTGTTTACTGAGGTGTTACATGAGCCTTAGTGTGCCTGCACTAATATCCAGTTATGTTTTTTCTTTTTTTCCTGCCATCCTTATTAACCTGCTCCCTGCATGCGTATAAACCCAGAGAAACATGAAGGCTCTCTCTTAAGTTTCCAGGCACGTCCACATTAGTTTGACTTTTCAGAATCAGAAGTTGCATCTACTCTTATGTACAATCTGCAGGGTTAAAAGCGCAGGCAGATGTGTCTGTGTGACAGAAACAAAGTGAAATTATAAATGTTCAAATTATAAATGTTTCAAATAACCCACCACCAGTGCAAAAGGACAGCGCACAAGGGGGGTGAGGAAGAGTGCAGACAGGGTGGAGTGGGTGGAGACAAGTGTCAGGGGGGGGGATTTGTGACGGTGGGTGTGGAAGGATAGTAGAGAGACCTGCGATGTACAGTTTGAGACAGTGGCACTGACAGAAAGACAGGAGGCGGAGCTGAAGATGTTAAAGTTTTCATTGAGACAGACTGGACAAGATTTGAAATGAGTATATCAGCGGGACGGCTCAGGGTGAGCGGTCCGGAGACACAGTTAGAGGAGAGGCAGGGCTGAGATGCTTTGGACTTGTGCAGAGAAAGGATGTTGAAGATGGAGCTGCCAGGCAGGATGGTAAGTGGAATGGTTCTTATATCATGCTTTTCTACTCTAACTCAGCACTCAAAGCATGTTGAGCACATTTTCTTAACTACAAGCTTCATTCAGCCAATCACAGACACATTCTATACCTAAACACTTTGTTTAACATTCACACTTCAATGGATGCATCGGGGGAAACTCTGGGCATTATGTATGGGTAGTATGTTGTCCAGGGATAATTCGGCATGCAGACTAGTGTTGCTGGGAAGCGAACCACCGACTTTCCTACTTCCTGAGTGCCAGGAAAAGAGGAAGTTCATGGATGCAGTGAAGGACTGCATTCAGAGGGCTAGTGTGACAGAAGAGGATGCTAAGTATAGGGCAAGATGGAAGCAGATGATCTGCTATGGTGAACACACGAACAAAGAAGAAGAAGAGCAACACAGCATCAGTAGGTTTCTGTAAGTTTTGGGAGATAAAATACTTTCCTGAGAACTTTTTTTGTGGAGAAACACCGAGGTCTTTCAAAGGTTTTCAGTCCCCAGGGAAAGTTCCTGAGGTGTGGAAACACAACACAGCAAAAGATATCCACTTATACCTCTATACCTTGTGGCTCACCCAAACAAAAATGATTAAAACATCTATCCTGCTTACCTAAAAAATATTTTTGACAGCCTGACATTTTCACAGCATGCATCAAATTTGAGGCGTTTTATTGAATACTTCAGGAGACAGCCATTACCCCAAAAACTTGACTGCATCCACACACACACACACACACACACACACACAAAACTTCAAAAGGGTCAGCATTTCATCCCGTAAGGTAACATGTCCAAAATGTTTGGCTCAAGACATCTTTATTGAGCTGAAACTGACAAAATACTTCCACTGCTACTATTCTAGTCACATTGTGCGGGGGAGTTTAAATATGCTGCATTCGAAAGGTAGACATGGGCTGAGGCTGAGTGAACGCTAGAAGAAGTTAAAACATCTGGGGGCTGGAGCTGAGCACACGCACACATACATACTGATACTGCTGGGCTGTCTATGTGCTTGTCTGACACAGCTTGGCATCGGTCTATCTCAGCTCCCACCTCAGTCTTTTCCTTTTCACTATCCCTCTGTACACAAACAAATCAATCTTCCTTCGACCTGGTGGAGATGAGCTCCGCCAGTGAGAGAGGCATTTTGAGTGTGATGAATGGGCCGAGGGAGGGGGAGGGATGCTGGAGGACACGTTGGTAGAGCGGAATAGGCGATTTGGTGGCGCCATTTCAGCTGAGAAGGTGCAATCGAAGTGCCGAGCTCATTACCAGCAGCTTGGAGAGAAACTGCTGTTCAGGAAAAACAAAGATGATCCTGCACTCCGTTTCGTCTCTGTAACTACTCGAGTGGCACATTTCTTTGCAAAAACAAAAGAAATAACACCCTTCTCCGTGCCTCTACTGTGTCTTTAGGGCTTACATGGAAAACAGGCAACAACGACTTCAGTGAAACAAAAGGATGGATGGCAGTGTCTGCTCTGATGTTACAATATGAAACCTGAAAACCCAGGGGAGACCAAAACACTCGTAACTCAAGTGCAATCTTGTTGCATTAATGAAAATAGATGAAATGCTGATTTAATAAAACTAAAATAAAACTACATGGGAGCTGAGTATACCTCCGAGGGGGCAACTGTTGGCAGGAAAACCGCTCAAAAAAGTCTCCCTATACACCAGCTGCTCAGCAGCAAATGACAGCACAGGCAAAGGTGAGTAAATATAGTGGGGCATGTAGCTGCTAAAGTACAAACAGACAGATGTGAACACACTTCTTTAAGGAAAATAAATGCAAAACAAAAAAACACACTAGTTTAAAATTTGTCCGCTCTCTTTGTAATTGTTCTCACTATTTTTACTTCAGTGAAAGCATTAAAAAAATGAAAACAGTTTCCAGATCACCAAAACTGAAAGTGTGGAAGTGTCTTAAACCTGCATATTTTTAATGACCAGCAGGGGGCGCCAGCACAGGGCTACAATCACTACTATTGGAAAATGGCGATCAGCTTCCTCACTCTCTGGACTCAGTTAACACTTTCCTGAGTGTTATACAGGCTTTTCATTTCAGGTTATATTGAATAAAACATTAAGCTACCTTTAATTACTCTTTATTGTAATTATGTTCATTATAAGCGTCAGAAAGGTACATTATCTCAAGGTATTCTGGTTGACTAGTAGCTTGTCAATGACAAGTCGACAACCAGGAAGGAGCAGCAGCAGATGGCTGCTCCTCCCTCGGCCTGGTTCCACCATAGGTTTCTTCCTGTTAAAAGGAAGTTCTTCCATCCCACTGTCGCCAAGAGCTTGCTCAAAAGGAGCATTTTGATTGCTGGGTTATTGTAGGGTCTATACCTTACAATATAAGGCATCTTTAGGCAACTGTTGTTGTGATTTGGCACTATGTAAATAAAACTGAATTGAATTTGTTCTGCTCTAGAGTCCATCCAGAAGAGGACAGACTCACTGGAGAGGCAGCTGATTATTATTACTCGGTTATTAATTCATTACAAACTACTTTTCAAAAAATATATATATTTATAGAGAAAAACCTTATGAATGGCATCAAATCTTTTGAAACTCATGTTCCAACAGCACCCGGCATAAATAGAACCTCAATCTCAAGAAAACACAGCACACTGAAGGAGAAGGAGATTTACAGAACTTTGCTTGGGTCTCCAACAATTTGAGGTGCAGAGTTAATAAGAAAGCGAATAGTAATCTTCAAATAAACTGTGACAACCATTATTAGTCATTATTATTCTCTTTCAATGCCCTAAAAGTTCCCAAAAGGATTATATAAATCAGGTAAAAAGCTTGCATATTTGCTGATATACTGTGATGGTAAAATCGAGTTTGAGGGAAGCCACTTAACTGCACTTGTGACTTAAGATGCACCTGCTGCCTGATGCCAATTAACCTTCTTCCTTATTAATGCTAAACTTAGATACTGGCGCAAGTAAACAATAAAACGGTGAAAAGTAAGCAAGTAACAGTCAGTTCCTTCATTTTCAGACATTTCTGAAAGGTATGTAAGGAGATTAAATCTTACTTACAGCCCTACAGTAGCGGCTGTAACACATAAATAAGCACTGCATGAGTCATGTGCAGTAAACAGCAATCCTGAGAGACAAAGCTCAGAGGGTGCTTTCTGTACGTCAACACATATGCACAGTCGTATTTGAAGTTGTCCTGTTCCTGTGTTGTTGCTGAGATAACTTAGTTGAGAGCTTAAAAAAAGGAGACCCAAGGTCAATGTAAAAGAGGCTGATGTGTAGGAGGGTGAGAACAGAGAGAAAGAAAATAGATTGCAAGCTCCTTTGCAAGACAATGAAATACGCCCTTTTTCTCCACATCGTTTTTCTTCATAATAAATGTTTCAGCTCTTCCTACACCAAGTCAAGAATCTATCTACCTTGTAAAAAACGGTTGTGAAAGAGAAACACCATGAAATTTTTAAATAGGAAATCATGAATAATGCTTTTGAGGGAGACTACAGAGATGCACGCGCTGATACAAAATGTGTGCAGTTGTAAAAGATGTGGCGGCAGTTGCTCTCAGAATCTGGTCCCAAGAATGAGTGTAAAACAAGTCTTGCTACAAAGTGGTGGGATTAGTTCTGCTGTGCTGGACAGTGCAGACTTTACTGGTCAGACACACCATCACTGGCAGCTGAAGAGTAAAGTACAGGCAGTTAGCATAGGCTTTGTTAGCTAAGCCTTTTGGGTTGAACTGAAAGTTGAAATTATTGACGAATGAAGAAAAGTTAAGAAAGGAAGCACAATGCATGAGGAAGAGCATGCTGCAGGAGCTGCAAACGCTTGCTGAGCTGCATACCAAAGACATGCATTAAAACCAGGATGAGAAATTGCAAACAGCATGCACACATATGCACACATCTCATTTACAGCTCTTCAAGGGGCAATTTCATCTCATCAGCTAAAAACACTGCCTCCCTTATCGCTTCTCAGACAGCGCGGCTCGTTCGCTCAGAGCTAAGTTTATGCATACAAATGCGCTACTTAACTTGCTAATGAAAGACCCCCATCTTGTGCCTTAAAAACCTCAGCAGACAATGCAACAATGCCTTGGAATGAATGCCAAGCGAATTCCCGGGTTGGAGAGCTGATGACAGCGGCTTCCGGTAAACAACGAGGTAACACAAACGTGGCACCTCAGCTCTCTGAGATGTAATTACAGGAGCCACGACATCTGTGCTACTGTCTCTGCTGCACTGTAATGAGACCAAGTGAGCGACAGTGGGAAAGGGGGGGGGGAATCTGCTTGTTGTTGAATGACATGAGGTACAAAGCTAAGGCTTTCCATGCTTTTCCCAAAGGAGGGCAAGAGCAGGATGACATGATTCAGGAACAATTTACTGAAAAGAAATGTATTCTGATTTAGGATACAAGAAGACACTGAGGGACTGGCCTATCTGCAAGAGGTATGGGGAGGAATATCAACCATGTGAAGCAAAGGGATGGCTCTGTTTTGCAATTCTAGTTTTCACCAGGCTGGCCAAAATGAAGCATCACAAAGGTAGCTCTTAATGGATTTTACAAGTAAAGCTTATTTTGTCAAATGACCAAAATATATGTTGTGCTTTAAAGAGCAACTGGGAAATATGTTGAAGGAAGAACTTTGGATTGATCCATTAATAAATCCTCAAAGCTTTGAAACTGTGCGTCATGCACGGCCAAAGTGTAGTTTGTGGATGGAAAAAACAAACAAACAAACAAACAAACAAACAAACAAAACACTGTTTAAACTTCATTTTGGACCAAATTTACCAAATGTTCAGATTTTACTGATGTTCGTATACATGCATTTTTACTGTTAATGACCACTGATATTAAAGCTATTACTCTCTTCCTATTAATTAAGACAGAAGATTCAAAGTAACCATCTAAATAATTGTGGTTAATTGGTTCTTGCCATGTCTTAATTTCTCATTTCCCCGCCATATTAACTTGAGCCCATAAGTTAATAATCTCATCATCTGCTTTATTCCAGGATAAACCCCTTCAGATGCACCATCTCATTTACAAGTGGTGCTCAAAACTGACTGATCTGTGGCCATGCAATAACATCTCCCACCAGTGTCATGAGAAGAACTTGCGAGAAATTAATAAGAGCACAGATATTGGTTTAGCCTGGCTAGTAAAACATATTAAAGACAAGCCTTTGCATAATTTATGGAAACTTATGGATCTATGCGGACACCCTATATGTGATTGTTAAACATCTAATTCGAAAACTTTGGGCATAGCTACAGTCAAACGTCCTGCAATTTAAGAAAACACCAGCAAATAGACCATGCAAAAAAACCAAAAAAAGACAAAATCAAAACATAAAACAAATAGAAAAAAGAAGTTGAGGAAAAAAATGATGTAAATAGAAAATGATGATGAACCCTCTGCTTCTTTTGTGCAATCCTTCACCTGCTTTGATTTCTGTTTGCAGTGCTTTTTCTATTTCCATTGTGTTTTATGTGCTTTTTAACCAAAGTTGCAGTGCATTTGCCATCTCAGGGCCGCCGTACATACCTGCCTATCCTCTATGATTTGGAGATTTAGTTACAAAAAAACTTGGAAAAATTTCTATTTCTGGACCATCTTAAAGCAGGAATGCCTACTGTCTTGGAAGCCAAGTATCACCGACTCACTCAATGAATGTCAAATCTACAAAGCAGTGAAGAAAACTTGTTAAAAGAAAAGACAAAAGTAAAAAAAAAAAAAAATGTATTTCTGAATTATTGAATGAGAAAACTGAAACTAAAATATGAATTTCACCTGTGTATGCACATTTTCCTCCAGAGTGCCTGTCAGACAACTTGTGCCATACATTTTTTTTTTGCCATACATTTAACACACCATAAAAAAAATAGTGTCAAGGTTGAATTCTAGCAAAACATTCAACACCCCAAGCTATCATTCTATTATATTCTCATACCATATCAAACCTATTACAGGCTAATGCATGGGTGTCAAACAGAGCCCACTGGTCAGAAGTGGCCAGTCAGGTGCAATGGCTGTCTACAAAAGTGTGAAATTTCAAAGGAGGATGAGGGGTCTTTTTTCTTTTACTGTCTTCTTACTGAAAAACACATTACCGATAGCCTGGCAGTAGCAACATGGTTAACGGAACCGGCATGGTTCAATTCAATTCAATTTCATGGTTGTGTGTTGGTCCTTTGCAGAGCCTGCGCACAGCTTTGCAGACTGTCATCTAGGTGTTTACCGTAGCTAGCGTGTAACAACCAACCAGTCTGTGGACAACTCTTGCTTTTGCTCTTGTTGCTTCAACTGAAGAGAAGACCAGAGTTATAACATGAAAAAGAGCGGAAGTGAAACTGAATGTTTAAAACAATGAAAACTGTCCACTGGGGCCACCGTCCATGTGTCTCATGCTGCTTTTTTCATCCCTGATGCTTTTTAATGTTTTTTTAAATGTCATCTCAGGCTGTTCTGCAAGTGGATCGCTCACTCAATGTGAACTATGAACTACTGAAATGTTCTTAACAGTAAAAGGTTATTATTCAGAGGTTTTACTGGTCCAGCCTACGTGATATTTAACTGAGTTGTATACAGACCATAATACAAACCACTCCAATAATAAAATATCCATGAAGACTCTCAGATATCCGGATTTAAATTAACACAGCAGAGTAAAATATCCCTGTTGAACCATTAGGTAAAGATTCTTTATTAACCTTTGATCCAGCCAAGCACTCTTTCTCTTTTCCAACAGCAAGTGCTGGCGTGCTAAAAGCTTTTTTTTTTTTTTTTTTAATGCGTTTTCAATAACGTTGCCTAAAACTGCCCTTCGCGATCTTTCCGAGAAGAGGAGGATGTTTAGAGTCCACTGCTGTGCCAGCAAAGCATTCGGCAAAAGCCGTGGGGAGACATTTCTCAATTCTACAAATTTATTTGACATGACAGATACTTTGAGGAGGTCCAGTTCACTTTTGAGATAATTTCATTCTGTTTGCAAAAGCATCTGCCGTCTGTCAGACTGAGTCGAAGAAACAAAGACAAACAGAGAGAGAAAGCCAGACAGGGAGACAGGACGATCTAAAAACACCACTACTGTGGGTCCATCAGTCACCACTCACTGGTGAAGCAGCCAAAACCTGCCAACTGGAAACACATATTTGTT
The DNA here is from genome assembly GCF_001858045.2 of Oreochromis niloticus. Lineage (NCBI taxonomy): Eukaryota > Metazoa > Chordata > Actinopteri > Cichliformes > Cichlidae > Oreochromis > Oreochromis niloticus. The sequence goes on from NC_031981.2 coordinate 15,725,158, forward strand.
GCCAGGCAACACCAGTGACATCAGCAACCTCCATCATCAACTCCCTCCACCCTCACCAATGGCACTTGGGTCTTAAAATAGCGCTTAGATTATTATCAGGCTTCAAAATGGCAGACATTTGCTCATATGAACATAAGGAGAAGTGAGCTGGGGTTGCCAGCCACGTCAGATGACCTAAACTATGCAAACTATGATATGCATTAGGTGGGTGGGGGTGAGTAAGGGGTGTTCATTCTTTTTCCAATATCTGTATGCATGTGAAAGCAGCATAAAAACAACCTAAATAAAGGGCAGGTGTTAAAAAAAAAAAAAAGAGCAGCGTGGTGCCATGTCTGGTTGAAACAGGATGAGTCAGCGCATGACAGAGGGAGGCTGGAAAATAATTGAGTCCACTGCAAATGATTCAGAAAACTAATCTCATCTGCACTAGTAAGTACTCCAGAGAGAAAAGTAATCACAAGGTCAAATTAGTCAAACTCGAGCTCGTTAGCACAATTAGATATTCGCAGCAAAGAACATTTAAATTTAGTGTTGCATGCAAGTCCTGAGAAAATGTCTGAGATCAAGTCCTGCTTGTAATAGTTTTTAAATCCAGAGGCTGCAGACGTGTCTTAAACATGCTACATCCAGCATTTTTAAAGCATCGTCTGCTTCCAAGGAGCCAGACTTTCTTGTAAAGTGGTCTTGAGCAACAACTCTCCAGGCTTTCTGAAGGGCTTTCAAAGCTTTTCACTGGCTGCTTTTTTACTCGTTTTCAGTCCAGTCCTTGTACCTGACCATTTCACAGGAAGGTTCTTTTGTAAAGCCACTTAGCACTAACCCATGTATCATTCAAGCATCAAAAAGACACCCAACTAAAGGTATAAACCACTGTTGTGTCTACACATAACAAACAACTTAGCAAAGAACTAATTTTAAATTGTATCTTTAGACCTTCGTTGCTAGCAGCCTATCGCAAAATTGATGTTTTCAATTCTTTAGTTGAAACTATGAAAAAATGTCAAAGGTAACACAGTCTGACAAGTATAAAATAGTGTTTTTGTGCCAATAAGGTAATTCCCACACACATATTGGTTGAAAGACTTGGTATTTCTCAACATGGTGTGTAGTGTGTCCATAAAAAAACTGAGATTAGGTAAGTAGATTAGGTAAGTGGAGGACAAAGAATGTTGCAGTTTTTCAAGACACTGAGAAATTTAGTTCAGCTTTTGGCACAGCCCTCCACAACAGTCACAGTTTCTAATGTGGCCACCTTGGAAAAAGTATGATCCACTTTATTACCCTGAAAAGTATTACCCTCTCCACACAGAAAGGCCCCAGGTGGTTTTGACCAATGGCTTTGAACCCAGAACCTTAGATTTTGACCTTTTTCTAAGGTTCTAAGGTTCATTGGATAAAGGACTTTGTGCCGATGACCATGTTGTCCCCTTACTCCAGAGACTGCCATTTTATGAGTGGAACTCCCCTAAACCCCAACTGGTCGCGGCAGATGACCGCTCCGCCCTGAGGCTGGTTGTGAGGGAGGTTTCTTCCTGTTAAAAGGGAGTTTTTCCTTTCCTATGGGCTCAAAATGTGGTCATAAATATTTTGTACTTGTAAATCAGTTTTGTACTTGTAAATCAGGATTTGTATGTGTAAAAAGAATTTGTGCGTGCGTAAAAAAGATTTGAATGTGTAAAAAAGATTTGTGTGTGTGTAAAAAAGATTTGTATGTGTAAAAAGAATTTGTGCGTGCGTAAAAAAGATTTGTATGTGTAAAAAGAATTTGTGCGTGCGTAAAAAAGATTTGTATGTGTAAAAAAGATTTGTGTGTGGACTTAGCCAAAAACTCCCCTGCAAGTTACAAGTACGAATTTTGACCCTATTTTTCTTCCTGTCATCTGATTGGTCAATGTCATGTCAATCACAAATGTAACAATCCAATCAGAGAACAGATGGGTTTGGCTGTCGGAGGGGCACTTTTTTGAACTGCAGGTCCTTGAAGGGTAATACAGTTTGAAGCTGGAGGATCTCTATATAAATATCCGATAGCAGCTAGGTCCGCAGCTGTTGAAAGGATAAAGTTGTGGTATGTCAGTGGTTAGAAATACCATTATTACTTTAGGATTAGTTTAACACAAAGTCAGGGCTGACCCGGGACCATTGCTGTGAGTCACAGTGCGCAGCATAAAGGTCCTTTCACATCTGACGCAGGATGTGCTGCTAATGCTAACTGCTAACTAAAAGCAAAGGATCCAGAATTTGTTGCGCTGGCTGCTGAGCTCTGTGGGTTTCTGCAGCAGCTCTACCTGTCCTAGATGCACCTGCTCCTTGTCGTTTCTATCTCTGACTTTATGTCCTCTACAACAGTTTCTGTTTTTTTTGCTAGTTCTTCAAATGTTCAATAAAAACATGTATGCTAATTCATAACGAAGAAAGCTTTGTAATGAAGACTGTCATTTCCAAAACACTGCCCCCCCCCCGCGGTCCGCAGCGCTGTTGAAAAGGCTGTGGAAGTCCCTGTATAAAGCACGTAGACCTGTGACACAAAAATCACCAAACTCGGACGACCACAGACTGTTTTCCTTCGTGGTGATGAAGGAAAACGCTGGGTTGGCATGTAAAAGGGCATTTATTCCCTTCAAAGACCTGCAGTTCAAAAAAAGCGCCCCTCCGACAGCCAAACCCATCTGTTCTCTGATTGGATTGTTACATTTGTGATTGACATGACATTGACCAATCAGATGACAGGAAGAAAAATAGGGTCAAAATTCGTACTTGTAACTTGCAGGGGAGTTTTTGGCTAAGTCCACACACAAATCTTTTTTACACATACAAATCTTTTTTACGCACGCACAAATTCTTTTTACACATACAAATCTTTTTTACGCACGCACAAATTCTTTTTACACATACAAATCGTTTTTACACACACACAAATCTTTTTTACACATACAAATCTTTTTTACGCACGCACAAATTCTTTTTACACATACAAATCCTGATTTACAAGTACAAAACTGATTTACAAGTACAAAATATTTATGACCACATTTTGAGCCCATACTTTCCACTGTTGCCAAAGCACTTGCTCATATGATTGCTGGGGTTTTCTCTGTTTTCTAGCTCTCACTCAAGGCATCTTGAGGCAACTGTTGTTGTGATTTGCTGCTATATAAATAAAACTGAAACTGAATTGAAACTTTATCATAGTTAATCAACGTTTCTACTCTTAGCTTTGTGTGATGTCAGCGAGGAATGTCCCTAATATGGACAACTCAGACAAACAGCTCTTGATATAAATACAGAAGGACCACCCATCTGCTTTTCAACTTTTTGTGAGAGTACACAATCAGAAGAAGAAGGGGGGAAAACAAAACAAAACACAAAGCTAAAACTGCAGGGCTAAGGCCCAAGGCCCAGTACAAGATTTTTTTTTTTTAAATTGAGCCATGACTGACATCAAAAAAAAAGAAAAGAAAAAAAAGAAGATTATTTTTAGATGTGAATCACACAAAGCCGCTGTAGTAGAGCCCATGCAGCTCTTTGGGCTCTGCAAAGAGCTAATTTCAGCCAGAGCACAAGTAAGTCCGTGTTCCATGGTCGAGGATTAGATGAATGGAGAATATTCTGAATGGTTCACAGTTCACTAATGGATTAGAATAATTAAAATGTGGAGCTGGAAATGATAAGTTTCGGGTTATTATGCAGAGAATCTTTGACCTGTAATCTCTCTGTGGTATGTCATGTTACCCCCATCACTATGACACCATCAATTTTTCCTCCAAATTTGCCAGGGCCTTCTGTAGATCTTGAGAGATCTCTGCTTTCATAACAGACTGATGCTGGCTCTTTTGTGTGACTGATTACCAATCAGCAGTGGCACATCTTTGGCTGAAAGGCAGGGAGAATCCTCCAGAGACAGATGTGAGAATGAACCGAACCCTGAGCCGTTTTTAATCTTTTCAGTGGCGTGCGGCTGCCACTGCTGATGAACCGCTGAACTGTCAAAGATACTGTCAAAGAAGAAATGAATTGGATGATGCATCTTTTAACAGGAGCTGGAAAACACATATTCTGTTTGATAAATAAAGAATGCTACAGTGATCATACAGCAGCTTTACACTGAGGAGCTTCAGAATAAGACAGCCCCCATCCTGGGAAGGGTTTCAAATGTATGTTATCAGCAAAAAGACACTGTGACAAATATTTAATTTCATTTAACGTTGATTAAGGCTTCTCAGTTAAATGCTCGTTTCTTAGCTGGCAATGACAAAAATATTGAATTTCATTTACTTTAAATCCAGGTTATGTTGCTCATAAGCCTAAATTCGTCCATATTATTCTACTAAACTTTGTCTGCTATTCTCTTCTACTACTCGTCTCATCATTGCTCAGGGTACCAGTTTTCTCCTCATCGATTACAGCTTTCAACTGCTGAATATTACACTCCAGGATTAGAGGCTTGCAGCTGGGAAGATTTATGAGCAACAAGCACTGACGATTGATTTTGTTCAACTCTATCTGTTTTTCTGGTAACTACAAAAAGAGCACCATGCAAGTAGAGGGACAGATACATCAATATTTATAGATGAAAGCCAAATGTGTGAAAAAGGACCCCCCACCCAAAAAAGCAAAGACTGTCACCCATTTATTTTAAAGTTGAAAGCCAAAAAAGCAAACAGATTTCGCTCTTTAGGTGTTTTGACTGAAATGAGTTTCTCAAGGAGTCTGTGTCTTCTTTCTGCGATGCATATTTTGGCGTAAATGAGCCTTAAATACTAAACTGCTTTCCAATGACCAAGTTTCTTCTCTTCTGCTGAAGAAGAAGAAGGAGAGTTGTCAAGGTGCTGGCATTGCTAAAAGTTTGTTGATCGATGACCTGTGTTCACAGAGACAGTGCATTATGACACTCCCAGATAGTTCACTCACAAACTTATGCTGGAGGACACCATACACACTATTTTTTTTAACTGGCAGGTATGACCATCATTTGCTTCTTACTTACACTTGAGAGTTCTGTGCCAACAGAAGTAAACAGTAAGACAGATAAAATGAACCTGTTCACAAATCCATATCCATTATTACAGAATCAAACAGCTACAAGCTAATCAAGGCTCATTTGAGCAAGACAATTAAAAGGGGCCAAGTATGCTTTTCCTAATTTTTCTGTCATATATGCACTGTCATGTGAAAAGCTAAGGAAACCCTTTCCAGTTCTCCTAAAAATTATGAGAACAAGTAGAAACCAGGGGCTGCTGATCAAAAACACAAGACTGACTGATCATCAGCAAACGTGACCAACTCCATAAGCGGCCCTGTTGGCAGTTTGTTCGATTGGAGCATTCAGGTCTGTGTTAACACAATTCAAAATTAGAAAAAGACTTAAAAAATGTCTCTGTGTGTGATTTTTGGAACAAGGTCCTTTGGGCAGACAAGGCCAAAGTCCAGATGTCTGGCCTTGATGCACAGCATCACATTTGGAGGAAACCAAACACAGCATATCAGCATAGGCACATCATAGCAACACTCAAGTGCTGTGCTGGAGGCGTGATGATTTGGGATTGTTTTACAGCCACAGCACTTGGGCACCTTGAGTCATTGAGTCGACTCTGAACTCCTCTGCATAAGACTGAATCTAATGTGAGGCCATCTGTCCCACAGCTAAAGCATGGTAGAAACTAGGTCATGCAACAAGACAATGTTCCCAAGCAGATCAGCAAATCTGTAACAGAATGTCTGAAAATAAAAAAAGGGTGTTGCAATAGCCCAGTCAAAGTCCAGACCTGAACCTGACTGAAATGCTGTGGCAGGACCTTAAGAGAGATGTGCATAAATGATTACCGGCCAAACTCAATGAACTCAATCAACATTGGGTCGAAGAACGACAAACATACACGTATATTATATTATATGTATATAGATTATGTTATATATGTTGTATCGGGCTGTGTAATATCCAAGTGTGTTAATATAATTGTTGGTTTTAATTTCTTAAGAGCAACTGTTGTTCAAATAAAAACAGAAAAAAGGTGTTCAGCTCAGACAGATAAAAAAAAAAAAATCAACTGCAACCTCAAGACAAAATGACAAACTATGATGATTTAATGCATATGTATGTGATGGCAGTGTCACTTTAACCCACACCCTTGTAGTCAAACAGTCCCTGGCACACAAAGAGAAAGAGGGTGAGACAGGGAGTGACCCACTCTACCGTGAAAAAGTGGAGAACACATTTGGATTGCAGTGCTGGCCACCAGCTGCCAGTTATTGAGTTTAGCAGGGGGTGAAGAATCCAATGGGATTTACACATCTAGACAGAAATCAAGAGGGCGCCAGAGGTTTTTCTCCAAACCCAATAAATCACCTGGCTCGGATAGCCACGGAGCGTGACAGGATTTTGTTTTGGTGCGTGCATGTGTGTGTGAGGGAGAGAAAAGGAAGTGGGATTTAAACTTGACTGATACAAACACCCTTATGTTCAAGTGGAATGCAATGCTGCCTCTCAAGCACTAAGGCTACAGAGAGGAAGATGGAAATCAACAGCTCTGCACAACACATATTTGATGGCGAGTGTTTGTTTTGGTTCAACACTCTGCACTGCCAGTCAGAGATGGACCTACAGGTGGAGAGCAATAGGTTTTAATATACAAATAAAAGGGAAAGCAGCTACATAAGATGACAGCAGAATGCTCGTGAGCATCATACTTGTGTTTGGCAGTAGATTACTGCTACTTCTTCTTTACCCTTCAACTCCCACACTGGCGATATGAACAATAAATGCTCGTGCAAAGCCTTACGCAACAAAAATGTGAGTCTATGAGTGTTTAAACTAAGAACAGAAATACCACAGAGAAGGAATCCAGTGCCGACACAGCCCTTGTGCTAATCAATAACCAACAATATATGAAACTGTTGCCCAGTTCTGGGATCGGAAGGTCACCACCCAAGAGAGTACCCATCATTAAACCCAGTCCAGACTGAATGCAGGCTGCCTCCCCAAATCAAGCACGCTCTCTGTACTGAGACAAAAAATACAGGCATATTTGAATGCTCCTCTGCCTAACAAAAGCAAAGGTGCCCCTAAAGGTTATCTTAAATTGCAGACAAAGTGGTCAATCACGGTGGTAAGCAAAATTTACAGGGTGAGGTTTGAATACTGGCAAGCAATGCACTGTTTGTATATATAATGTTTTTAATAATGTAAATATATCTTTATGTAATGCACACAGCTTCACAATAGTTCTAAATTATTAAACACACATACTGTGGATTCCCAGCCAAGGCTTTCATTACTTAAATCCTAAAGTTGTTTTTGCCTTTAGGCAAGATGTTGTTCTACTCTTTATTCACCAGTTACCCATAGCCAGCACAGGCTGAATTACCTGGAAAGTTTGTTGTGAGGAGAGGTGTGTAAAGTCTCAAAATACTTCTGGCAAGACACGACTGGTTTTTGGAAAGGAACAGCTACTCTGGGGGTGTTCAAAAAGTTTTAAAATGTGGGCATAAAAAAATTCAACAATATGGACTCAATCTACCATTTGTGGAATCTATTGAGATCTTGGGCACAGTGGCAGTAGTTTAAGCAGACGTGCACAGACCTCCCAGTCAAAAGACACTGGCTCCAACCAGCCAGGAGACATTCTGCGGCTCCTCCTGGTTGGACATGGCTGAAACACCTCACTTAGGAAGCATCATATACAGGTGCCCACATCATGAATCAATGTGACTAACTGCACCTCTCATTCCATCACTATGGGTTAGCCCATGAACCCTTATGATTTTTTGGTCACTACCCAAATCTACACAGACCAGAGTTCTGCCTTTAGGCTCAGCTCTCTCTTCATCATAATAGACCACTACTAAATCCATATCACTGTAATTATGGAAACAAAAACAACAGCAAAAGCCCTGATATCTTAAACTTTTAATGTGCCCCCCATTAGGAAACCCCAAGAACTAATGTGCCTTTTCCAAGTCCCAAAAACATGCTGAGTAGTTGGAGAAACTCCCATGACCTCAGTTTAATAGCTCACATTTCTATAACACAAAATGTAAAGCTCTTCAAATTTCAATTCAGGCTGGACAACACAATCAACCAAGCGGGCTAATCTGTACTTAGATTGGAGTGCCCTGCATGTACCAACACTGAAGGTCAATGGTTTTCCCAACGGTTCAGCCACAGTATTGATTCCATATTTAACACAGGGATGTCATCTTCTCCAACATCGATCCCCCATCCGCGCTGACAGGATATTAAAAAACAAAGCGGCATAATAATAATTGTGTTCTGTCACTGTGGCTGACGATATTTATCATAGTTCATTAGTTCAAGAGAACTAAAGCAATGAAACGATGGGTGTGATGGAGGACATGACATTAGCATGCTGCGTGGATTCAAGCCTCCCACTCAAAAAGCTAATAAGGTCTTTCTCATTCAAGAATCAATACAAAAGAAACAGTGCAGTGAGAGCTAGAACCCAAGACTGCAATTACATATCTTACTCCCCTGAATAACAACAGTCATGGTGTGCCACAGGTTAACTGGAAGATGAAGAAAGGAAGCCTGTGCTCTCTTTCAAAAACCACAAACTCCACAGACAGACCCAGGTGAAAGGCCCTTTGCACCAGGGCTGACTAACCACAAATTCCTACATTCATGTTTAAATGAAAAATCAATATGATCAGTTAAGTCTTGTTTTATGTATATGTATTATTATAAAGTGTGCACCAACAAACAGAAAGACTCAGCATTAAGCTGTCTAACTCAAAGCATGCTTCAGCTAAAAAGCAATTTGAATTTACACCCCTGAACAGATGGACAACATCCCCCTGATTGTTTTCCTTCCTCTTTATCTCTTCATTAAACACCCAGATCAGTCCTCACATCTCAGGATCCCAGATGGGTATGGTGACCACAACGCATCCCAACAAGTTAAATGTGAGACAAACAGTATTTGTAGAACAAAGTAGGATGTATTACAACGCTGGGAGGTAGTCAAATATATTATATTTGAGTTTAGCTTTTCTAACTTTCTCTCTCAGTAAGTAAAACATTTAATAAAAGGAAGCTGGCATTTGTTCTTATTGTCCCGTTTTCTCTGATATTTCACTGTTATTTCAGCTGCTGTTCTGCCTGGTAACAGTGTAACAGTTTCAGTAGCTCAGAAAAGTAAGCCTATTTGAACAATTTTTAGCCAAGTTTGACATGCATATACTGTGTCACTTCACACAACATTTTCTCATGCGTGAATAACCAATCATATTCAACAAAATCTGTAACTTTAACTTGCGACTTTTTGTCAACTTGTGGCTTTCACTGGGCATAGCACTGAACAGACTTACCACTGTTTGACTAGAATAAATAGACTTCCCTTCAAATGCAATGGTAAAGACCAGACTTTAGGAAAAGTGCACGCCCTCCAGGGCCACTCAAAATGTGGAACATTGTCTTAAGATGTGGGGACTGCTGTGCAGTCTCATTTAAAGAGGGATATCTGGGCACCCTACATATCAGTGCAAAGTAAAATAAGTTATAAGGACACACCAGCCAAGCTTCTTGTGTCAGTGCTGCTTGGGAATTTGACCACTTGAGAAAAGAAAATCTTATAGTCCCATCAGAATGACAACTATTATAGCAAGTAATGAACTCAGCCTTGGTAAATACATATGATAAAATGGCCACAACTGTCATATGTTATCTGATTCACTTTGAATATGTTAAAAATACACTAATAAATGCAACAATGACATTTTTTGACTGCTCTCTTAACCCTCCAAGCCATTTATCTGACTATCATGTCTATAAATCCCTTTGCTATATATGATGCCATATCACTAGAGTGATGATGGGTTCCCAGAAAAGCTTGAATTTCAAGCTTAAAGTGCTACAGTTCCCCCATCAGAGAGGGTCTAATCCCCCAAACTGTGATACTAACCGTACAAAGGATTAATCACAGAGGAAAGTGTGATAAAAATGTGCTAAATTATGTCAGCAGGCATTTTGGGGAATAGTGATTTTCTGGAGTATCCCTTCGCTCAAGGTCAAGTTAATGTCAAGGCGCTAATAAAATATAGGAAAACTCACATTTATAGTCATCTCAAGCAGATAAGGTTAAAGAATGGCTGATTCTTAAAGATCAAATTAAATTACACCATCTCATGGAGTTCATGCTAATAAAGAACTTCAAGCCTTTGAAATCCTTTCCATATCGAAAGGACTTTATCCCTAAATTTTAAGAAAAAAGTGCTTCTTAGCTTCATATAATGGCATAATTAAAACTGCAGTTCACTCAGAGCATATGGTAAAAGATAAATGTTTTAACAATTTTGACTTTAACCACAAAAAGCTGGAAAAAAAACAAACAGTGGCATTAAGTCTATGAAGTTTACTTTTGGATGCCAGCCTGGCCGTCCTGAGATGATACAGGACCAAGAAATAAAAGGGTTGCTGCACAGCTCAGTGATGTTTAAGAATGAGACGGCTATTTGAGTTTTCCAGTTTCTGTTCAACATGAAACCTTGACCCTAAAAGGAATGCATGGAACAAGATTATTTAGCAAGAAGCTTCCCCAGTTCAGTTTGTAACCAGTCTATCATGAAGATAAAAATATCCTTCCCCAATTCAAATCTCTTGCTTTCTTTTGCTTCCGTCTTTAGAAAGTAAAATTCTTCCTACCAGTTTGCCACCAGTGATCCAGAACAGGAACTCCAAAGTTCCCTTTTGCCCATTGCAGGGTCTCCACATCACATCGCTCTCCTGCCACGAATAATGACCTCAACCTGCGGGGACACAGAACACATCTGTCAATCACCTTAAGGAAGCAAGGCACATTCACTCCCTCAGAGGAACAGTCAGAATAAATCAAAATCGATGTTCAATGCCCAAACCATAGATGTCTCAAGACTTTAAAGTTGGACTACTACATGTACAGCAGTGGTGAGTGTGTTAGACATTTACAGACTCATTATGGGCCTGAATACTATAGTAATTTGGGGCTTTTAATGATTTCTTCAGTGTTCTTTTTCCATGGTGGAATAATTGTACAGCAAATATCTTTAATTTAAAAAAAAAAAAAAGAATTGTTTGCAAAAGTTTGAATTCATTTTGGAGTTTTTCTAATACCCACAAGTCCTAACTTGACAAAGCCAAGGCCTATTAATTTCTCATTAGTGATCATGACTGACTACTGGTTTCTCTTTTCCAGCCTACACACAAATTCTAGCTCCCAGTTATGGAGTACGCTTCACTGATTTGGTCATTTATGTGCATTTCAATGTGTTATTAAAATTAAAAAGTCGCCCGCTAGTATGTAATTTACTCCTTTATTGCCAACGGTACTGCAAAGGCAAAACACCGGGTTAAATCAACCGTGAGAACCCAAATTATAAACTATGACTGACTATGTCTCTCGGTACTCCAGAATTTGACTTTGACTGCACTTTTCTTAAAAGCAAGATGGGCAACATGCTTTTGGAATGAGTGGGCAAAAAAAAATCCATTATAAACTTTCAGCCTAGTGTAAATCGAAGGTTCTGAGAGAGACTCTTGCACCTCATCTGAAGCAGTTTTACAGGCTTCAGCACAGTCAAGCTCTTTGGCAAATCACACATCTTTTCAGACTAGATTCGATGAGCTGTATGTAAGGATAGAGTGTGAAGGAGGTAAACACAAACAATGGATTAAGCAAAGGTTCTCTGAAGTGGTTTGACTGGCACAAAAAGTCAAAAGTCAGAAATGACTGGCTTTTAGAAAATTAAAATGACAAGTCCTCATCTGGTGACAAAAACGAGAAAGGAGAGGAAAAGCTGCAGAAAGAGGGCTTACCACTTTCAAGGTATGTTCATTTTTTGGGGTTTTTTGCCTTTTAGAGCAGCTTTAAATTAAGTACGAGGCTTTTGATCCACAGCAGTTTGGTCTTCAAGCGAAGACCAAATGACAAAGTATAAATGGCAAACACCAACCCTAACTCCTAGAGTAGATATCCAAAATTATTTGTTCAAAATACAGCATTTACACTGGGGATTGGTGGAGGTGTCCTCCTGTATCTGAAAGACATTATAGCTAATGTCCTCTTGTAACAGTTAACACAATGCTTTTGTTAAACTCCCTGAATAAAAGCTGTAACTCTAAATTTCAATCATACCTCATTTGATTTAAAATGTAATGGGAGGGTATCCAGAGGCAAAATTACCCCCCAAAAAGTGCCCCAATCCCAAAAACATATTTACCTAATTGTAAAACAGAAAATCAGGGCAAGCTTAATTGGTCTCGTTTAAGCGAATAGTTCTTGCCCCTTTGCTGACTAAACCATCTACATATTCTTTTTCAACAGTTTCCCTTCTTTACAGGACAGAGGAGGTGAAAGCTTGTTTATCTTGAGCATCTTCTCAAATCCCAAAGTTATTAGCCTCATGCTTTAAATGTCAAGGCCGTCAACAGTGAATTCCACTTTTTCCTTCCCCTGAAACTCTCAAGCCTACCTACAATCTTTCTGAGTTTCCCTTTTCCCCACCAAACCACATGCCCTCAATATGACCTTACAGACAGCAGCGATGAGCCCCTTAATCATGAAGTACCTAAAAAAAAAAAAAACCCAACAAACTCCTTCAAGTGCCTCTGAATCTGTCAAATCCAACCTGCCCTTAGTCCCTTCTTGTTCATCTTCAGAATTCTGCTCCTTTTTTTGGATAACTGATACTCCCCGAGTTCATGCCCTGCTAGTGAACCGAAACACTACAGTTTCTATCTTCAGTCTCTCTTATTTCTCTCCTGTTATCCACTCCTTCTGATGGCTCCTCATATTTATCTTCAAAGCGTTGCTACCTGGTCGCTAGAAGCTTTTGGAGACAACCCACCAACCCTAGGCTACATTTTAGGCACAGATGCTTAGGCACAGCAGTCATTGAAGAGGTAGTGTAGTGATGACTACACTACCTCTTCAATGACTGCTGACTTTTTGTATTTATTACCACCTGTAATAGAGCATCTTTTTGATTAACACTTCTTTTCTCTGTATTATTGTGCGGTCTTTAACTTACAATATAAAGTTTGTTAATGTTGTTTTGATTTGGAGCTGCATAAATAAAGCTGAACTGAACTCTGGCATTGATGTGCACTTTTACACTGATATGTATGAAATCAGATCATGTTGTCAGGAGCATTACACTAACTTTGACTGCTTATGTGTGTGCCAAAAGAGCACTTTAAAGCAGCTATAACTGTAAGTCTGAAAACATTAGGGCGATACGAAAGGGTTCTATGATGTGATTAACCTTGAAAGAATTACCAGCTATGGACCCTTACAGTTTTCCTCAATTTCATTTCTCTTAAAGTAGCATTTGCAGCTACAACAGGAAGCTGCTTTTTACCAACCAGGCAGTCGCTTTCCCAGCACAATGCAGCATACAGATAGAGTTAGCAGCAAGCTGGCGAACCTAGTTGAAGCATTTAGCAGCTAAAGAGCCAGAGATTTCCCTCAGGAGTTAGTGGAGTCAATGGAGACAGGTTTGCCAGGTGGCCAGAAACACTTCAAATGAATGATAATGTTGCTCCGTAACACAAGAATAAGAATGCTGCTACCGATGCAGCAGTAAAAAAATAATAATAATAATAATGATCAAAAATGCAGATTTAAGGTTCATTGAGTCATAATATCATGCTGAGGATAAATAGAAAATATCAAATATATCAAGGATCAAGCCACGGGACTTTACAATCATCAAACCATCCTTCAGCTGTCAGACTTAAGCTGAATTACATGGAATAAGTGAATAATTAGACTGTCCCTGTAGGGGCCTTATGTTCTAGCTGAAAGCAAGTCTATTCCCACCACCACATTTCCCGCTATTCAAAGACAATTCAAATGTGGTATTCAAGTTTTCTTTGAGCAGTTAACAGATTAAGGCAGACAATGTGACCTCGGAAACTGTGGTGGGAGGGTGATGATTTAGCTGTTGCCAAAGCAGCAAAGAAACAGTTTTAGACCTCAGTTCGAGTTAATGTAACCATCTGTGTTATCTTTTCAGTAAAACTGTACCAGCTGTGAAATTCTGGACTACCACTGGTGTTCAAAACAACACTGAAAAAACATATTTCCATTTTATTTTTGTATTTCTGCATTTTGCTACTATCATTTCCCCTCCCACTGAGCGATTACAAATAAAAAATCTTGACATGACAGCATCACTCAGTTGCTGCAGATTTCTGTATATCCATGATCCAAATCTGCTGTTTCGCCACATCCCAAAGGTGCTCTATTGGACTGAGATACAGTCACTGCGGAGGTCATTTGATCATAAAGGGGTAGACATAGTCACCATGGTTGTGGTGTTTAAACTATGCTTAATGGGTACTAAGGGCTCAGAGTGCCAAGAATATATCCCACCTGAACGGTCGGTCGGTCGGTCGGACGGACGGATCCATGCATTCATGATGCCAAAATTCAATTGTGACTCATCAAACCAGGCAATGTTTTTCCAGTCTTCTGTTGGTGAGCCTCGGCAACTGTGTCCCTGGTGTGCTCTTCCACTTCTGAAGCCCATTTGCTTTAAGGTTTATCTTCTCCATACCTTAGCTGTGTCGAGTAGGTTCTTCGTTTTCTGTTGACTTCCTAACACTTCAAAGAAGCCTGGCCCTCCTCCTCTGACCTCTTGAATGAAAAAGGCGTTTTCACCCAGAGTACTCTTGCTCACTGGATATTTTCTCTTTTCCAGACCAGTCTCAGTAAACCCTAGACATAGTCGTGAGGGGAAATCCGAGCAGGTCAACAGTTTCTAAGGTACTTATTCGCTCCAAGACATATTCAAAGTCACTTATATCGCCTTTGTTTCCTATTTTGACGTCTGGTTTGATCTTCAGCAGGTCGCCTTGATCATGCATACATTCCTAAACCCAATGAGTTGCTGCCATGTTAATGGCTAATTAGTTATTTGCATGAATGACCATTTAATAGGTGTACCTACTGAAATATCCAATCTATGTGTGTTTCTATGTTAGGATAGCGATTGGCTCTTCAGTGGTAGGGGTGGGAAAGCTACCATCTTTAGTTTTAGAAAACTGCCTCATAGATTCAGGATTAAAAGTGCTCTAATTTGTCAATCCAAACTGAAGCAGGCTTCTGAATTGATTTGTTTTATAATGACACAATATTATGTTGCCTGTTAGCTTGAATAATTTATTGAAGTGTTAAAACTTACCATTTAGTTGTGTTTTTTTTGCAGCCAAGCAGTTGTACCTAATGAAGTAGCCAGTGAATGTATGCTCTAAGTGGTAAGTTGACTCTCTTAAGGGCATCAACAACTATTTATCTTGGCTATTTTGTAAAGATAAGGCTACAATACAGTTTGACCCTGAAGCAGACAGAGTAGGAAACATTCTTTGTTGTCAAGGTTGAGTTTTAGTTTACAAAGCGCAAATATGCTCCAAGTTATAAAAATAGAAAATACAGCTGAAGTGTGTTCTGTTTTGTGAACATGTTAACATGCAGAGCTGCAACTGAACAATGCGGCAGTGTATCTGTATCATGTTATAAGTAAACTGAAAGCTGAGCATTGAGGCAGGTGACCCTGAGCTATTACACTACGTGACTGTAGTTCTGATTCGGTGTTATATAAATAAATTTGAACTGCCCTATGATGGTACTGCTTAAGTATCAATCTAAAATAATGAAAGCTGAAATTTAATTGTAGAAGCAAATGGACATGAGGAGGTTTAAAAGTTAAAAGTTAGATGATATTAATGGACAAGCACAGGTAAGTTTAATAGACAGTCATAAGAAATCCAAGAAATCTTTAAAAATAAATAAATAGGTAACAGGTGACTCAGGAGGTAAAGTGGGTTGTCAGCCAATCAAAAGGTTGGTTCGATCCCTGTGTATGTCGAATTATCCTCGGGCAAGACTCTAAACCCTCTGAAGTCGTTTTTTCTACTTCACTTGTGTTTTATTTAACCCTTTCCCCTCATATTTTCTATGCTTTTGCAGCGTTTGTCGATTTTCTATGCAGTGAGTTTGGCCTCTCATTCTGGTCTCATCATTCTATACTGCCTATTGGATGAACAAATTAAATTAACCACCTCGGGATAGAGCTGAAATAACTATCTGAAAACTAAAAAAAAAGTATGGCTAGCAGTTAAGAGTTGGTCTAAATAACAGATAAACAAAAGAAAATGTTAGCTAAATTTAATACATAATAGTTAAAACCAATAAACCAAAAACCAAATAATTAGCTTTAGCTCTGATTAGCAGCTGTTACTGTTAGGTAACAATGTAAATTAACAAATTAAATTGTTAGAAATATACTGAACGAACACCTGAAATGTCTAGTTAAAGTTCTGTATATAAAAAAGCTAATTAGCAGCTAAAAGCACAGTTAGCAGGTGTATTTTTTATGTAACATTTTTGGCCAAAAGAGTAGGTAAACAAATTAAACTATTAGCTGAATTAAATAGTTAATTAAAATTATTCCTAAAAGGAAAAATAGTCAACATCAAATTTAAAATTGGGTGAAATTAACACATTTAGACATGAAGTTTTAAAAAAAGCATTAGATAAAAAAACGTTAGGAACCGCTGATCTGTTTGAATGGGTTCCTTTTAATAAAAGGCAAACACACTGTAAACACTACCACCTTTAAAAAACACCAGATTTTACCATGTACTAAAAAGCACTATCCAGTGGAGTCACTTTGTCACTTTTGGACAGTGAGGCTCTCAGCAATGACTTAATTTTCTCCTGTTACGCTACTGCGGACAGAGAGGCAGCTCCTTTTTTCATACTACATTTATAGAGAGCGCTGCTGCCATTACAGCTTCAGACACCCTTGTAGACAGATTTTCAATGCATTTTTCACGTCTATGGTAACAAGCGATATTTCTCAAGCGCATCGATGAGGTGTGCTTGTGCATCTCAGAGTCAATTATCCACAGATATACGAGGGGTATTTGAAGTTTCTCTGGCATGAAGCTATGCATTTGTAACAAAGTTACATGAGTTTTCTGAAAGGTTTTATTCCTTCCATTAAAAAAACTTTTAATTAAAACCTAAACAGTTTTTCACAGGATGGGGCTTTCATCATCTGCTATGATGATTATTGTTTGTTTTTTAAGGACCCGAGTTCACGATGTAGGAGGCAAAAGCACAAACATAAAATCAACAATTATTGCTGATAGCCCAAAAGACACGCAGTCCAAAATCTTTGAATCAACAATAATGTAGCAGGCAATCCAAACATTCAAAAAGTACTATAAAACAGAAACATGAGGACTGTTGGACCAGGGATATACAGCATACAAGTACAACATAACTGAAGAAAGTAATGACAGGACTGTTTATACACACACCGACACAGATTTGAACACATGAGGAGGTTAAATCCAACACAACGAACAGCAGGTGAACACAATCAAGAAAAATCACTGAAAGACACAAAGTAAAACTAAAATGTAACAAAGTAAAACTGGAAATAAAGAAAGGAGACTAATCCTAACCCTAAACACAAAGAACTGCACTAATCCCTAAAAAGACAAACTAAACAGAAACCAGGTCACAAGAGAATAACAAGAAGATAATAACAGAAATCCAAATATAAGAACTGAAAAGTTGAGCAGAAACCCCAAAATAGTTTGCTGCAAATTTAAAATAAAAACATAATAAGCAGTTACTAGAATAAAGACAAGACAAGAATCCTAGTTTCCAAGTTATATGGCTTTTTGTCCATTTTAACAAATAAATCATTAAGTTGACCTCGAACACTTTGGTCGATGCAAGCAAAATTTTAACAGATTGTTAACATGACCTCACTCTACACCCCTGGAAAGTTTAATGAGAATTCATTCAAAAAAAAAAATATCTTGTTTACTGACACAGTGATGACATGCACGCACACAATTGCTACCAAAAACATGACCTCATGCTGGAAGCAATGATGAAAGGAAATAAACCAGAATAAAAGCACAACCTAACATTCAAAATACACTTGAATAAAAAATTCAAAGAACAGACTGCAACATAATACGAAAGGACATGAGGAATGCAAAAGAACAAAAATAAATAAATAAATAATAATAAAAAAAACAAGCTACATGAAGCCAAATATAAATAATAAGCTAACCGAAATAAATGACTAGATTTCAACCACAACAACGCAGCTCAAAAAATACATCACAATGCCCGTCCCAGGCATTGAGACAGGCATTTTGATGGGACAACATACACACACTATTATGATATGCATGTAAGCCTAGAAAAATCAATCTGGGAACTCATGGATTATAGTTGAATGATTTCAGAGACAGCAGCCAATATTTCAGGGCTTCTAGTAGAGCCAAGACAACCAGATAATGAATAGCAGATAGCTGATTAAAGACTGCCTGCGCACTGTTTACAACTGCTGACAAATTTCAAGAGGCTGTGATTTCCTCAAATGTTTTGTGATCATTTCTCAGATTACAAAAGATCATCTTGGTATCAAAAATCTTCCCTACAAATTCTGACTGTTTATATGCAGGACTGTGTTTATAATGACTGTCAAATACAAGACAGTAAGTGAAAAAATAGCTTTCCTTCTTTTTGTGTAGCAAATTAAGCACTCAAGACAGATTTGAACTGACATGTAAACTGTGATTAACAGCCTTCTACACTTAAATTAAAGCATTTTGAATTCACTTTAGTAGCATCGAAAAGCCAGATTTGATTGGAATAAAAGCTCTTTTTTTTGGAACAATGACAGCACCACAAAGAAACCCTGTTTTATGCTGCTTTTATAATGCAGCATGTGTATGATGGCAAATTGTTTTGCTCAAAACCAACGGGAATTGCAGCAATCTTTTACAAACGTGCGTCTGCCAAGGGGAAAAAATGCATTAAGAACAAGAAAGTGTACACAGGAACAGTTGCCTAAATGACTGATTGTGGCAGGGTCACAGCTGAGAGGAGAGATTTCAACAATATGTGAAGCAACAACAAAAAAAAAAAAATGCAGCAGAAAAATCATCTCTGACTGCAGAAAGAGCTTTTAAAAAGGTGCTATACATTCAGCACAGGGAACAACAGGAGATGGTCGATTCAGCACACAATGCCAGAGTTACTGAATGATTCACTAGGGCCATAGGTCATTCCCACTTAGAATTGCTTTATGATTGTGTGCTAAGAGGCGTTTTCAGACTGCGGAACAGAGTCAAAGTAGTGACTGACACAAAACCCTCGTACGTTTTTACGCTCCGTGCCAAAGAATTAACAAAATCTCATGAAGTATTTAATCCGAGTTAAACTAATACCATGAAAAATGTTTGTTTTTAAACTCGGAGCTACAGACGACCTTCACCTGATCACGCAGAGTGATTTAACACAGGTGGGCTGCAGTGAGTGAGTTGCTGTTGCTTGTTATCTATCGTGATTAACACTCGAGCGGGTCGAGTTGAGGGTACAGACTGTGAGCAACAGAGGTGGGAGAGGGCTGTGCATCAGCAGATGGCCAGAGACTAACGAGAGGCTGGGCGGACAACCATCAGCCATGAGATGCTTTAACAAGTCACTCCTGGTGTTTCAAAGTCCTCTGCCACTGACAGCTGATGGATATAGCTGCTCTTCTCTCACACAGCAGGTTCGTCAGAGTCCCAAGATAATATGCAATTATCTCTCAGTTTCAGACCATGTAGCCATCATAATAAGGGCAAAGATCAGAGTCTTACAGGCTGAGGCTACGCTAAAAGAAAGAATCCCCAAAAACTTTTGCATGGGGTTCTTAGGCTTAAAATTTTGGATCACCATTAGGGTTGAAAATAAAAATAACTACAATGACAATCAAGTTGAAACCTCCAAGGCTGAAAAATTATTGAGCTCTTCACATTCAACTTAGCTCTTCCTTTAGTGCATATTTTAACCTTTTTAGGCCATTTTGTTTTGTCAAATTACATTCATTGCACTAAATTAGGTTTTTCTCATTTGCCTGCTGTAACATGGTAATTTCTCAGCATTTTGGATAAATAAAATACATCCTGTGAAATTATACCAACTGAGAAATGTTGCAAACTGCAGATCCTCAAAGAGCTATTATAGGTCATGGGACAAAAGGTAAGTACACCTCGGACAGGTCGCCAGTCTGTTGCAGGACTCGATATGTACTGACAGTCTTTCCCTCTCACATTCTCACCTCTCCCCAATTTAGTCCTGCTAGTCAACCTAACCTTGTCTTTCGATTGTGCCAGAGTACCTGGACAGAACCCACACAAGCACAGCGAGAACACAGGGTACTCATCTGGATATCATCACTATGACTCAAAAACAAACAAACAAAAACCAAAAAACTTTAAATTTTCAAAATGAGTCCATACAAACCTACTACCACCTTCTGCATACAGTCTTTTGTATCAGACGGTGTATAACATGTCAGAAATAACTGCAGTCACACAGTAACATCGCTACGCTGCTTTGCTTTGTTTTGCAAATACACATGAGAAACACAATAAATTCTCACATATAAAGGAAGAAAGGAATTTTATCTCAATTCCATATTCATCCATTTGTTGTTTTAGCACTAATCCCCACTGATTCAAAAGCATTTATTTTGTTGCTCTGTACCTGGTCAGTGGATATTTTTTTCCACATGTAGCTTGGGGGTCCTGCTGGCGGATAGCACGGATAGCAGTGGGCGCTGTGAACATTGAAGAGACTCCATGTTCAGACAAGACACGGAAGAAGGCCCCGGAGTCTGGAGTCCCTACAGGTTTTCCCTGTAATCACACAGTGCACCACCAACTTGTTACTTCACAGCTTAATTAAGGCATGTGTATCATCGGAATTTGAATAATGAAAAGTAAACACCAGAGATTACAGAGATTATTGTTATTGCCTAAAACCATTCCAGGAATATTTGTGCAATCTTAAGACTATAAACTGCAAACCATGAATATTTATACAACAGCTGTTTAAAATAAAAAGACACACAGGAAGATTGACTATCCAGGCACATGTGCATGAAAACACAGTTGCACTACAGAAGTACTGTCTGTCTAGAATAAAAGATAAAGACGCAAGAAGCCTGCAGGCAAAGGTCTCCAGCAGCAATTTCCACTCTTTTTTTTTTCCTCCCTGGTATTCAACTAAGCGATCTCAACAGTGAGAAGACAACTGCGGAAGAATAAGAATGGATAAAAGGAGCAGTGAGTCCTGGCTGTCATTTTCACTCCAAATAAAGGGTTTGAAGATAGATGGGCTGCTAGAAACAAGAACCATGTGGAGCAACCACCGTGACCGAAGTCAAACACTGATTTAAGGAAAGGCCAATTAATTCATCGTCCAATAGCGCTGCTGCCTCAAACTGGTGAGGGAATATCAGAGTGCAAATGTAATTGGTGGCCCTATACATAAGAACTACACTGAAAGATGCACATCCTTCTTGATCTTTTCGTGAAGTATAAAAAGAAACGACTTCAGATTTCAAGCCAAAGAAAAGTGCAGAATCTCAGGAATTGATTTTAGGGACAATCTGGGCCTGGAAAAGAGCGCAGTCATCAATGCGGCCTATGTAAACAGAACTCCATGTGAGGCTTGCTTGTGACATTCACATGATGCATGCATGGAGTCTATATGCATCTGGAACTATTTAAAGAAGCCCATAATGAAGCACTGATACAACAGATCCTCTGTTTTAGGAGCTAAGCAAAAACATATGACATATGATAAAAAGAAATGCACAGATCATGTGATCATGTGATATTACACTGATGATAAAGCCAACACAATTATTATTTATCCCTAATATCTTGTTTTCTATAAATGCCAGAAGCCAAAATTCTAAGATGTGCTAACTTGCCCAGCCCTTTCATTGGCTGCTTCAATTACTGATGGCATAAACACGAGCAGTGACAAACTGCTCTCCCACAACTTCAGAAGACTGACTTCAACACAGGAAATTTAAAGACTCAAGTCCAACAAATGCATCCTGCAAACTAAAAACTCTTTAATACCCGGGTTGAAGGTGTAGACTATGTGCTGGTATTCAACCCACTGAAACCGAGAACGAAACAATAAAAGGAGCAAAAGTCCGGCACAGTTAGAGCTGCAGCTTCTCTGCAGCAGCTAGAGTCAAATATGGACACGGGTTCACACAGTTCACCACATCTTGAACTTCTTCAGTTTCACTCCATATAAACTGGAGTCTTTAGCCAAGTGTGGCTGGCTTCAGTTTGTTGAGCAAACAAAGTTGCAACTTATTCAGCTCTGAACATTGTTCATTTCAGGTTTTACTGCACATATTCTGGCACTTCCTGTTGTAATCTAATACCGCAGTAGTTAGTTTGAGATATTAAACTCGGAGGTACGTACCTCATAGAGAACAGTGCCGTTACCGTGTAGCAAAGGAGCATAGCAGATATAAGAATGGCCAACCACCCAGCCTAGGTCTGAAGCTGCCCACCAAACCTGCAAAAAAGGAATCAATGTACCGAGTCGTCACGACAAAAATGCATGAAAAATTAAGTAAAAACTCGTTTTACTTAAAGGCATAATAAATGTAAACAGAACAGCCTGCTGTATAAATGTAAGTGGAAATGAAATACCGCAAGTTGAGTGTAGGGTTATTGTGTATTGTATGTTTAAATGGTAGTCAGAGGTCCTTTCAAGCAGAGAGCAGTCTGTCTCTGTATGCTCTTTGTTCTTAAGCATGGCACCACCTCAGAAGCGGATGCTTTATTGTCTTACTTCTCCGGGACTGAGTCCATAAATATTTGACATGGTCCATTTCAGCATCACAGCATAGCCTGCAGTGTCTCGCACAACACCCTGGGAGGGGGGAGATAAGAAAAACATTAAGACCGGTGGCAGGTACTGCACTAAGCAAAGAAGCACGGGTTTAATATCAATTTTAAACCAGCCACTCAGCGCTGCCATTCCAAAGGGGATGGCATCTTGTTTCCAGATGACTGCGTCTCAAACCGGCACCCACCTTTTATTAGTTAATAGCGCTGTCTAAACATTCCTGAGCAAAATAGTGTGTCCTAACATCCTCAGCTATTGAGTCTGCCTTCTCAAAGTTATGGTCTCCCTACAGCAATAACTGAGAAATTCATGGGAAATCGCACAGAAAAAAAGAAAAAAAAAAAAACTGGCAATAACCGCACTATTAAGCCCAGGAACTAGCCAGCAGGAGGATATTTTATATCATCTGTTGGTCAAAGACAAAATGATGCTATTTGAAAAGAGCCAGGGCTTTTTTTTTCCCCCTCCATTTGAAATTGCCTGCAGGTAATTCCTTCTGCAGGAGGTTCAGCTCACGCTCTGGAAAAGTTCTGTCTTATTTATGTCATGTTGGGGGTGTTTAGATTGTGCCTGGACTGTTTTGCAGGCTCAAAGATCAGATGAGTCACACAGCTGTTGCATACAGAATTAGCAGCGTCTAGTCAAACACAGCTAAAAGTAAACCCTGTAACTCATCTGCATGTGAATGTATGGTTATAGCTGCCGGTACCTTTGGCGTCCCAGTGGTCCCAGATGTATAGAGTACATACAACGGATGGTTGGAGGGCAAAGAGGCACAGTCGTGTGGCCTAGCAGTGGCCATCTCTTCATCCCAGTCCAGGCTCAACTCACGACTCATCGACACCCTTTCCTGAAATAGAAAGAAAAATAGAGACGATATACAGTCTTTACCAGATGTACCTGGCAGCACACCCAGGTATAATCAGTCAAACACGTATGGATCTGAATGCACTCTGAAAAAGGGGAACAGTGTTTAAAAATGGCTGTAATCCCTCAACGTTTAATCCAACGCTTGAATTCAAGCTGATTAACTGCACTTCAAATCATGTCACGACTGTTTGACTTAGCGCTCTAAAGAGGCGAAAACACAAAAACTGTGCCGTCATCCAAGTATTTATGGATCTAACTGTACGCTGCATGCAGCCAAACATATTTTGCCATTTATTTTGATTCTTTTACATCTGCGAAGATAATGCGATTCATTTGCTCGTCGACGGCCTCCTCCTGCTCACTGTGGAAGTTCAGCCGCTGCTAATGACTCGTTTTACGATCACCGCAGGATGAGACGGTCACTCGCGAAGCAGCCGATCATATCTCCCAGTTATTTATTTGTCACAAAGTGTCACATAGATGAGCTCTCGGAGTGTGAACTATACGGATCAATGCAACTGATGGTTAGAGCTGTGGTTTTGATCATCTTGCTTTACTTGCTTGCCTATGAAGTGACTCAGTCTGAGTAAATATATATTCCTTTATTTATATTATGTTCCAACTCCCATCTGTCATCGCAATCTGGCAAGCGGCAATCATTTCAGGTCAGAGATTATTGCCCCTTACATCTGCTGCCGCTGACATTTCTTCTCATTTCAAACACAGACGTCTCTTTGATACCACCATTAACATTTAATCACTTTTTGAAGGATAAAGAAATCCTCAAATCTTTTTTTTTTTTTCCTCCCCTCCCTTGGCTTCCATAAAAGAGTGTCAAGATGAAGACATCATCAATATCACTCAGGCTGTTGAGGCAAAGGCACATCTCCCACAGACATTTTAGCTCTCCTAAGCGCATTACTTTTTACTCACTTCACTGAAAGCACAGACAGAGCACCATCTTGGCTGATTTAACAACGCCTACCGAACAGCTACCTCCAGCTTACCGAATGCAATAACTTGCAAAGCAGCTGCAACTATCTAAAGTGGTGGTTCACACATTTTTATGGCGCTGAGCTGCCAGTGAATTTCTTGTATACACATAATTCCCTGTGTCCGACGTGTATATAATCTCCCAAAAATCCAAACAGCGCTCTTAATTCACCGGATCCTTTCCTGAGAGATAAGACCAGACAGGCACAACAAGATAAAATAAATTGTGCAATGTTCATTTTATTTCACCACAGGGCTAGAGAGCAGTAGCTCAAACAGAGGCACGGATGGTAGGAATCCAGTTCGAGTAAAGAAACGACAATACCCCGCAATCTCCGTTAGAGGAGATGTTACGTTCACCGAACATAAAATTCGGCAGTGTTTAATTTACGTCTGTATAAAAGTGAAGCAGAACCAAACATCTGCTTGCTGTCGCCGAGCAGCAGCTGAAAATGGCTCGAGGCTGAAGCCAGCACAGAAATACCTTTAAGTTCGAACCTGGCAACAGCCGAGAAGTGCAGGCTCCACAAAAATCCCTGCCTCCAACTGACACCGTCAAAAATGATTTCAATGAGTCATTAAGTGTGCTGCTGCTTACTGTGGAAAAGGACAAAAAAAAAATTGCTATGCTTTTTACCATGTTCGGCCTGTTGTAGATGAGGACCTTCGTGGGCCTGTGAGAGCTCATCTCCAGGGCCTTCTTCACCAGAGGGATGTACTCCACTCTTCTGCCTGGCTCGATGCCAAATGAGGCTGTAACCAAAAGCTTGGGCTGAAAAACAGATGATTTGGGAATTTGGGTTCAAGTGTAACAAGCTTATAGCTCACTCAGGTATGAATCAGTCATTTTTCTGCCTTTCTAACAAACGAGGCATTACAGGTTTAAGTCTGCTGTGGTGTCCTGTCAAATGCAGTTCACAAACTCAGGGTTCTGCAGGAGATCTCAGGTGTTCCAACAAATTCTTGGATTTGGAATCTACATAGACCAAAACTGTAAAGGACACATCTCCTAACTGGCAAACACATTTTGGTTCCAGTATTGGTTATATTCTCTTGAAAGCTTCTCTATGTTTAGTTTCGGTTGGTTATGCAAAATTAACATTTCACAACAAATTTATCTTGCAAAGCAACAGGATACATGCTTTATGCTAAACTGCATAAGCATTTACTTCTGTGTTAAAATGTCTTAGTTTACTCTTAATTGTCCCCTAAGAAAGAAAGCAAAGAAAGAAACCAATGCTCACTGCAGTTCTTTCACATTTGTAGTATAAAGACGTCACTTCCCCATTAATTTCTCTATTCTCATATTATTATTATTATAAAATCTCACTGGAGACACCAGGGAAATCATTACGAGTGGTTCTGAAAGGAAAGGCGAGATCTTTGCACTGTAAATGAAAAAAGACACCTAATGTACTTCTGGCTCTAGTATTTAAGATGTATTTAAGTATTTTAGCTAATGGCACATGAAAGTCAGAATTGTCCAATTACTGGTATTTGCAGTGATCTGCATCTGCTTGCATCTGCTTACTTCATGTAAATAGAAAATGAAAATGAACAAGGACCTAGCATAACTTCAGCCCGTCCCTGGTTTTTAATGAGTACATATATAATACAGTTCATGCAGCCCTGTTGCTGAGGCTCAGAAAAAAGATCCATTTCAAGCACAAGGTGAAAAAGAGCAGCACCTAACCTTAGCGTGATTGATGCGGACAGACAGCTCTTTAGAGGCGAAGCCGCCAAAAATGAGGCTGTGTGGGGCACCGATCCGTGCACAGGCCAACATGGTGAACATGGCCTGTGGCACCATGGGCATGTAGATGACAACAAGGTCTCCTTTCTGTACCCCATGCTTCACCAAGACTCCTGCTAACCTGGACACCTGGATTGCAGAGACACAGGGAGGCAAAGTTTCCAATACTTTTTTTCTTTCTTTTTTTTAAATTCCTGCATGAATTATTTTTAAATGTCTGCTCACAACAACCGTAACCAATATGCTAGCACAAAGCAGAGCTGATAACAAGGGTGGAATAGTTTTATGCATGCTGCATATGTTGTTTGGATAATTAATGTAGAAAGAAATGCTTAATTTATCCATGGTCCAATTACTAATTAGCTTCAGTTGGAAACAATCTAGAAAGAAAATCAGTATCTCTTAAATTTAATTAAATGTCATTAAGCCCTTGGGCCAAAAAGACCCCCAAAAAGCTGCGACAATAGTTTTTTTCATTAAAAAAAAAAGAAAAAAAAAGAAGAGTGAGTTGTTTTAACTGAATCATTGGTCCAAATGTCAATCGAGTCAGTCATTTTCCCTTCTTTCTTCTCTTTTGTTTGCTAATCTATATGCTAATTATGGGTCAAACCAGCCGTCATGCTCCAAAACTCTTGGCCAACTCTTTGATATTTAATGTCCAGAGAGCTCGGTTTTTATTAAAACTATTTACCTGGTCCTGAAGTTCCCTGAAAGTGATGATCTGTTTAGTTCCGGTCACCGGGCTGTCATATATGATCGCAGGCTGCTCTCCACGGCCGCTTTCCACGTGTCGATCCACGGCATTGTAGCACATGTTTAGCTTTCCGCCGACAAACCTGACGGAGACATACACCTTCAAACAACAAGTAACGGACACATGAACAGAGACACGTCGATACTATAGTTACCAAACATATTTCAGGTGACCAGTCGTGTGCCAGCATCTCTACCAGCATATAATGTGGGTTTTTGCCTGGTTTAGAGCTCATTTTTAAAAAATAAAAACCAGCCTGAGCCAAACATATGCAGCTGCTTTTGACAGTTGCACACAGTGAACCAATGTTCTTGATAAAGCAATCGTTTGAGCTCATTCTGGCACTGCGCATATGGATAAAGAGCAGCAGGCAGGTTGAGCAGATGGTGTCTGGGATCTGCTGTTTTGGAAGCCACATAGACATACAGACATGGTGGCCGTGTCCTTCATTTTCACTGCAGCACATTCAGACAGCTCTCTTTTCCTAGGATACATGATATAGCTGACAACTCCACCCACAAAACAAAAGGAAAAAGAAAGAAAGAAAGAAAAAAAGAAGAAAGGAATTTCAGTTTATACTATTCTCAGTGCAGGCGGCTGTGAGGGTGTATGTAGGCTGCTGTGCCACATGCTGTTATGTTTTACAGCTAAATTTTTTTTTTTTTTTATTTGTCCTGTAAGCATCCTATAATTTATATGCACATCTTTAACTGTGGATGCAGGTATAATTACCCTTTTTTATTTTATTTATTTATTTATCTTTTGCACATTGTAGCAAATTCTAACCACATTAAACAACTCACATCTTTGATAGTTTTAATGGTTTCCAATTTTTTGGTTTTTTAATAAGTGCCCTGAACATGTCAGGCCAAACCATAACATCTGTTCTGAAAATATTTCTTTTAAATATGTAACAGAAAAAAATATTGCTTTTAAAATCTGGGAATTTGATACTTTGTCAGATCTAATTGTTGCTAGTTGGCTGCTTGGCCAAAACTAGAGCTGTTTCAAGCTCTGAGACATTTTTTTAATTTTTACTTACTAACACTTTAAGGTGGCAGCAGCCTGATGAAACCACTTGTGTTTTATTTCTTTGATAAAAAATATATTTATCCTACTTTTTGGAGCTTAGGGGGGAGGATAGTACTCAACTTTTGGAGTACTAGTGCAACCTGGTACTCCATTACAATGTCCTCTCCATGCCCCCAACACACGCGCATATACACTCATCATCATCACCTACATACACACAGTATTGTTTACCCAAACATATATCACACATCTGACTCTTGACTGACCCCTGATTTCCTAATTATTCCTCAAGCCTCATTCTGGGGCCCATTCTTCCTCACTGACATGCTCATTAAGTTAACTGTTCTCACTCTCACAGGGAACTGCCTTAAATGTTCAATCATATTCTTTCCCTCTGTAAAAAGGAAAAAATTGCATTTCAGTAACTCAAAAATGGTCCAAGGAAGGAACAATGGTGACCCACTGACAGCGTCATGAGTGGCCAAGGCTCAATGATGCACATGGGAGAAGAATGCTGTACTATCAAATTGCCAAAAAAATGTAATGCTGGTTCCCTTCTATGTTGTATTCTGTCACCATAGAAAAGTATCAGAATACACAGTGGATTGCCGTTTTTTGGGATATATGGCTACATAAAACCAGTCAGTGTCCCCATGCTAGCCCCCAACCACTGCCGAAATCAAGAAGAAGGAGGACATGAGCATCAGAACTGGACTGGACAGAATTTCTTTTACATCATATGGATGGTTGGGTGCGTGTGCATTGTTTACCTGGTGAACACCTGGCAGCAGAATGCACTATGAAAAGAATGCAAGCCTACTGAGAGTCCATGCCTCCACATTTCTGTTTCGAAAGGGGGCTCCATACAAAAAGGAGGCAGGTGGTGATAATTTAATGCCAGATAGATATACATCCCACCAATTAATGCTTTCAAAGTGTTACCATATAGGGGTTCTCCTGGGAACTTCCCTGCTCTAAATACCTGATTCGAATAATCTCCTGGGTAGTGAATGTTGCAGCTGTCTGCTAACAGCACCCAGGATGATGCAATAACCAAAAATGTGGTTCTTTTTCTGGGGTCAACGCGATTCCATAGACTTTCCATCAACAGCAGGGCCGTTTGAAGTCCGTCACCCGTCTCAGCAAAACTACCAATCACAGAAGAAATAGGCGTTCCTCCAGGGA
Source organism: Oreochromis niloticus (assembly GCF_001858045.2). NCBI lineage: Eukaryota > Metazoa > Chordata > Actinopteri > Cichliformes > Cichlidae > Oreochromis > Oreochromis niloticus. The sequence goes on from NC_031981.2 coordinate 15,754,481, forward strand.
TCGCTAACAACTTAATAACCAATCATAACAGAGCTGACGTTTCCCCTTCCCAAACCAACCAGTCACAACAGGATAACCCTCCAGGTCATCCAGTTGTTAATCCCCCCCCCAAATACAGTGATAAGTTACAGTAATCGGACAGTATTAAATTACAGTAATCGGACAGTCACGCACATAAAAAAAGTAAAATGACGAAGCTATGTGGGCTGGACGCAGAGAAAATAAACCACAATATCGTGGTTTCTGTGTGAGTTGTCCAAAAGTTATTCATTACTAAGCAAATAAAAACTTCATGGTAATGAGATTATTGAGGGCGTGTATCCACTCTATGGGATATTATCATACATGAGAGAACACGTTGATTTCACTCATGAGACAGGTGGCGGTCACGCACAGGTTGTTCACCACGTTTCATTCCAACTCGCCCACACAACATTTAACACCAGCTGTTGTGCAGATCACGTGTAGTTCACGCTGAAACTTACCAGTTTGGGAACACCGGATCCTCAACGTGTAGAGTTTTACTCCACGGCTCAAACCAGTTTATGTCGCGCCCCACGTCAGCCCAAAACTTCTCGGGGTTGTCCCTGGCCGCCGCGAAGACTCGGCCGTACGCAGCATCAGACGCATACTTTCTGCAGCACTTCGTGGGGAAGTGCGACTTAAAACTCCCAGATGCTTCACCTGCGTTTCGCTTTGCTGCTGCACAGAGAGTCCACGCAAACCTCCCGAGTGTCTTCTCCCGCAGGACAGGAGCGCCGTTATTCAGGCGCTGGACTGAGTGTTTTAGCCTGAGAAGCATTGTTGCTGGGGGCGTTTTTTTGAACTTCCACGCTGCTTTCCCGCGTCCCTCTTGTTTTTGTGTGCAGCTTTGGAGCCCGCTTCTACAGTTCAACGCTGAGCGACGTCATGCGGGCCCACTTAAAGGCAGAGAGGACTTCTGCAGAAATTCTTAACAATCGCCTCAGGGAAGGCTGTGAACTATGAACTGGATGTAGTTGCTGCAGGAGGAGTTTTGAAACGCAGTCAGCGTGATTACACAACACATAAGCTCCACCGCAGCTTTCTTAAACCAACTATTTTGGGTGGAAAATAATCCCAAGACATTTTTCTGACTTTAAGCAATAATTCTGCCGTGCAGTGCAAAGAAGAGAGGAACATTGTTGATAGTAACTCCTGTCCACCAGATTTACTTATTTATTTATTTACTTTTGTTTACTTCCAGCATCATTAAATTTTTAATTGTCCTCGAGGTAATATCAATACTCCTCCTTGAGTGGAAAAATGCAAATAGCCCCACATCTGCTAAAACTGATCATGGCGTGCATTCATTTGTTTGCTTGTGGGCATTTATGGGAATAATTACTCGTGTAGGGTCATTTAAAAACCTTAAAAATATTTGCATCTTAAATTAAGCCGATTTTCCAATACAATCACAGCACATGAGCAGCGGCAGCAGCTCTTTGTCCTCTCACATTGTGCCGCCTCATGCACTTCTTTCCCTATCACTGGTAAATACCCATAATACAGCTGACCCCTTGAAGAAGTTTGCCCCTCGTTAAGTACCTCATCCATCTGATATTTCAGATCACCTGTTTATGTTTATATGTGCTGAGCAGTGCTTGCGCTGTCCAGTACAGGTGTTGCAACGATAGTTTCGATATCGGCGCTGATATTGGTATCAGAACGATATCAGCATTATAGGATCGATACTTTCTTTAAATCCTATGTGTTTAGTGTGTAGTCCACTGATGTTTTACATTGATTATTTTTGGTAATGAAAAAAATATACCTCAAACGTGCGCTATGAAAAATATCTGGACCTTCTTGTGTTGACTGTGACTTCTGTTTTATTTATAGCCTCCTACAGCACATTTAAACACAGGGGGATCCTTTAGAGACAGGAACATTTACATTGCTGTTTACATCTCAAAAAAAAACCCATGGTATCAGATGGATACCAAAATTTGCACTGTGGCACAGCACTAGTTTCCAGCAGAGATGGCCAACTTGAGTTGGATTGCAGCTGCTGCCTCTATGACACTTGTTACCATTTGAGTAAAAGTGGGGGGAATAAAAAGTGAAATCTTTATCCCAGCTGACAAAAGATATCAGTAATCAGCAACTGATTGATGCCTTCTTACACCCATCACCCGCACGTCTTATCCTGCAGGTATTTCAGCGTAACAGAACTATAATTTTCTTTCTTTTTCAGTTTTAAATTAAGTATTGATTCAAATTTCATCATATTTCAACCATGCTTTCTCCTCTCATGCTATAATTTGTTTGGCCAAAAGGTCTCACTAAATCACAGTTCCCCCAAGGAACTGCCATACATATATATATATAAATATATATTAGAGTAGATGCTGTTGGCTGAATATGTATCATTCTCTCTGGCACCTTACGTGCATAGACCGCTATCTATTAACCGCTTTCACCGGCTAATCAGACCCTAAACTTTTCATGGCTTTTTATAAGCCCTCCGTCTTGATTTGATGTGATGAGTGTGAATGTTTCAAAGCAGAAATCAGCCGACTGCCCTTCAGAAACCGATGGAGAAATGATTCATCACTCTAGCCCGCAGTGTCTTAATGTAGTTTGAAAATCAAATTTGTTTGAAGATAATGATCGCTGTTTTACATTCTGAATGGGTTTTAGATGCAGTTGTCAGAAAGACTAACGAATGATTTCAGTCAATATCATTCATGGTTTTAAGTGAGTGATACTTCATAACGGTTTATTAGAGCTGAGTGAATTTACTTTCAGCGATTGCTTCATATACAAAATACTAGAGGCACCCAATCATTACAGGAAATAAATAAAGGTGAAAGCCATTTCCCCTTGTTAATTATGCTCTTAGTGCATTAATGTTAAAAGAGGAGATGAGATGAAGTTGGACTGAGGTATATTTAAAGGCTTTGACAAAGCTCAATATACATTGGGATGTATTCATGTTTTCAGTTTGCAGAAAGCATCAGGATGGAATTATGATGCCATCACTCAATCAGCCATTCCTGCTTGACAAAGTAAATGGGTGCTGTTTCCCTGAAGGGGGCGTCAGTAGTCTGTTAGAGCATGGGTGCCAAATTTGTTTCTGTCCATGGGCCACCTACAGTTCAGTTTGAACTCTCAAGTGCACAGAGCACTTTATTTTGAAAATAAAAAAAAGAGACAAAAAAAAATACAAAAACAAAACAATTCTGAAAACAGTTCTTTCCCCTTTAGTTTTAATGTAAAAATGTGCATTCTGGAAAAAAAAAAATCATTAAATGAACCGTCCAGAAAAACATCCTGAACATCCTCAGATGTCTTAAGAATAAATATATCTCAGTTTTCCCGCATCCATTCAGTCTGCTGTCAGCACAATGAAATGCTGCTGTCATAAATCAAATAACAGTGTCAGCACAGTTCCAGCTCTGTGACTTAACCACCTTACTTCAGTGTGATAAAGCAGGTCATGGCAAATGTCTTTGCCAGTAAGAAGACACTAACACTGCTGATCATTCAGACTTCTGGCTCGAATGAGTTAGTTTGCACAACCAATCGGATTGCATTGTCCATTCTAAACAACTCGCAGCACAGTGCTGACTGGTGCAAATTAAACTGAAATGTCCGTTCTTTCTCTTCTGTTTTCATCTTTCTGTCTCTGCAGAGCTGTCCACTGCAATGGCCTTTTTAATGTGCAGATTATAGCTGACACGCCATATGTTTCACACTCTGAATTAGAGGTTTAAATCCCATAGTGGTGATGCCGAAGTGGGTCACAATCAGTGTGACAGGCTTTGTTGAATATAGTATTTGAAGAAGGTAGGGTTCTCTGGCGTGCCTGCCTTCAGAAGGCCAATTACATTCACCAGCCACTTTATTGGTACACTTCGTGAGTATCTGGATTCTTTTTGCCTTCAGAACTGGCGTAATTCTCCATGGTATAGATTCAATATGAATAAACATTCATCAAAGATTTCGGTCCAGATAGCATGCCATCAGAAATTGTTTACACTATGATCATCAAGGGATGGAGATAGTCAGCAACAAAACTCAGGTAGGCTGTTATGTTAAAATGAAGCTCAGGTGGTACTAAGCAGCCCAAAGAGTGGCCAGAAAATATCCTCCACACCATCAGACACAACCAAGAGGCTGAGCTGTTGGAGGATGGATCCATGCTTTCTTGTTGCTTGCACCAAATTCTGATCCTACCATCTGAATGATGCAGCAGAAATCAAGGAAGGGGATCTAGGGGGAGAATCCCAGTAGATCAGCAGTTTCTGAAATACTCGGACCAACCAGTCTGGCACCAACAAGCGCGCCACATTTAAAGTAACTTTAAATCACCTTTCTTTCACCTTTCTTTCATGCTTAGTTTTAACTTTGTCTTAACCTTGTCTGCATGCCTAAATGCAATAAGTTGCTGCCATATGATTGGCTTATTAGATATTTGTGTTAATGAGCAGTTGAATAGATGTACCTAATAAAGTGGCCATTGAGTGTAAATGTCTCATAATTTGGGTCTTTTTTCTTAGCAGATATTAACAATAAAGAAGAAAGCTGAGGTTCCGTCATATGAACAACAGAACAGTAGATTAACAAACTCATGGTTATTTCCAAACAAGGGTGAGTTTTTGTACTCTACTCTTTTTCCCCCCCTGGTTATCCACACATCCAAAGTTTGGAACGCCCAAACTTTGAGACCCACTCACAAAAGTGCATCCTGACTTGCCTTAAAACAAAACTTTAAATGTGAGATTCATAGTTTACACAACAGCCTGGAGAAGCGGATGCACATCACCATCCTTCACTTGGTTGTTCATACACAGGAAATTAGTTGCATCAACTTGTCTCGTTAAAATATAAATACAATTTTAAAGAATTATCTGTCACATGTTTTTCAAGATGATGTTTTTTTCATTATCTGTCTGGCACCGCCTGATGGAGCAATATAAGCAACCGAGCTGCTGTGGAAAAGCAGCCTGTCATCTTAACACAAAATATCCAATAAATACTTTATTTTCGAGACGTTATCGCTCAACAGGAAATTTTCATCTTTTTTTTTCCCACTGTGGCATGCCGGATGGATCACAGTCAGTGCGGCACAAGGATTGGAATCGATGGTTGACAAATTTAATAATGGCCTGTTTTAATAAGCAGTTGTTACCTGGAAATGAAACCCATGTTATCATTTAGTGAAATACTTTACTTATTTCCCTACTGTTTTAGAAAAGCTTTTCTTCCTGTGTCAACATAACAAAATCTAACCTTTATGGATTTTATTAGCCTTTTATCAAAGCCATGTGAGTGATATTGATCTTTTTTATGAATGTGTTGCAGGAAAAGGAATAAGGTTCCAATTTTTCCCCAAATGTCCATATGACCTTACCTGTTGAATTCAATTTGAATGGGTACTGATGGGAATTGAAGATACAAATAGAACTTGCACACTGGCTAATGCTCTGAGCTTTGATCTGCTAGGCAAACAGTCCAGCCGTCTGTATTTGCCCTGTCCACATGGCCTCTTGCATCTCCTTCCGTGGAAGTGGAGGCATTTCAGAAATCAATTCACTTGCAGCTTTGTGGCTTAAAGACCAGTGCGGCATAATCCCAACCTCTTAAAAAAAGCAGACCTGTATTCCAGCCCATATAGATGGAAGCCTGTAATCTCGCTGTGCCCTCTTTCTGTGTGCTCTCTAAGCCCTCGCCCTCTCTATCCGTCCATGCAGCCTACCACTCACCACTATTTTGCATCTGCACACAGCTGGGTGGGACTGTTGGTGGACTGAATTCGCTTTTACTTATGGACTATGTATTTGAAGAAGCATGCAAGTTTAGAAACTGTTTAAATCAAATGCAGAGGAAGCGGTTAAACATTTAAAACATTAAACATTTTAAACATTTTATTACAATTTTTAGATATAGCAGCCAATTTGAAGTGAAGTGAGGTAAAGAGGTGTAGTATTTGCCTCCCAGCTGGGTGTAGACTAAAACATTTAGTGCAATGCATGACAAGATAAATAGGATTTAAGTAAAATGTCTGTGTTTATGAGCCTGGGTTTTGCTCTGAACAGCTGTGCACATGTTAGTATAAGTGCTAGTCCTTGCCTCAGGTGTGTATTGATGTTTACAACTTGCATTTGTCATGGCGAAGTCACGGTTCGTGAGCCATGTGACACGTCATGCTGCCTTAGCATCCCTCCAACCTGGGAATCTCTTCTTATTTCTGTTGAGCATGGCTTCTGTCAGCTGTAATGACTGCCCATGTATGAGACACGCCAAAGCAGCAGGCGCCATTAGGCAACAGATCTACAGTAAATGAAGAGAGCCAGCGGTTTGGCACCATTCTGTGGTAGCACATAAACATGAGGATTAATTCTTAAGCCCTTCAACGTAGGTTCACTACCGTCATTCGGTCCTTATCTGGCTGTATGCAGTGCATGTAGCCAGGAGAGAAGATAACAGGCAGTATAGCTCAGTGGTTCACAATGAGCCTTCATGGCAAGCTTGGTTGCAATCACCTGATCTCTGAAGTGCAAGGATTATAGCTGTGTAAGTGTTCATGTGTGCACAAAACACACATGTGTGCATCATTGTGAGATTCAGCATGCAATCCAGGTCCAGCTGGTTGACTGCAATATGGTGAAACTTTTCAAATACATTACTGTGACAGATGGAATACCAATTTTGACTGTTTTTCAACATATTATTAGCTTAATGACTAAGGTCCGCCATCCCTCTTCTTTTAAAAGGTATCTTATGTGTCCCATGAGAGCACTAGTCAGGCTACCTCTTGTTTTTATGAGCCTAAACTGAGTAACACTCCTGATGTCAGCATGCAGAGCTCTCTCGATATTCAGGAGTTTAAAGATCTATCTTTTTAATTTGGCTTTCAACTTGAAGTACTGAAGTGCTATATCTTTATGCTTAGTTGTTAAGGTTGTAATGTATGTTTTTAATGTCAGTTTTGCGTATAATTTCATTTATGGGCTTGCCATCAAAAGCACTTTGAGATGCCTGCTTTTATCAAAGACACTTAAGTTGAGTCGAGTCAAGTAGACGGCAGTGAATAGAAAATCATCTTGTAGTAACGGTGACTAGGTGTTACTTCAGATTCTAGTGTTGAATCATGGCAAAGGTAATGCCCTTCTATGTGGTGTTTGGTTATTCTCCTCACACCTCCGTGGCCTCCAACTGCTCCAGTTTGTCCAACAATCAAAACATGCTGGGTTAATTTTCTTGTAATTGTGCCCTTGACCAAGGCACAGGCTTGAAGCGTGGAGTTGATCCCATGAGCCCACTGCCTCAAATACTTAGGATGGGATAAATGCAAAGAATTGCTTTTCCTACAGGGAAATAAAGGGTCTCTCACTCTGTGAAGGCCATGAGAGGCTCCAGCCTCCCTGCAACCCTGAATAGGATAAGTGGAAGAAGATGGCTATGATAAACTGTAAAAAATAAACATGTTCAGTAATATGTGGACTTAAATCAATTCAAAGACGAGGTGTGCTCTGGCAATTTTACATTGTCAGTATTCACAAAGGCAGGTTCTTTAAGAAATGGCTCACCCTATTTGGTATGCAAGAAGACAGAGTCGTGCACAGAGTCCTGACTGTAACTCTGTCCAACACTTTTGTGGTGAACTGGACTGCCTGGAAGCAGGACCAGTGCTTTTCACAAAACCTTTTGTGATTACGTAAGAGTAGAACATTGCAGTTAAGTTCCCAAACGCTGCTGAAAACCCATCAAGAAAAGGGAACTCTGTTATCACAGCTGCGGCCTATATCCTGTTTTTTAAACAATACGTTCAACATTAAAACTTAGAATACAACATGACCCCATTCTCTGTTAAACTTACCACATTACTCTTTCTCCTGAAAAGCTGGACGTCTTTTATTTATTGATTTCATTCATTGAGATAAGCTTACATTAACTCAATTTTTCAAATTAAATGTAGCTTGCAAAACGAAACGAATCATATGATTGTCAGACTGCAGTGCTATATGATCAGACGTTTTGTCCCCCTGTTGGCCATTAGAAAAAGTGCAGAGTATGGCAAAGTTTTCACAAGTCCATATTTTATATACAGCACATGATTAATCCAAAGATTGTGTATTAAAGATAAATCTAGCCACTGTGACCTCTCAGAGCCCTGTTGTAAAGCACGAAGGTGCTTTGAAACCAGATGTGAGGAATCCCAAAAGGATGATTCTGTTCATCTGGACGTAGCGTTTTCATCCAGATGAACAGAATCAACCTTTTGGGATTTACTTACCTGGATGATTGAGCATGCATCAAGACAGATGTGAGAAATATGTGACACTAAGATACACTGCATCCTCATAGGCAAGTGATTTGTAAATCATTGTAAAACATACCCTGCTTTAGTCTACCTTTTTAATCTAAAGAAGTCCATAGTTATTCAATCGAACATTATGGTGTATTCAGTGAGGCCCCAAACTAGCATTTGCGACCATAAACTCATCGGGAAACAGTTTCCTGAGATCACAAGTTAAAGCCAAGGTACTGGTGCAACCATAAGAGTCTCCCCCTGCTGGCCATTAGAAAGAGTGCAGTTTTAAAGAGCTTCCAACACTTTTTTTGTAGACAATATATTTTTGATCTAATGTAAAGAATTTTAAAAAATTAGTGTATTTTTTGGTTTTTATATGTTATCAAATTAATTTTATCCAAATGATTTTTTAATTTTTTTTTAAAAAGCCAAAAAAAACCCCGTGAATACTATTTTTCATTAAGAGCGTAAAACAGCAGCGCATAAAGCGCAAAACAGCTGATAACAGCACCGGGTGACGGAGATGGATGGAGATAGTCTAATCCTCTCCCAGCCACTCCCAACCTCTCTCTCTCTCTCTCTCTCTCTCTCCCTGTGATGCTGCAGCTCCTGTAGGCTCTTCAGTCTCCAGTAAACAGCAGTCATGGCGACAGTGGTCCAACCGCTCACACTGGATCGAGGTAAGGCGATCGGAGCTTTGCATTCTGTGCATGTCACCGGAGAGATTATTTTCAGCCTTTTTTTCCCCCAAAAACTTGAGCGAGGATTTGGTTAGATTCTGATGTTTTCTGTTTTTTGGTGAGTGTTTGTCCAGCTCGGATTTCCTACACATCGTCTGCGCGAGTCGCTATTTCAAGGCAATATGAGCTCTGGCTTTTCTAAATAAAAGCCCGTCGGTTCCGTCCGTGTATTTTTCCAGACCGGAGCGCTCAGTTCTTTCGTCAAACTACCGAGGGGGTTTCTGCGAGCACGAACATCTGGAAATTAATACCCTTAAACCACTTACAAGGGGTCTCGTTTAATTTCATCTGTATTATGTAACCCCTTTGGCAACATTGTCCCGTTAAAGCTCGCTTTTTGATCTTCATCTGGCGGAGACAATAACGCTCAAATCCTAAAGCGCCTTGACACGAAAAATCTACTTTGTTAGACGGGAGATAACTTCTCAGGCTATCTGAACTGGACAGGTGCAAGACTGGCTGATTGGTTCCCTCATCAGGGTGTAGATGTTGTGTTTTGTACTTGTTGGAAGCGGTGTGCAAACAAACCGCAGTTGAGGGTTAATGTTGTCCTGTGATGATGTTGCCTAGCCTGTTTTGTTAAGAGCTGTTAGTAATTACAGACTTTGTAACTTAGACACACATTAGTCCCCTGATCTCATTCATAAGATACAATAATAATGCATGTAGGCTGATAAAATGTTCATTTTCCCACCTAAAGATGCTGTACAGATATTTAAAATACACTAAGGTCTCTCGTAATATAGTAATTCCTCTGGGAGATTTGAGGAAGTACAGAATGTCCTGTACACTTGAGAAGATGCCCTTTACATCTCAACACTTTTATGTTAAAGGAGTCGCATATTCAGACCAAATGCAGATCCGCTGGTGAAATGTAATATTGCACAAGCCTTGCATAGGGAATGGATACTGTCAAATATAGAGAAAGGAGAGAAAGGAGACACCTTAACGCTTTACTCTGTGCCAAGTAAAGCCAGCGTCAGCTCTCCTTCCAAGCCACACGAGGGACTTATATAAATACTCTTATTAATTATTCTGTAGGGATTAATCTGACTGATGTCACTCGTTATTGGTGATTTAAGTAATTAACCACATTAACATCTACTGCTAAAGAACACAATTTTTTTCCCTTCCATATGTTCAATTTGTTCTTCAATGAAATTTAATGTCTGAGGGCAGTGAAGCTTTACAGGTGCACAATCTGCTGGGAAGCTGCAGAAGTGCTGTACATGCAGAGTTAATGAAATGAGCCACAGATTGAATCCGGCAATGAGATAAACAATGCAACCTAAGCTTTTCCCACCCATGTCTCATAGTAGACTATAGATTTATTTTTTAAAAAAGAGGCTCTGCTAAGCTGATAAATAGATTTTTAAACAGCAAGGCAAGGAGCGATGTCCTGCAACTTGATAAATTGTCAACATTCAGCCATGTCTGATCTTAGTCATTTGCTTGGGCAGTGACTCAGCTGTGACCTTCGTGTGTACACACGGGGCCTGATCCATACCCACAAGCTGGAAAATGCAGCTGTAATGGCACAAACAGTAGTAATGATAGTTTCACGCAGGAGCTGTCAGAGGCAGGCAACATTATAGGCTTCCTGTCCTCGGATCCTGCCACTTTGGTGAAAACACTATAATTGCTAATGAAAAGGTGCACTCCTCTCGTTTCTGGGTGGAGGCTTTTGCTGCCGAGTTGCTGAGTTTGTCAAATGCACGCAGGGAGAAAAGGAACAGAGATGTTCATTTCCAGAGCTCCCACTTGGCTTGCGGGGTCACAGCAGGATGAAAAGATATTACATCATTGGCCTTCCTGTTATTGTCAAAGGAAATGACTGTGATAAGCAAGCACCGTCGAGAACAATGGATTTGAACCTCGCTGTATAATAAAAAAAGAAGCCTTTTATTCTCAGTAGATCTGGCATTTATGTAAGTGCAAACTGACACACCCCGGAGATGAAAACCTTTCTGTATGAAACAGTGAGAGCAGAGGGCACTGTGACTGAAACTTCCACAGATAAATTTAAACATCTATCAGGTACGGCTAGGTGGCAGGACCCAAATGCAGGACTCAGAGACAATGCTGTAGCTTGAATGCTTGAAGAAAAAACAAGGATACAAAAAACCAGAAACTCCCAGAAGCAGGAGAACAGGAAACAAGGACGTCAAAGATAGCATGAGTGGACGATGCGACAACGAGCAGAGGAAGACTGAGGACTAAAATGCACACAGGATAACGAGAGGATGGGCAACAGGTGGCAACACAGCTGGAACTAATGCAGACTAACAGGACAGGGGAAGCAAAACTGAACGCGCTGTACACTAGACACGAGACTGTCAAAATAAAACAGGAAGTATGATAAACACGGAGATGAAGACTAATCCACAGAGGCTTGACTCGGGGACCGGGGAGAAACAGACATGGGGAGATGACTGACTGAGGAGACAGAGAGGGAACATCAGACACAGAGACAAGAGAAAAACAAACATGAAGACGAGACTGACTAAACACATGAGAAGACTAGACACTGCGAAAAAAACTCAAACACCACACAGAACTAAAGGCTAACCGAAGCATACTTAAAACATGACGTAAATATAACTATGAACCTAAGAATCACATAGAATATTCAAAAAATAAACTGCATATTGTTCAGAAACTTAGTACCAGTACCATGACAACGCCGGCAACCTGCATGTTTCCAGTGAAATGCTTACTCGCTGATGGCAGGATAATGCTGGCCACGTTGTCCATTTCAGTTTGGTGTGTTACTTTGTGTTACTTGTTAACTGATTGTTTTTTTGTGAGTCATATTCATTATTTTATAATGGTCTGCCTGGTCCAGAATTCAGCTCAGAAAACATTGAACTAATAAAGCTCATTTGCTGAATTGTAGTCCTTCCATTTAATTGCATTAAAGTCCTTCACTTTATAAAAAATGTCTGGAATGTCCAGCCAGCAGGGGTGACCACGCTGTGTCTAAAACACTGCTTTTGTAGACATCTGTGAGAATACAGCCTCAGTAAACACTTTCCTGATGAATTTCTGGACTAAATTACTAATTTCAGGATGTATTGATTAAAACATGAAGTCAGTTTTGTACGATATTGTCGTTATTGAAGTCAGAGAGGAGGATTGTCCATACTCATCAGCAAATGACTTGTAATTTTAAGTTGCTAGCCAGTGAGTATAAAGTATTCTTAGTTTCACAGTCAGATCCTCTAATCACTCTTTACCTGTTGATTTGAAACACAAAGATGGTGACAGTGACAAAGGATCCATCATCAATCCATGATGTAATGGCAGCTACCGCTATCTTTCATTTACAGTCTTTAATTGAGCAAAAAGTTGATGGAGATTTTCATCAGTTTAACCAGTGAATGATGTGCAGTAGACACTTGGCATTATGTAGTTGGTGTTAACAATAGTGTGGAAGTCTCCCCTCAAAAGTCTCCACTGTTTGCAGTTTTCCGAGCTAACAAGTTAACCCTGAGCCTGTGGTAGGAAGATTAGATGTTTGTTCCTAGCTCTTCTGCACCACATGTTATGGGATGAAGACACTGATCAGTTCTTTATCCCCACCAGTCTGTTCATTTAGAAGCTGCAAAGCAATCTTTATTCGTCCCTCACTTTGCTGCCATTGTTCATTTTAACCCCAAACGAGTTGGTGATTACGCCTGGGCTTCACGCGCATTTCCACAAACCCAATTGTTGGATATTGCACTGACCATAGCTAGAAGGAAGATTTTAACTCTTTCCACTCACCTTAATACCCATGCTGTATCTGTTTTAGTTAGTACAATTTCTCCATTCAGCCAAATACAAAAACATAGATGCAAAGTTGTTGAATTTAGCTGCTTGTTACATAGGTTTACGGTGGCCATGGATTAGAAGGTAGAGTTAGAGAAGGTCATCATCAGAAGGTTAGTGGTTCATTCCATGGGTGCTCCTGCCAAAGTATCCTTGGGCAACAATCTGAATTCTGAGTCACTCCCAGTGTGAAAGTTAGATAAGACTAGATAGACTAGATTACAAAAGTTGGATAAGATAAGTTAGATAAAAAGTGCTTAGACAGAGAAAAAAGTGTTTGTGTGAATGGGCAAATGACACATGTTACACAAAGCGTTCTGATTGGTCAAGCAGAGTAGAAAAAGCACTATATAGGAACTAGTCCATTTGCCATTTACAGGTTGAAACTGTGTTAGGGGCGAAAGCATTGGTTTATCATTGTTAGAAGATTGCAGTTATGTTCCTTGTACCTACAGCTGTACAGCATGTACAAGAAAGTAGTTTCTCAGCAGTGCATTTCTTCCTGTGAGGTCGTGATCAGTTCAAATGTCAACAGTAGAAAGAACCCGTTCCTTCCCAAAGTATGAATCATTTTGTTTTTCTTCACTGTGTTGCAGGGACCTTTGGAATAGAACAATTTTTATACAGTTTATGTCTTCTTGTCTTAGCACAGTGAAATGAATAACTGCGAGATCTGAGGGACCGTGGTGAGTTCATCCATTTGAGGCTAGAACATATTTCCATCACATCCACTCAGTCACACCGCTGTTTTTAAGGGATTAAGGAGGTGCTGACAAGCTGACGTCACTTGTAGCTGTCTATATTTTAAATGGCCTCCTGTTAATGCAGAAATAAAGGTTCTCTCAGTAATTGTCTTGGAGGGACATTGCCCAGTAATTACCCAGGATGAAGACGACAATAAGACTGTGATGTTTTCTGGCTCTGTTTTCGCCACAGGCTCCTGCAGGAGCCATTACCCTTCTAGGAGTGATTTATTTCTTGTGCTATAAGGGAATCGCTGCAGTTGGACAAATTAAAGCTTATTCTCTTGGCATGGGGAAAGAACTTGGTTGTCCCATTTTTCTGTATTCAGACTGTGATTTCTTTTGTTTTTATCACTGCCTTTAGCAGCAGAGTTGCCAAGGGCACCCAGGTCAAAGTGGCAGCGGCAGATGGCAAGGACTTTTCAGGACAACTTACTCCCAGATGCATGACATCTGGATAGCATTTCTCAGGGTACAAAGGTGGGATTCCCGTCAGAGAAAGGTCATTAGAGACTTTTTCTGCCTGTCACCCTCTGAGATGGAAAGCAGCATTTCATTTAGAGTTAGTATTTGAAAAGAGGATCTCAGGTTTAAATCTCAACGTTGCGGTTTAATAAGCGCAGACAGACGCGGACGTGTTTATTTACATTGTTGCAGTTTTGTCAAACTGACACTTCTAAGTACTAAAAATGGATTAGGTTAAGTTTTGTACACTGCTATAAATGACTAATTATGTCAGGAAATGGGAACGGAGCCCAGTGCAAAACATCCCCTCAACAGTGTTGTGGAGCTTTGTGGAGCATTGAAGCCTTTATTACGTGTTACTGTGGCTTTGTTCAGCTCTGTGCCTTTTCTCTAATCAACAAATGATGAGGATGACCTTTTTTAGTCACAGCCTGATGTTTTCAGGGTATAATGCCACACAGACAGTGGCAGCTATAATCATTTTATACCGCAATATTTGTTTTAGATATTTTTTCACATTGTAAAATTTAAAATGAGAAATATTAAACTATTGTTCTAGGTATGAAAAGTTTATTGGACCAAAAGTGATTACATCATGTGTTCTGTTCAATATATAAGTTGTTGGTTTGTCTACAAGCTGCATTCATCTCCAATTAATACTCCAGATACTTGCTGATTGGTGACAGCATATTGATAAAATATTTCAAGAACTTCAGTCATCCAAAATAACTAGAGCTAGCAGAATTTACCACAAAGTAAGACACAGTATTTGTCAGAGAATTAAATCATTCAAATGCTCCAAAAGATGCTAACAACACAGACATGGTTAAGAGGTCCAATGTACACCTCTAGAAATAGCAATGTAAACAAGCAAGCTAGTAGTTAGCTTGCTAACTATTAGCTAATTGCTAGCAAGCTAATAGTTCGCTCTAGTTGTTTTCTAATATTAGGCTGTTAGCTTATATAACCTCAATTCTCAAAAGTTAGGGCTTTATGGAATATAAATAAAGACAGAATGTCATAGAGGGAAAGATTAGCGATAGAAACCAAAACTGTTCTTTGTACCAGGCGCCTCTAAATGTGTTTATTTCTGTTTAAAGTTGGGCATTGTAACAGGGAGTCTGTGGAGATTGACTCACTTATAGAGTTAGCCTAAAGTGGAAGTTAGAGGAACTGCAGTTTTGGTACTTAGAATTTTTTTTCTTGTTTTCATCTTTGTAGTTTGGCACTTATATCACAATCTATCAACAAATCCTCAGCTGGGATCTCTTATAATGCTGTAGTCAGTTTCTTCCACTGATTATGTCCCTATTCAGCAGTTTTCCTTATTCTCCTTGTCTATTTAATTTTAATTAGTTAGAAAGTCAAGAAAGATGAAGCTGAAAGAAAGAGTAATAGTTAAAGTTGGTGAGTTTACATGCCTAGGGTTAAATTCTCAAAGCAATGCATGGTTCACAAGAGCGGTGAAGAAGAGAGTGGAGGCAGGGTGGAGTGGGTGGGGACGAGTGTCAGGGGTAATTTGTGATAGAAGGATAGCACAAAGATTGAAAGGGAAGGTTTACAAGATGGTAGTGAGACCTGCTATGATGTGTGGTTTAAAGATGGTGGCACTATCATAAAGACAGGAGGCGGAGCTGGAGGTGGCAGAGTCAAAGACGTTAAGATTATTATTGGGGTTGGTGGGACGGGCAGGATTAAAAATGCATCAGAGGGACAGCTCAGGTTGAGCAGATTGGAGGGAAAGTAAGAGAGGCAATGCTAAGATAGTGTGGACATGTAAAGAGGAGGGATAGTGGATATACTGGATGTTGAAGATGGAGCTGCCGGGCAGGAGGAAAAGAGAAAGACCACAGAGGAGAAGAAGATGCTCAGGTGGAGGTAGATCATCTGCTGTGGTGACCCCTAAAGGGAGCAGCCTGAATAAGAAGAAAGAAAATCAAGAAAGAACAGCTAGATATGGCCAAGACTTTGTATTTGACCCTGTGCAGTAAAAAATTAGTCATTTTCAGGTAGAACTGTTTGGCCAGGCTCACAATTATATTCAACTTGGTGTAACTCGGTCATATTTCCGAAAATCAAGTTCAGCTACAATCAAGTTATCCAGTTATTTAACAAATAAATGTTTCCTTGGTTCTTTTATATTATTAAAAATGTTTTTCTTTCAAATATGATTAAAAGCAGACCAAAACTGAACATCATCACCAGTGACCCAGAGCCGATAGGAAATTTCAATGTAAAGTTCAGATTTCAATTATCTCCCAGTCTCTTTGTGAATGCAGCCGGCACACTTTGCTCAAAGTTTTCTGGTCACATTCATGTAGGATCTCGCAGTGAGATGTGAAAAGGAATACTACGTGAATCTCTCTGGATAGTGAAAAAGCCTTTGCCTGGGTATTTTAAGTCTGTTTGAAGCGCTAGACTCCCTTGAACTGATGATATCAGAGCATAAAAGCACAGGAAAGACTCGGTAATAAAATCTGTCTTGTGCAGATGAAAATAATCCACATTTTAGTGGCTTTAATGCTGCAATTAATGTTGTTTTGGGGGTTTTTTTAGAGGGGGAAGAACAAACCTTCATAAATGTCACCGCACAGAGTGAAAAAATTAGTTCTGAGAAAATTTAGTATACTAAAGTCCTGACAGCTACGTAGCTAAAGAAAACTTGTGCTGGATGATTTTGGAGCCTTTGTTCAGTCAGTGGGAGTGGTTGTAAAAAAGACAGGAATCACGGTGGGGGCAAAAGTGTAAGAGAACAAATAATCCTGCCAGCCAGGAATCAAACTTGGGACTCGCTGCTCGGGGCATTTGAGGCCTACCCACTCAGCTATCAGGTCACCCAGAACTCAGCTCGTTTAATTAGTAAGTATCACTAATGAGAATGCCCTCATCCTTCGTATAGCAGAGGGAAATTAACTGCTGACAGGATCTCTCCTGGTGTCATCACTCTTTATAATATGGCAGCAGTACATTATACTGTAACTGCATCTTGATGCTCATTTACTCTGACCAATGTCACTACTCCTCATAGAGATGCTCTGTAATTACAACCTATGGTTTTCCTTTGCACTTCGGGATACCTTCTTATTTTATTTTATTTTTTTCTGGCAGATAATTAGAGAGAAAGATACTTTTTCTTGTGTCATTATTCATAAGAAAAAATATCCTCATTTAGATACAGCAACATCAACACCCTTTCTTCTTTCTTTGGAGAAGAATCTGTCAGAGTACGCAGTGAGAATGACTTAATTGCATACCGTCTGTTTGCCTCAGAGATATGCTAAATTTGACAGTCTTGCATGTCTCAACGAAGCTGAATTTTTATTGAAATGAGTGTAAAAAAAAAAAAGTATAGATGTTGAACACATCTGGGCACATTGACCCCCCCCCCAGCATAAATTTGCGGGGTTTTTTGGTTTGTTTCTTTTTTTAACTTTGGAGTAAAAGTCAGTAAAATGCACAGTTGAATGGTGGTGAATCGCCTCTGTTGCATTTTTAGGGAAAAACACTCATTTGGGCCACGATCCTCGTGAAGTGTAGCGTTAGCAGATGTCTTTAAATGAACGAGAAGGAATGCAGAAATCAGAGGCAAGGGCTCATTGTGCTGATTTATAAAAGCAGGTTTAATGTGCAGGTCGAAAAAGGCAAAGCATGTGGACAGAAAGGCGAGAAAAGAGGCATAACGAGGCTGACAGGCAGAAACAAGAAGGCTGAGAGTTGTTGAGCGTGAAGGAAAGGGTTGGTTGTCTCTACCAAATGGTTTAGAAGAGGATTAGGAACATGTATGTGCATGTGGGGGGTCAGGCTGATGATGAGAGATGAGGATGTTATGTTTTTAATCTCATGCAATGGTGAGACATCCTTTGGTCCCCTATGAACCCCAATTCTTCCCCTTAGTCCAAAGACACTCATGTTAGGTTAACTGGTGTCTTTAAAATGGCTATAGGTATGAATGGTTGTCTGTCTCTCTGTTAGTCCTACAACAGACTGATAACCTGCCAGCGTGTATCTCTCACCCTATGACAGCCGGGATAGGCTCCAGCCTCAGCGCAACCCTGAATTAGATAAACAGAAGAAATGAACCAGATGCTAAAGTGGTAAGTTTCTAGTCATTGTTTATTTTTATTTTTCTGCTATGACTTTTAGTTATTAGACAAAATACAATTCACAAAGTTCCCACATAAAAAGTCATCGACTCACAGTTTCTATAACCATGTGTGCCAGTGTGTTTTGACTGACAAAGACTAAAGCTTAAGACATTTCATGTACTTTATTCAACCTTCTAAGCATAACAGATTGTTTTTTCTTAAGCTTAGTTCTGTTTTGATTCATCCACTCATCCTATACCTTTGGCTCTTGGGTTGGGTAAAATACGCTTATAGGTTCTAGTCATCTGTGTGCACACAGGCTTATTGTCTATCTTGACTGCTGTATGGAGACTTTATAGTTGCAAGATTGACTGTGTGTGCCTGACGTGTGCACACTGTCACAGGGCAGACACACACACACCAGCGCCTCCAACTTCAAGGCCCTTCCCTCAGATGTTAGTAAAACACGTTAAATCCGGTGGTTTTCATGTGTGTTGTTATTGTATAACCGTGGTGGTTAGTCAAGGATGGAATTGCATTTCCTATACTACCTCCAGCTGAAGTTTATTCATAGGCCTTGCATGTAACAGGAATGCCATGTGGGCGTTGAGCTCATACTTGGTGTTATCTTGAACTACGCTTCATTTGTTTTGTCAGCCTTTTTTGCTCAGTTGCAAGTAAAACATTTGATAATTATGGTCTTTTGCCACTGTTATGTCACTGTTATAATAGAGGTCACTAAGCTGATTTGCCCCCCTCTGTTGCACTATTAGGTAATGTAATATGTCATTTCACTGCACATCTGATTTGGGAGTGATTTCCTGGTGATGTGACGTAACTATGATCCCCTGCGGTCATCTCAGCTGCTTTGTCATGGAAAAGAAAAAAATCACCCTTCGGTGCCTCCTCTCTGTGGGTTTCCTCTGATCCGTCGCACAGCTCATCTAACGGGGCCCACTTTCACATTTAGCACACACAGAGCAGTGCACAGTGGAGCGCGACCGTGGGACGTTTGTGCTTAAATATGTGTGGTTCATTTGAATCGCAGAGGCTGAACTAAAGAAATAAACAAAGCGGGCAATGTGATCTGCAGGAAATAATCCATCACACTGGTCCCACTAATTCACAGCACATATCACTGGAAGCATCAAAGAGGAAACGTGCCTGTGCAGCGCTTGCAGACATTTCGTTATCTCTGGTTTGAGGCGCGTGGCTATCACTTACCTTACATTCAGATTTCTATGTCCACCTGCAATTATATCATCTTGTAATGGCAGAAGATGAAGGGCATGGCAAACATGGACTCACAGTATTTCAGTTTTTACTCTCTATAGCTTACATTGCACAATTTAATTGCATTTAAACTGTGCAGCTTCTCTGTTTGATGCAGAGCTTCTGAAATTTAAAATAACCCCCCGATTCAAGCTGGAAAGATTATATCAGGAAATGGGAAGGCATCACTTATGATCAGCGAGATGAAAGCACTGGCAGAAATGTCTGCAACATCAATCTTTGAAGTCAAGTTCCGAATGCCTAGTGAAAGTATTTGATGCGGATAAGGAAAATGGTGCTAATGAGCATGTGGAAGTCAATAATGGCAGAGAGGGGGGAAAAAAATATCTGGATGGCCCTTGACCTGCATTTAATGAGAAAGAAATGCTCGTAAACCTCCGAGACAGATGCCCTTGCTGCTTGGAAGTGTACCAAGTCATTATAAGCTATTCAGAATCAGTGTTTTTTGATATTCAGGCTTACGAGTAACCTTTATTATTCACCTTGATAAAATATATATATGTGTTAGTGCTGCATGCTTAAGAATGTATTGGCGCTTTAAACTCCCATATGGGGGGGGCTGAATTAATAAAAAAGTGTTATATGGGTATAAACAAACTGCTTTTATACCTGTCGTTAAAGTTTTAAGGCAAAGTTTGCCATATTTTTAAGTAGTAATTCCCACTCCTGTTTTTCAAGGGAGACCTGACCATGCAAGTTTCACTTTTTTTACCTTATTTACTTCATTTGGAGGTATTATTCTGTGAGACTTTCACCCCTGGTGTCACATTATTTGCGCTGCACAGTGCTATGAAAACAGATAAAACAGCCACAGAGATTCTCGCAGTTACTCGGGTTAATCCTCAGACCTTGCTATGAGCTGTTTTCACTCAAACTATCTACAGTGCAACCAGGACACGAGATGTAAGGAATTAAAAAAGTTTCAATGTTTGCAAAACACAAAAAAAGAATGTTTTATTCACCCCAGTGGTTTTTTTGGCAGGGTGGTTGAGCGTATTCGATAACAGGAGAGGTTAAATTGACCATGTGACGTACAAAAGATAAATCTCTCTCAGTAACACGGATTCTTGCCAGCCCTGAGAGAGGACAGAAGAATTAAGAACAAAGTTTAATTAAGCGGGCGCAGGCTGGCGTTCAACCAAATCGTCGGCCAAGTACAAAAGGTCACAAACAAGCCGAAGTGTCCAAAAAAGGGCGAGCAGGGGCCCAAAAATAAACAGGGCAGGGCAGAAAACAGGCGTGAAGACCAGAATATCAATTAGAGATCGGACAGGTGACAGATTAAAGGAAAATAAACACCATCAGGTGTCTTGTTTCACCATGTGAGCACTCGGAATAACTTTGTATTGATTTGCAGTGACCTTTTCATGTAAGAGGACAGGAGGAACCTAAGCATGCCAGCACAATGTCCCTGAAAGCATAACACCTCACAGCAGGAGTCAAGGGTTCAGATTTTAGATAACATCCTGTTTTAAAGACCTGTAACTTCCACATCAGAGTGTTGTTTATAACTTGGTTCCTCTTTTTTTCAACTCACTTTTATTTTTGATTTTGAGTGACAGCCCTATGTCACTAATGCCATAACCCGAAGTCTCACACACTGGTGCAAAAGGAAACCTTGTGCCTAACCGACACATGCAAGGAAGTTTGACAACGCTTCATTATTCCAGCAATAAGACACGTCCGACTGTTTTTAGTCCTTTTTAAAAAAAATAAAATCCAAAATATGGTGTTTGGAAACTGTGCTGAGTCGAAACTCTCCATAAGTGTTTCGACTCAGCATGGACAACACTGAATAAGCGAAGCACTGAAGAAAGCATGAGATCCTCACTGCAGTGTATTTAAAATGCATGCTCAACTGTTAACATCTGTGTTTAACGCTTCTTAATTAGAGTCGCTTCTGCTGTTGTTGTCATTTTATTTCTTATTATTTTCAGTTGCATTTTTGTGCTGAATGAGAGAGAGAAGCTGCAGGCATAGGGGCAGTAACAGTAGGGGCTTGGTGTACAGTCCCTCTGGGGATGAGAAGCAGGTGTGAAGGTAAGTGCAGGACTGAGGTGATTGGAACAGGCGGGAACATGCTGAAGGCTAACGGTGCTTGGACTGGGAGTGATAGAATCTTTAATGTTCGACAGACAAAACACACCAGGAAAAATAGCAAAAATGCAGCTGCTGTTCTAGGTCTTTAAATGAAACTCTTGGTTATTAGATTAATGGCTAATTAGCACTTTCCTGAAAATTCACACCACTGTTTGCTCTAAATAAGCCCGTATTAAATGACTGGACTGTTGCTTGCATGCCTTGTTCTCGTGATGGGAACTGACCCCTGCAATTTCAAGCAAATCAATAAAATTCTCAGTGCTTTATTACAGAGTGCTTGAAATAGAAACAGGCAGAGGGGGTAGCTCTGACAGCCAATTGGCTATAGCTCATACCACATGGGCGGAAGTGCTTTGAGGAATGAGTCCCCAATTTGATTTACAGCCAGCTGGATTCTTACCATGTCACTCCCCTGTTCTCTTTCCCCATATTTCCTGTCCGTCTAATAACAGCACAATGCCCCCAAATGACCTTTTAAAGAAATAGAAACTGTACATTTCACATTACCTTATATAGTATTCGCAGGAGTCAGAGCTCAGTACTGCTTCTTTTCTTACCTCCTGCTGGCTTGCATGCAGCAAAAGCCTTTCAGTCTGTCATCTGCTTTGCTGAATTGCTCAATATTCCCAGAATTCAATACCAGCACACGGATGTGTGTGTGTGTGTTGGTATTACTCATATAGTGGGGACATAAAGTGAATCTGTTAAGTATAAGTCGAACTTGTAGGGACCTGAGTCCCCTTTGGAAGCAAAAACCAAGCCCCCTTTGTATGAATCAGGAAATTTTAGGTTGAAGACAGAAACTGTTTTCACATGTGAGCTCAGGAAAATGTCAGGACATTTAGGTCAGGGATGTTAACTCATTTTACATCATACAGCCCACTTTAATCTTAAGTGTGCTGAATGAGAGAGATGATGATGTCCAATGGGGTCGGGCTGGAGTCTTGATCAGGACGATTTTGGCCCCCGGGCCTTATGTTTGACACCTCAGGTTAGGTTGTGATACTGTCAAACTTTTTTTTGTCACATGTTGATGCTCTGTGTGGTTTTAGACAGGGGACCTGACTAGAGCTTGCAGGAAGCAGAAAGCAGGACGATTGGGAAGCCAACAAAATTAAGACAGTTCAGTGCGCAAAGCATCATGCATTTGTCTTCTGGCATTCAACTCCCTGGGGCAATATTAAGCTAGGGCAACAGTGCATGTGTGTAAATGACTGGTTTTTTTTAAGTGGTTTTTGACCAAAGAAACCTGCGTGGAGCTATAATACATAGTTGAGCCTTATAATGAAGGGGACACAGCCTATTAAGTATAAAATAGCCTATCAATGTTTCTAAGTATATATTATTTACTTTACTACATATCACTGCTCAGTGGGTTATGTATGGTTCATTTATACTTAGAATTTCTGACTTTTTGCATTTTGCTAAATTATAATAGAGCACTTCACTCTCAGACTGCTCACAGACGGCTTACTTGTGATTCCTGGAGTTTTTCCTTCCTACTGTTGCTAAGCGCTCGCTTGCTGTCTGATTGTTGGGGTTTCTCTCTACACTGTATATTGTATGGTCTGTACCTCACAATATAAAGGGTCTCAAGGAGACTGTTTTTGTGATTTAGAGCTGTATAAATAAAATTGAATTGAATTGGATTTTCTTAGTCTCTCATATCATTGTGGAGAAAATTTGGTCCCACTCTTTATAGCTTTGCTTCAGTTCATTGACGTTCACAGGTCTATGCACAGCTCTCTTAAGGGCCTGTCACGTCATTTCATTCAGGCTGAAGTCTGGACTTTGACCGGGCTGTTGCTGCACCTTGATTCTTTTCTTTTTCAGACACTCTGTTGTAGATTTGCTGCTGTGCTTGGGATCTTTGTCCTGTTGCATGACCCAGTTAAAGCTTTAGCTGTCAGGCAGATGGCTTCACATTTGACTGTAGAACACTTTGGTATATAGAGGAGTTTGTGGTCGACTCAATAACTGCAAGGTGCTAACATCCTGTGGCTGCAAAACAAGCCCAAACAATCACTCCTCCAGCACAGCGGTTGACAGTGGATATGAGGTGGCTGTGCCACTGTGCATTATGGGCAAACATCTGTCCAAAGGACATTGTTCTAGACGTGCTGTGCTTTGTTCAGATGCAACTGTGTAAACCTAACCTGTCCTGCCATGTTCCTTTTAGAGAGAATAGACTTTCTCCCAGCAACCGTTCTACTGTCATGAACTTTAACATTTAACTTTCTGACTGAGGCCTGTAGAGTCTGCAGTATAGCCTTCGGGGCTTTATTTTATTTTATTTTATTTTATTTTATTTTGCAGCCTCTCTGAGCATTACATGGTCTGACCTTGGGGTGAATTTGCTTGGTTCACCATTCCTGGAAAGATTGTGGCATTGGGTTATCACCCACCTGAGTGCTCTAGACCAGCAAACTGCCAAAACCTCTGCTTTTATAGAGGTGCTCACACTTGCTGATACTGAATTATTCAAATGCATTTGTTTAGCAGTTATGTTATGTTATGTTATGTTATGTTATGTTTGATTGCATTACAGACTTCTGTGTGTCTGTTTTCCCAGTTTTCTCTCTGAACAAGCATATGTGGATACTACAGCAAAAAAACTAGAGAGTATATTTATGCGTCCGTGTGCCCGATCCCTGGTGGTCAGCATAGATGGAAGTGTGGCCCCTGCTATGTAACGTCATAAAATATGCCGTTTTTGCTTGTTGATATATCATGACCCTAAACCTGCAACTCAGCTAAATGTCTGTTGCTGCTGGCACGTTGTTTTTAATGAATGACATCAGTCGTTGATATATAATTATAACCCACTGATAAATCAAGCGGCAGAAACATGTTGCGAGGCTCAGATGTTTTACACAGTAACTTTTTTTGAGCAGTGTGATATTGACGGGAACAAAGCTAATCACATTTGCTGACAAGAAATAATGTGACCCAGTTTTGAAATTTATTCTGTAACAGGGCATATTTAAGCTCAATCTATGCTCATCTATTCAGATAAGGCTTTGACAACTTTCTGATGTGTCCTCGAGAACAGATAAAAAAGACGCCACTCAGTCGCAGATTAAAAGAGACTAATCTCAGAGGCCTCTGGATCATGATAGCCCTTGAGGCCTTACCAACGCTGAGAGACCTACTTTAAAAACACAGTGTACACAACATCTACTCTAAGTCTGTCTAGCTGAGGAGAGGGATCCCTCTTCCTTTGTCTTCCTGAGTTTTCCCGCAGTTTAATTTTTCTTCTTTGCATTTTAGGGATTTTTTTTTCTTGTCTGAATTTACTGTCTAATGTTGGAGGATGCTGTTTGCGTCACATTTGTGATATTGAGCAATATGGTTGCATTTTAATTCGGCTCTACATGATAAATAATTAAATGTGTCTGAAAAAAATATTTGATAGTATTTACAAAACAAACTTTTGTGGTGTTCACAAGCTAAATGTATTAAAAAATGTATTCATTACGTGCTATACTGAAATTATGAATACTTTTCATTGTTTTATCCTTGTGAAGTTTTAACATATTTTGGGGAGTTAAGACTACTACTAGTTTAAAGATGTGACCTATGATTGGCCTAAAGAATGAATTAAATAATCAGTAACTAGTAGACAATGAATATAATGGTTAGTTACATGCCTTATTATGGGGTACTTGCAAAAAATAGCCCGTGTCCACTTTGGGTTGAAACTAGAACAGAGGGGGAACTTGAATTGTATGAACTGAAATGTTGTTGCAGTCACCCCCTGTTGTGTGGTCACAGGTCTTAGGCATGAATAAAACATGATATTGACACAACAATCTAAGTCCAGTGATTGAGTACCAAATCACCCTTTCTACCTTTGTGAGTCTATTTGGCCTGCCAGTTTCAGAGGGTAAAAAATTAATCATCCAGGCTGTGGGACTTGTTCAGCAGAAGCTAATTAAGAGAAAAGAGCTCAGAAGACCCCAGAGTCACGGCCTCTACCTTAAGGCTTACGGTTTAGTGTAAACGCTTTGTAATGCCTACTCTTTCCAGGAAGTGTTACCTTTGAGCAAATGAGTCCTTGACTTGTTACCCCGCTCCTTTATTCTCATGCTCAGAGATAAGCCAATGCAAACGATCCATGGATGGGATTGCTGTTCTATCTTCCTTGCAACCGCTGGCCTTGACTGAGTCTATTTCCATTATCCCACCCATTGATTTGCTCTAGCGCCTTTGTCACAGCAGTGCTGTTAATGTAATTGAACGGGGCTTCTTTTTTTCCCCCTCTTCCTCTGTCCCCTTGGCATGAGTACCCACACACATATACATATTTACTCACACCCATTCTCTCTCTCTCTCTTCCCAGATGTTGCCAGGGCTATTGAGCTGCTGGAGAAGCTGCAGGAGTCAGGCGATGTTCCCGGTCACAAGCTCCAATCTCTGAAGAAAGTCCTTCAGAGTGAGTTCTGCACAGCCATCAGAGAGGTGAGTCACTGCTGCTCTGTGAACACCAACGAGAATTTAGATTGTTTTTCTTGTGTGGGGCTCCTTTGTGATGACCTTTCCCATCTGTCTTCTGTACTGGACCTTTAGTAGAATTTGTGCATATTATGTTTTTGCAATTTAGGACAAAACAATACAAAAAGATAAAATGTGGGAACAATAAGTTGAACTCAGGCGTGACTTTTGCAATGGCTTTATCCATCTAACTCCATTTCTTCAGGGCTAATGACCCATAAGAGCTTGAAGCACCATAGAAAAGCATTATGTAGCTTTTCTTGAAAGGGCACATGGACATTGTTAGGAATACAAGCAGTGCAAAGACCCATACGAATAATCTCAACATGTAAACCACAATGAGACAGGAATGTAATTCACTTTTAGATATACATAAAGGGCATAAATAACTAAATATATTAAAAATAGGTTGTCTGGTTATACCCCACCATCCATCATGTGTCAGTGGATGTTGGTTTCTTGGATAACTCTTTAAAAAGAGCTACCTTTAAAAAAATATTCTCAATACTATTACAAAGACTGACATTCAGCCTAATAATTCAACAATTCAAAAACTTGTGTATGACACAATCTTGTTCTCTTTTTCAAAGTTTGCGTTAAACACAGGCACACTTGACAGTTTATTTAATATCAGTCGGTATCAAAGATCTGGTATATATTTGCTGACATTTTCTGCTATGTAACAGACGGTCAGACAGGCCCGCGTTTGGTATTCATTGATGATTGATGATAATTAAAGTTGAAATGAAAATAAATTAAAATTTAAAAAGTAAAGAAGAGACACCATTCATATGTTTCTACTGTTGACATTGCATAGTTTGCCCACCAGAGGGCACTGCAACTTCCGTTTTGGTAACACACCGCCAGCTATTGTGAGCAAAGTCAGGCAGAGAGTATAAGAGTAAACAAATAACTTTACAAAACAAAAGGTTATGGAGTTTTTCCTTCCCGCTGTTGCCAACAATGTTTATGTTTTGTGTCTTTGAAAGAAAAAGATATCGATATTGGAAAATATTGAAATATCGGATTTTGAAATCACTAAATTTCGGTAGCAGGAGTGGTCTTAAAAATTCTGTCTAAAAGTCTAACTAGTTCATTTAAAAGAAGTGCCACTGCGATTTGTTGGGTTAGCTTGAAGATTAGCTTGACGTGGTTACTTATAACTTTAAGCGTATTATTATCTGTGGTGCTTGAAAGGCTTGATAGTAGCAAGAGCACTGATTCCTGAGTCCTGTAACCTCCATCAGACCCAAGGAAATAAAAACAGCAGATAGTCGCCTTGTGTTTTTCAAATGAATTTGATACCTGACTTGACATCCAAATCTCTAAACAGCTTTTCGCTCAACATATTTCACATCTCGGCCGACGGTGAAAAGTAACATTACCTGATAGTTTTATATAATGCAGTGGTGCCAAACTGTGCTGTCAGGTCACTGTAAGTGCCTTGAAACTCAAACCCAAAGCCTACAGTAAGCCTGGAGCAACAACAAGGAAATCAGAGAGTATAACTTTAAGTCATTGCTGAGCTACATCAATCAACAAATGACTGCAGCATAATGAAAATGTCAGAGCTTATCGCGCTGCCTTATTACAGCTAGAGCTGAACAGCAGAAGTCAGAGGCACAGTGGGTTTTTACTGCATAAACCCCCCCCCACACACACACACACACACATTTAAATGTTCACAGGGCCAGAAAACATCATGAGCATTTCATTAAGTCTAAGGTTTGATAAGCTCGTTAAACTGAATTTTAATTAAGCGAATCACTGTTAGGGATTGGTTTCAGTCGTATTTTACGGGGATGAAGTAAAGTGTGAATCGTGAAACTGAAGTTCTTGTTTTTCTCCTCTTGTTAAAATGCTTTCATTCTCATGCACGCAAAACAACCACCCACTGATCCGTCATCTTAAGATCATTCATCAAGACGGCGGGGGTAAAAAGCAAACAAGAGCGTTCGCTCGACGTGGCGCGGCTGCACAGGCTGATAACAACAGATCTTGTGTGTTTAGTGTTCTGTCTGTTGTGATATACTGTAGCACTACCCAGTGACATGGATTTGTTAAGTAAACAGCAGTTTGAAGAGCAGGGAAGCAGATGACAGAATGGCCTCTGTGCTGCAAGTTAATTGTGAACAAAGTGAACATGTAATTTGTTGTGGAATGAAAGACAATTAGTGGACTTCATCAGTATGTTGGGAAGAGCGCCGCTCTGTTTTCTGAAGGGAATTGTGTTGTAAATTAAGTAGACATGCAAAAAGATTTTACTGCTGCAGGGCAAAAAATAACCATAATATGTTTTGGACAATCAGTGATTTGGGGAGTTGTAATCCAGCTGCTGTAATTCGCACTTTGTAAAACTTACTTTCTCAGCTTGTACTTGTTACTCGTAGAAGTATATACGGGGTAAACAAGATGAAGATAAATAATTGCATAAAACATTTTGTCATTTCTTTAATTGGGGGCATAGAAGCAGTGTAAAAGATGAAGAAAACAATGAGTGTGACTCTTCTGTATTTAACAAGATCTCACCATTTCTTTTACTTTAACAGAGCATAATTAAATGCTATTTTATGCATTAATTGCCATTAGGGTACTGTAATCAAAAGCTGGTCCGATGTATTATAACATACATAATTTATTTCATTAATTTTTTAAAAATATAACATAACTTTTGTCAAAGATGCCTCATATCTTCAGACTTCCCAGTTATCCCATCCACTTTCTGTAACCACCTGTAGGTAAAGCAGCTTTCTCCTGATTGGCTGTGCTTCGTAAGCTGAATGTTTCAGCATCACTTGGGTGGGGCTTCTGTGCTAACATCCAGATCTGTGTGCTTGAGATGACCCTAACAGTGATACTTATCCTTACTGACATCATACTGATCTAAGAGTAGAAAAAACTATCTAGATCAAAGTGGTTACAGCACTCTGATGGTTAAGTGTCTACACGTGTTGATAGAATGTACTGTGCAAACACTGTGAGACACCTACCAGTTCTTTATATTTAGCTTACAAGAACCCTGGCTTTGTTCTATTTTTTAAAACGCCCTGGAGCTATAGTTGTCCAGGCTTTCTGAAGCACTTTTAAAGTTTTTATCTACAGCAGATGAACAGTATCCGAAAGTCGTGCCCTTCAGAAAAAAACCTGATGCAGGACCTGAAAGATGCATCTAGCCCTTCAATTTATCCATCTACTGTCAGAAATGGTCTCAGTGGAAGAGTGGCTACCAGGAAAGAAGAGAAACGGGGAGAAAAGGCTGAGGTATGGCAAAAATCTGGACTAAAAAAAATCAGTGTGAACACGTTTTTTGAAATGTCGGATTCAGATTGATGTCATTATGGGCAGAGGAGAGCAGGAGAGAGTCAACAGTGAGTGCAACACGGTGGAGGCTCAGTCATGTTGTGGGGCTGTATTTCAGCCAGTGGTGTTGGGGATCTTGGAAAAACTGATGGAATTATGATCCCAAACACACTGACAATGCAATAAAAACATACCTGGATAGAAGAACACTATCAGTCATTGCCTGGCTTCCCCAGAGCCTGGACGTCAACATTTTTGAAGTAGTGTGGGATCATGCTGACAGAGAAAAGACTTCCAAAGAATGTCCTTCAAGAAGCCTGAAGAGCTGTTCCTGAAGATGAATTCATTAAATGACAAGAAAACCTGGTTAAGACAGTTCAGGTTGTGTCGAAGAATAAAGGGGGTCATACTGAATATTGGCACGTTAGACCTATACAAACTCTGTATTTCCCTTACATACCGCATATCCATCTATGTTTGCACATGTTTTGATAAGTCACTGCCACTTTTCCCATTTTATATAACAAAATATAAAGAAATTAGGGGTGGCTGAAGACTTTTGTACAGCACTATATGCATATATGTGTGACAGAAAATAAGGTAAAGCACTAAAGGTCCCTTTTAGATCAAGAAAACGCGTCAAAAAGGAGTGTCATGCAGAGTCTGTAGAGGATGATAAAATGTGATATTTGACAAGACATCCAATTTGAATGCCCTTTATAGTCGCAGTTTAATCAGTGAATGCTGGAAATCATTAATTTTTCAGCTTTTGTCTAGACATAAAAATAGAAAGTTCGCCAACACCAGCAATGACACCAATGAGCAGAAATTAATTCTGATCAAATGTTACGTAAAACCCATGAAAACATGCAACAGAAGGGATGGGGAATAGTCTTCTGTTCTGCTCTGCTCTGCTCTGGCCAGCTTGGGGAAGCCTGGCACGTCCTGGCACCAACTGCCCGTCTGGCAACCAGCTGACTGATCTCGGTGCCAGTCACTGGAGTGCAATGACAGTGATGCTCAAAAACCTCATAAAAAAAAAAAGAGCGCGGCAGCAGCAGTAGTTGCTGTTTGCCAAGAGCCAAAGATGCGAAGCACTTCACCCACAAAGAGCTGGCTAAACACAGTCACCAGGGAAACCATCAGAGATGCTGTGGGATTAGTGGGCTGCAGCGAGGACGACTGTGGCTTATAGTCAATGACACATTTGGAAAACCGACGTTACAACAGCACCTCTCTGTAGTGCTGAGCCAGCTGGAGGACCATTTATAAGTGGCGGTTGTTGCATACTGTAGATTATTACCATTATTATGCGGAGCATTAAAGGAGGTCATGTAGTGGAATATCACAGCTCTCAACGGCTGTGTCCTCCGATGCTCTGTTTGCATCGGGAGCAGTTAGGAGAGACAATCTTTGAGTGAAAGGGAATCTCAGTGGGAAAGTGGCAGTTAGGCTGGATTTAATGGTCTGAAATACTAACGCTTTTTTTTTATATGTTTGTTTGTGACAAAGAAAGCAGCTACAGCCACAGGGTTCATTTTTTCTGTCTGGTGATGTCTTCTTCTCACACACAGCCTGCCTTTATTTCAGTTTCTCAATAGGCATTGAAAAATGCTTTTTTACAATTATTTGTACCTGTAGCTTGTACATAAAAGAAGGATGTAGGCCCTGTAACCCCCTGTAACAGGCCCTGCTACCATCATGACACTCAACTGGACGAAGGATGGTGAAGATGGGGCTGCCAGGCAGGACGAGAAAAGCATGATCCCATAAATGATTCATGGATGTAGTAAAGGAAGACTGGTGTGGGGTTGGTGTCATAGAAGAGGATGCAAGGGATAGGATGAGACGGAGGCAGAAGATCTGCTGTGGTGGCCATAAATTGAGCAGCTGGAAGAAGAAGAAGAAGAAGAAGAAGAAGAAGGAGAGAAATGTTGCATGCAGCTGAAAAACTAGTCCTAGTCAACTAATTACACATGTGTGAATTCCTGTGCTATTACATGTATTTTGAGTGTAAGACAGCACTTGACAGTTCTCTGTATGTATGCAAGACCTTGTACATACATCACCCCTGGATGTTACTCTTTATATATATCATGTAGCTGTCTCCAGGTTATAGGCAGTAATTTCTTAAAATTTTGCTTTGTTGTTCTTATAGGTAGCAGTTAATTACCATTAACTGAAATATTAAAAGTAAACCTGAAAAAAAATACAAAATCTCCACTGCTTTAATTTATTTGTCTATTTCTTGTCTTTCTTTGCTTCTTGATTTTTATCTCTAGTATCTCAGATGTCTGAATATTACAGAGGAAGAAATAAATCAGCACTTTCAGCCACAAAATGATACCATAATGCGGACAACAAATGCTCATTGTCATGGAATACCAATCTAAAGTGATTGTGAAATCTCGGGAAGTAGCTTTTTACGCTATAATGGCAGTAATTTCAACTTACTGCTGCCTAAAAGGGAAAAAATATCTTCGTAATTCTAAGAAAAACCCACTGCTTTTTAATCCAAAGGAAAATATACTCGTAATTGGTTTTTAACTAGATCAGTTTTTCACTTTGGAGCTGTTTAAAAATTCCTTTCTGTAATCATATTCTAATTCATTTTCACTCACCATAAAACGCAGGTTAAAATCGCTCAACCCTCGCCTTGTACATTTTGATCACGCTCACCTTGTGGGATTTCATTATCGCAGATGACCTTTCTTTCCAGTACAAACCTTATCCTGTAATCTATGATATGATTCCTTTTCTTACGCACATATTTGAGTTGGCTCATTTCAGAGACTGAGGGGAGGGGACACACACTAATCTCGTCTATGGAGTTTAAACCTGACTTCCTACTATATGTCTGCGTCAAGAGAATTTGCAAAACATGAATCAGCCTTGTTAGTGGATGACAAGGTAGCTGTCAATATGAAGAATGGACGGCAGGGAAAAGAGCCAGTTCAGCAGTGTTAGAGATAAATGACAACGAGGCAGAGTTTGATGAGCTGGTTGTCTTCCCCTCGCCACGTTCATCGATGGTGTGGGGGAGAGTCTTGTGTCACGGCATTAGTTTCACTGCAACACCCCGAATGAGTTGTCAGGGTCAATCAGCCTTGCAAATGGGAAAGGAAGGACACAAGATGAGATGACTGGAAGAGCTAACCAGCTGGAAATGATGGAAGGGGGTGATGTGCGGGATATTGGGTTAGACGGACCCACGTGACCAACACAGGAAGTGCAGTAAGCAGGCTCAGAGCGGCCGCGTTTTTCATCAGCTTTGAAATTGCAGTTGATTTTCCACTTCAGCAGATATTTTCAGTCAGCATAATTGACTGGGATTTGTGTTGATTCCGTCACAATGCCTCTGACTCCCACATCACATTAAGTTAAAGGATGAAAGGTACATTAAGTCAGTCTGTTCGAGCTCTATATTTTCCCTCGGTGTCGTGGTTCGCACCACTGAGACGCTAACTATAATGGTTTTCATCCTTAACAAAACTACATTAACCAGACTGAGACCTCTCTTTTCCCCACCCCCGTCCACTCTCTCCATCTCTCAGTAGACAAAACAAGAAGCCGTGTTCCTAAGAAGCACTGCATCAATATTCCCTGTAGGCATCCCTTCCGAGATGGGCTTTGTGGTGCTGGTATTCCTTTAGAAAGAATGTGTTTGTGTCCACTTCACCATTAAAACCAGGAATGCGTGGCAAACTAAGCAGAAGGGAGACATGTAGGGGAGGGTGGAGTGGCTGTATTGGTGTTGCAGGAAGGACAGTGAAGACATTTGGTTAAAGGAAAGGGGAATTGACAAGATGCCTGCAGGAAAACTGACCTTTTTAGAGCAAAGTGCACCCACCATAAGAGGAGGCTGACATTCAAAAGCACAAAGCTGTTAGTCCCATTTTTGGGCTCTTTGCAGGGCACTGCAATCAGGTTAAATATGAAGGGAGATATCAACTGTGGATCTTCAGAGCACTGTTATTTAAATATAACGAATAAATAACCCAGGGCATATTATATATTAATATTTTTTATAGAAAAAGGGGCTAACATGTATAGCACTTTTCTCCTTCTTCTTGCTTTACATTAAAAGCTACATTTAAGCATTAATACAGTGATTTGTTTTATAAACTTCAGTTACCTCAGTGACGAGTTTAAAGTCAACAAGCTTGTCTTTAGACTGGAGGAAGGAGTCTGAGTACCTGGAGGAAATCCACACAGACACAGGGAGGGCATGCAGACTCCTCATGGAAAGATACTGACTGGGGCTCAAACCAGGAACTGTGTAACAATCGGGCTAACCACAGCAACGCCTTGCTGCTTGTGCTATGGATATATTAGTCATTATTTATAAGAAAATAAACACAACAATTAGGGTCAAGATGCCCTGCATGAGCTCTGCTGCGACACTCATGGAACAGCAAGGGAGGAATTAGGAAATAATCGAACCATCAGCCAGTTCATAAGGTTTTTTTAGTTATCTGTTCAGTCAGAGTGGACATTTAATGTTCCACAGTTCCAAAAAAGAAATTAGGCAAATGGTCGTCCTTATTTAATTTAAATATTCAGCTGATATCCATCCACTTATATTCCCAAATTACAGCACAGGCTAAATAATTCAGCACTCTTCTTCTCTTTTCTCACACCAGAAGTGTTGTATCTGAAGTTCCCAGAGTTGCAGTTACTTTGGCACACTGTATTTGGTATTGCTATGAACATAAAGCATTAGTGAAAGATGGACATGATTTCGAGTCATACTGGATAAAGCATTAAGTCCATTTTGTAATTTTTAGTTACGTGGGAGTCAGAAAAGATGAAAAACACTTTTTGAGGCTTCAAAATGGCACCTTAGTGTCCATCTTTTTAACTGTCTGTAAATATTATAGGTGTTTTACCTGTAAATGACTAGCGGGTGAGCAAAGTGACGTATTTAACTAAAACAGACTCTTCGGTTTTTCCAAAGAAAAGTGGACATTACCCTTATATTAGCCAAAAGAAAAGCTGAATCCAGTTGCTGCTCCTCATTACCTGGATGTGTGTTTCAAACCAGTTCTTGGCATCTACGTCTGCGTATCTTTGAGCACTGGTCCGTGTTAAGTTGATTTTGACATTCTTCCAAGCCAGTATTTTGTAATTGCCCTCTGAGTCAGTGTTTCCCATCCACATAGGTGTGCCGTGGAAGATTATCTGGCTCCACCTGATTAATACCCTTAGCGACCGGCGTGAGTAACGGGCTGAACAATTACATTCTCTTCCCCTAGAGGGCAGTACAACTACCTGCTCTAATTAAATGGGTTGCCAACTGCCAGTAAAACAGTAGGAGACGCAGAAGAAATTACATCATAGTCATGCTGTGAGTGAGACAACGGAGCCCGTAATAGCAATGGATGAATATTTGAAAAGAAAAAGTAGTCAGTCTGACCTGGGTCCTAGAAAAAATACAGACGGGGAAAAATTATCAATATGCTTTTTGGGACATTTTTGTTTGGTGATTTTTCTAGTGTGAAATATGTGAAATATGTTTCACCACACCACCAGGGGGCAGGATTTTACCAGAGGGCGTGGCGTGCGTTTTTCCACTCTTGCCTTCTTTTTTCTATTGTTTTCTGTGATTTTATTCTTCTTCTTTGTGTGCTGACATTTATCTCATATTCTTAAGAGGCTTTGCCTTTTGTCAGGCTACAATTATAAGCAGAAATAGTGCTTAATGAATTACAAGGGTAAATACTGTGTTCACTTGTGGTATAAATTGGTATTACATGAAAGCACAGCACAGCCCTATTTCATCTTCAGTCTTCATATCTTGTCAACACAATACACAGATAAATGGATCATATGTTCATAGAAGCTGTTTCTTCACATTTAATTACACATAAAAATTAAACTATATTCCACTCATGAATTTACAATAAGCACTTTAAAAATACTTTTTAACTGCATTATTTTAATCAACCCTTCTGTGACTTTATCTGTGAAATATTTGGCTGTTTTTTTTATCCATTGATGAGGATCAGGGGATCCAAAAGTGAGATGTTGGCCACCCTTATGCTCACCTTGGCCATTTTGACGCGTCAGCGATATATACTGAGAGAGAACCTGAGAATTTTTTATTTTGTGGGTATCATTATTTTATGTGCCAAGTATTTCATACGCATTGCAGCGCTATCTGTAACGTCATGTTTGAATAGAGCCATTAATAAACATTTACATAACAGAGACCATGTTTTAAGGACCAAAATGCTTTACTTTCACAGACAGATAAAGCCCATTTTCCTACAGACTTCTCGTCTTATA
Organism: Oreochromis niloticus; assembly: GCF_001858045.2. Classification (NCBI taxonomy): domain Eukaryota; kingdom Metazoa; phylum Chordata; class Actinopteri; order Cichliformes; family Cichlidae; genus Oreochromis; species Oreochromis niloticus. The sequence continues at coordinate 15,790,080 of NC_031981.2, forward strand.
GGTGCTAAGAGAGCGCATTAGAGACTGTCACGGACTGAATAAATAGCTGTAATTAGCACTTGCTGTAGTGTTTTTCTAACAAAGGGATAAATGAGAGAGAAATGAAGCTACTGTGTAGTAAGATGGAGGCAAGAAAAACCTTTTGTGGCATTTATAAAGCTGTGCTAAGCCTCAAAAAGTGCAAAGGTGGAAGAAATCCTCAGGAAAAGGTGTCACTTGGGAGTGTTGTGTTGCGTGAGTGTGTGTTTGTGTGTGTGTGTGTGTGGACTGCAGGCTCCTCTTATCAAAATGCATCAGCAGCACCATGAATCTACAAAAACATGTTGCGCTCTGAAGTGTAGAGCTGCGCCCTCAAAAGCTAGTCATTTGGTCTTTGAGATTCATGAGCAAACAAGCCGACAGGAGCTCAGGGATATTTTTTTCCATGCTCTTGAGATCTCTACATACAAATATCTGAAGGTTTGCATCCTATAAGTATACACCCTTTTGATGATACAGAAAAGCGAGGCCCTTGTAATGTTTTGCAGGGATACGTCAGAGCTGTCTGCCACATTCGCCTCCAACAAGCAGCTCTGCTGTGATGAGAGACGTCATCCAGGAAGTGGAATCATTATTTTATTTCTGAGCCATAATATCTAACATAGCATTCACATTTATTCCAAGTCTGCTTTGCATTGAGAAGCTGTTGTTTTTCTGCTGAGAAAAATTCGTTAGTTCCATTAAAATTCAATCACTTATTCGCTGAGTTAATTGCAAATGCTATAAATGTGAGATTAAAACAGCTAGATGATAGTTAGAGAATCTTTCCACTGAAATCAATGCTGCCATTACGGTATTTAATCAAGTCATTTGCAAAAGCAGGCCTTGTGTTACGCTGCCAGCCGGGGGTGGCAGTCACACCTCAAGGCAGTGTTTGGAAAGTGCAAGTTGCTGCTTTCTGAAAACTATCTTACAAACAATGCGCACAAACTTGACTGATGTTAGAGTCCTGAGTTCTCTCTGTGCAGGTAATGGCTATGTCTGGTTCAGACATTTGCTTTAATGTAAAGAAAAAAGTAGCAGGCAGAAAAATGGGACTGTTTGTCATCAGCCAAAAGATTTCAGTCATTATTTTATGACCTTTATTTTGAGGTCCATATTTTTTATTCGTAGACTCTAGCAGGGTCGCACAATGGTGAGGTGCTTAGATCCGAGAGTAGAAAAACTCCCTAAAATCAAGCATTTAGAGCAGACTGAAGTCTGAGCTTTACTTCAACATATCCCGATCTCATCATCATTAGAAACTATGTCCATCGTTAATATGAGCATACACAGCTGAATTAGTTTACATGTAACATATCCTTGGATTATATTTCTTATTATGTGACAGTAGCACTGGGTAGGATTTCTGACTACAGCTATAGCTGCACATTATGAAAACATACACAAATGAGATCAGGCTGTTTGTTTTAGTGTGTGAATTGGCACTCCTCTAGTATATCTTCAGTTACAGCATGTTACCCATGAGTCAACATTCGCCATGGTCTCCTCTTTTATAGTGTCTGAACAAGTCTACTTGTAAGGTTTTCTTAAAAGCCACATCTAAACAGGAAAGGTCAGCTGTCTGCACTCATTCTGTCTGCTTCAGCAAATAGAAAACTTCTCTTTTACCCAGATGGACATGCTCACTAACCCATGTTTTAGCACCAGCTCAGTTCCAGCAGAATCCATTACTTCTTGTTCTGTTGACTTTTTATGCTGTCTGTAACACCACAATATACCTCCGTTTGTCAACATGAAAGTTTAAAGGAGACAGAGTAAGTAATCCCTATGACCCCAAAGCTCAGGCTTTAGATAGTTTCAGACAAAGTCTCTGTTTCAGACAGTTCTGATCTACCTTTAAGTCAGTGAGAGGGAATATTCCTATTCTGAGGAAAACAGGTCTGGCCGGGTGCACAGAATTCCCACCCACTTGTTGTTCAAACCTTCTGTTAATAAGGGGAAAGAAGAAATCTCGCTTAAAGGGAGGGGATTGGGAGCTAAAAGGATGGATGAACTTGGGGTTATTTTGAACCGTGAATCATGCAGACCCTTTAATATACATTTGTTTAAAAAAAAAAAGGGCTTAACAAAAAAAGAACATCTGAGTTTTTCTACAGTAAGAGAAATGCTCCTCTGTCTGCATCAACACAAAATTTTCTCTCCCTTATCTGACTAGCTGCTGATAACACCAGCGTGTTTGCAGAAAGTCATCGTGCCGGATCGTAATAGGATTTTCTGTTACAAGATGTTATTAAATACAAAGGCTTGAGTGAGGACCTATCACTTGAGTGTTACTTTGAGATACTAGGAGCAATATTACTGCTCATAGCTTAGGATCAGTCTATGCCATGTGCTTCCTGAGAGTTTGCTATTGTACATGCAAGTGTGCACAGCCTTCTGTGGAAGGAAACCATTATTTGACTATGAAAAGAAGAGTTTGAGCTCACGTGCAAGTTGGTGGATTCAGATTTCAACCACGTGCATCTCTGTCTTCATTTCTTTCAGGTGTACCAGTATATGCACGAAACAATTACAGTGAATGGCTGTCCAGAGTATCAGGCCAGGGCCACGGCTAAGGTAAGAACTGTGTTGGAAATTTGGTTCAGCAATTTTTACTATAATAAAATCATGTTATATAATTACTGAAAGCTGTAAGTAATGACTGGGGAGCTGTCTTTTAATCACTTTACCCAGTGATTTCATTCTCATCATTTCATTTGGCCAAAGCTGACTGAAATCAGCAAACTACATCCTTTGATAATGGCCCTCATTAAGAGTGTGTGGGTCATCAAGCAATGACACACGAGTGCCAGTTTTCCAAGAATAAAACCAAAGCGTCACTGCTAGTCTCATGTGCTAAAAGACTGCCTAACAGATTCACATTTATGACGTTTCATGTCTTTATCTATTGAGAGAGCACAATAGATTTACACGGGTATGGGAACAACTCACATATTTTACATCCTTTTTTTTCAAACCATTTTCTTTAACTTCAAGTTTACACGTATATTTGACCACAGACAGAATGTGCTGATGAACAGGCAACTAGTTGTAGACCAGAGTTAGCTCACTGATATAAATTACGAACATTTTATTAATTTGTTTGTTTGGAAAGGTCTAAGATTCTTGTTTAACCTGATATACACTGACTGGCTACTTTGTTAGGTGCTCATTAATGAAAATATCTAATCAGCCAATCATGGCAACAACTCGGTGTGTTTAGGCATGCTCTAAGCCACCTGCTGAACTCCAAACAGAGCATCAGAATAGAGACAAAAAGTGATTTAAGTGAGTTTGAAAGTGACACGGTTGTTTTTGTCAGACGGGCTGATCTGAGTAGTTCAAAAACTGCCGAGCTACTGGGATTTTCCCACACAATCATCTCATTTAGACCGTTTTACGGAAAACGGTCTAAAAGAGGGAACGAAAAAATCCAGTAAGCAGCAGTTCTCTGGGACGAAATGCCTTGTTGATGCCAAAGGTCAGGGGAGAATAGCCAGACTGCTTCAAGCTGATAGGAAAGCAACAGTAACTCAAATACAACAAAAGTATTCAAGTATCTTCCCTTGTATCAATGATTAAGGCTGCTGGTGGTGGCGTAATGGTGTGGGGCATATTTAGCACAATTTGGGCCCTGTTGTACCAACTAAACACTGAATAAATGAGTTCATTGTACTCAAACGGGCTCCACACTCACCAGATCTCAATCCAATAGATGCAATGGATGTGACGGAATTCGAGATTCTCACCCTGGATGCTCCGATAAATCTTTATCTGCAACCTTTGCCGATAAATCTGCCGCAACGGCGTGATGCTATCATGTCAATATGGAACAGAATCTCTGAGCAATGTTTCCAGCACATTGTCGAATCTTTGAAATGAAGACAAAACATGAGTTTGCATTTCAAGGTAGAGGTGTCAAAAGCAAAGTGAATGTGAGCTACCTGGCAAGCACTTTTACCACAGTTAGATTTGTAAAGGTTGAAAATACTGTTGGTCAAAATGCTGTTAGTTAGTTTTTAAATTGCGACTTGAGAACTGACACTATGTTCATGTAGGAAAAAGGTATATGTTAAGGCGTTGTATATGGCAAGTGTTGGCAGTGCTTACCTCAAAATAATTTGCAGTATAATCGATCATTTCTGCGTAGTGACTGTCAGAAGGTGGTGCTGATGTATTTAAGCGGCTGCTGTGGAGTTGTTGTTTGAGGGAAAATAGCACGACTCATAAGGTCAAACAAAGTTGGAATCAATACTGTCAGAGTACACTTTACCAGAAGAAAGACAGGCATTACAGAACAGAACGAGCTAAATGTTTATCTCAAAGGCTGAAGTAGAAGCTCTTCATCCTTGACTCAACAGTCATCAGTTACTTAATGTCTTTGATTCGAGCTGTAAATCGGTCTTTAATTATGTCTAATAGTCCTCAAGACTCTTCCAATCAGCAGCTGCTGGATTCTATTCAACTCATTCAACTTATTTCGCTTATGGAAACACAGCTGTCTGACTTTACCTTCTGAATGTTTGCATTCACGAGCTTTCATTTGATTACAATTCAGCACTCGGAACAAACAGAGCTTTTGAGTGAGAGGTCATAAATGTCATGGATGCCAGTTAATTGTCAAAAAAACGCATCTTTTTTATGCTTTGGTTTATTCCACCTGATTATTTAAGATGTCCAATGATTTTTTTTCTTCTGCTGGCTATTTAGAAAAGGTCCCGTCCATGTCACAGGTGAAAGAGGTGCACTGCGTGAGTGGAATAAGCAGATTGTGGTATTCAAAAGAGATAAGCTTGACCCGCTTGACTGAAGCAGGACGTTTCATCAGCACATCACAAGCAAGAGACACAAGCTTTCATGAAAGAAGATACAGAGAGGGAGAGATTGCCTGATTTAAAGTGCAGAGGAGGAGGAGAAGGGTGGGATGCGATGAGGAGCACTCATAGAGCATGTCCTTCATTGGTTCAGTGTAGAGTCCACTCCTCTCATCGCCGCGAGTGGGTGGAGGACGAGAAAAGGATGACATAAACAAAGGGATACAAGTCTTTGTGTATGAACACAGAGAGGCTTCAAACGATGAGAGCTGCTTGCCAGTCCTTTTCTCTTTTTGTTTGGCTCCACTAACGCTACACCTCCAGAATAGTCCTGCAGAGTCTGGTAAAATACAATTCAATATCTGTTTAAAGGAATCGCTCAATGTTTTAAGAATTACATCTTTTCACTGTTTTACTTTGAGTTAGATAAAGAGATCAAATCCTCATACCTGCTGTTAACTACTGAGTTAGAGCTGGGAGGTGGTTAGCAGAGGGAAACAGCTGACTTTACCTTCAGAGTTCAAAAATACTCCTTCCAGCGCCTGACACTCACTAATACTGCACGTGTTGCATGTGTCAGTCTATATAGAAAAACAGACATTTGTGGGAGGCATCTTTTAAAATGAAAGGATTATGTCCTGCTATAGCTGGAATACTTTCATGAGAGGAAAACCAGGCGATTGGGGGCCCCCAGGGTCTCCAACGTAAATGAGCTGTGGGCCACTGCTGGCACTGTCATCTCATAGAGGGCCACTTTAGTGTTCAAGTAGTACATAACAAACATGAAAACACCCACAAATATTTCCGAAAATGTAGTGTTGAATTTTAAATATTGTATAACAAGACAAAACTGCAAACGTGAACACAATTTTTTTTCTCACTTTTAACTAACTGAAGCCTTTCATTGAACTACAAACTGGTACTTTATGGCCCCACACGTGGCATCACCGTTTTGTTGGTATTTAACAAAATAAAAATGCAGACATAAGTGTGCACATTAGTTTTTGACTGCTAGTGAAAATTGTTTTCTTTACAAATAACTCTCACTGAACTAACACAGCCAATCCCTCAATATGTTTGTACTCTCTGCTCATGTTGCCTTCGTATTAAGTCATTTTTTGCTTTTTAAAGAACTTATTTTAACATTGCACACAACAACAAGCAAATCCTCCCTAACAAAGAAAATAACTTCATGGGACAAATTGCATTCTGTTTTTTCACGTCAGTATATGGGCCCCAAGTAAGGGTGACGTGGGCCGCAAGTGGCCCCGGGGCTGCGAGTTTGAGACCCCTGACTTAAACCTTCCATAAGTAGACTATACAGAGCATTAAAAATATCCCATCATCCCCCAAGTGGGGCTAGTTGTGGCTATAGAAGGGGTTACTTCTAGCTTTTTCTAGCATAATCTTCTTTTGTGTCTTTGGTCTTTGGCTGTAAACTGCAGGGAGACCCGAGGGAGACTAGCCATGTGACTGAAGTAGAACGTAACTGAAATATACAGTTTGGTGAACTGAGTCAAACAAACTAAGGAAAAAAAGAGAAACTTTGCTTATCACTAAAGTAGCTATTACTGCTAAGCTAATCACACAAGTTTAGGGAGTAAAGAGCAAACTTTTTCAGGTCTCTTACGTAGTCAGCAGCTGTCTGGACCGTGAATTCCTGTTCTATTCATTGGTAATTATTTTCAAATCAGTTCAATTTAAAGAAAAGCCTGAAATTGTCAGTGTGGTTTTGACATATGCAACCCCTCTTTTATTTTCTAAAAGAAGTGTTTCCCTCCTTAAGGATGATCCTTCACTTCCGTTTTATTCCATTACGGTAATAACATCCTCGATTTAGCGTCTTGACGTGCCAGAGCCGCCAGGAGTTCACAAAAAATTTGCTTCCATTGCGTTCAGTCTTGTGCCATTTCACACACTTTCTCTACATTGAAGCTGTCGGTAGTGGTACAAGGCAAATTTTCCTTTTCCAATAATTTCCTTAAATATAAAATGTGATGTTGGTTAAAATGTCTGATCCTTGAGAAAGTTTCCCATACTCCCAATAGGCCTTTTAAGGCTTTCCAGTCTAATCATGCAGTCGTCTGACTCCATAGGTTTCTCGTTTAAATTGTGGCAAGAGTAAGTGTATTTCCCAACCTGTCAAAATATTTTTAAACAGGATGCACTAAATATGACACATTTTTAAACGAACTCTGTACAGGGTTTTATTTTTTCTTCTCTCAGAGGGAAGGATTCTCTGTCAACAAAGACAATCGTGTCATCTTTTGAAGGATCCTGAAGTTTCTTGAGTGGGATCCATTGTCTGATCTTAAAAATAACATCTCATTAATGATTAGAAGAGATGTTATTTTTAAGTTTTTCTATGTTCCCCTTTTCTCTTAAGAAGAAAGCATTTCAAACTCTCTCCCTCAGATTTTCAAAAGTTACTTCTTCTAAATCTGTAATAAAAATGCATAAATTCATTGGGCAATTAAGCACACAGCTAAGGGTTTGAAGTGGCTTAGCTGTGGGGATCTTCCCAACTGGGAACACTGGATATTTTTGAAAGTGCTTTACTCCCTGCAGAGATATCCACAAGGACCACAATTGCACATAATCAGCATCAACATATGGGGAAAGACATTCACACTGTACTGCAGTGAGAATGAACTGCAACAGTGATGAAATACATGACAGAGTATAGGTTTATCTCGAGTGCTTAAATTGGTGAGACAGAAAAATCTGCAGACAGCCCAGATTTGAGTTTCACTTGAACAACTCAATTCACTTTGATCGCTTTGTTAATTTAATCAATTCAGCCTCTAATATCTGGCTTTTATTACTGATCTTAAAGGAGGCGGAGATTATCAGAGCAGCGGGGGGGGGAGCAAAAAACAGGGTGCTGATGCTAAAATGACTTTAGATGCTTTAAGCCAGACTTTTACAGTGTTGTGTGTCTACCGAGTATCCTCCAGCAAGCGTTTCATTTAAAATGCCCCCCGTGCGTGAGAGGCACCGGCCATCTGCCAGATTGTTTTTCATTCACAGAAAGCCCGATAAAGTTGTGAAGGTCGATGCGCTGCGAGGCCCGGGTGGCGACGGTATGCATGCTGAGGAGCTGCTGTTTATTTTAACAGCAGGTCAGGGAGGGTGAGTGAGAGCAGCAGAAGACGAAAGGCGAAGGACAGCGAGAGAAGAAGGAAGGAGAAGGGGGAGTTGTCATAATGCAATAAGCAGATTAATAGGCAGCGGGAGGGGAGAGAGAAATGAGGAGTAATAAATGTGGATCTGAAGATGCATATGAATATGGAAGAGAGTGCAGATGCGGGGATGATGCCTGGAGGGAGCCTCAAAGACCTCCGGTTGCCAAGCTCCTCGTCTGCTGCTGGGAATTTCGATTCACATCTGCAAAATCAAAACAGAACTCACCCCACCCGTACTTTCTTATCCTTCCTTTTCCCCATCTCGCACACCATAAATGATGCTGACTTGACAGCGAGGCACCTGTGGCATCGCATCTGTGGATCTTTGGGCACAGGCTCTCTGTTCACCTGCCATGAGCTTTCCCAGCTCGGCTAACAAGCTCCGCGGTGCTTTGTTGTAAATGTACAAGGAGTGTGCAGCTTGGCTTGTGATTCAAAGAAACTTCACCCAGCTGGAAGGGATACACAGGGTGGAAGTTAGATGTGTTAATCCGTGTGCTTGGAAACACCAGAGAACTTCTCATGTGGAGTCTAAATCCCAAGCCCAGACCAAATCCTGACGCTTTGTTACGGCCGTCGTCGCTTAAATGAGAAGGTGCGTCAGAGGTTCGCGAGCAGCTTTGCAGTCTCTTTGTAATACTTCTGAAACGTGTTCTTCCTTTGCTTTTATTTTCACACTACAGAAGAGAATGAGAAGCTAGTGTAAGCTGCAGAGCTTTCAAAAAGAATTGCTGATTTGATTGAAGATGTGGTTTGCAAAAGCTGCAAATCAGATTTCAGATGAATATCTTTGCACCGTCTATAATGAGGGCACTATTTAAGAAGCTGCTGTGTGCCTCTGCCTTCTTTCTCATCTTGATTATGTGTTTCTCTCCACTGTTTAACTAAAAGGAGAAGAAATAACTCACTTCTTGCCCTAAGACAGCTTGGATAGGCTCCTTCCAACCTTTCCATGGATGGAAGTACAGATGGATAAAAAAGTTCTAGTAAATGTTAATATATTGTTTGTTTTATTCATACCTGTATATCTCCGTGGCCACTTTTCTGTCTGCCATACAAAAAACTTGATTTGTATTTAATTCATAGATTTATTTTGCAAGAGGATCCACTTTCATGTGGAAATCATAGAATGAGACATTTACTAAAGTTTTTTTGCATTTCTTGGGAAATGGCACAGTTCAGGCATTCACTCCTCTCTTTTTTTAATGTGCACTAATATCTTTAATATCGTACACATAATGCTGAACATTAGACTGTATATAAAAGGACTGGTATTACGCTGCAAATGTAATTATTCATTGTGAAATAGTAATACAATAATGTGCCGTCAAATCTCTTGTAGTAATTTTAGATATATCGTACTCCCCTTCAAATGGTTCGCAATGGTTTGGTCCACACCTCTACTTTTCAGAAGTGAATGTAAAATAAAGGATGTGTGAGAGACTTTGTTCTTTACTTCGAATTTGCCAAAGAATAAAACTTATTTATGGTTTCTCATGGGTCCCCCTTAGGTGCTTCTTGGTCCCCCCCCATTCCCACCCTCATTAAAAAATCCTGGAAACACCTTTTGCTTTAAGGCACTTTCACATTTTGGAAGCTAAGACTACATCTATCCTTTTTGTACAGTCTATAATTAACCCATGGATATTTGCATATTGCATAATATATATAAATTTACTTTTTTGCACACACAAAGTTGAACCTTGTATTAAATCTTGTGTGTGTCAAAAATATATACGTAGAAGTGTATTTTTGTCAGAATTCGTGTCTAATTAACGGTCTAATTAATTGAGATAACTAATAAGCCCTTTACTTTTCTCCTCTTCCTTCAGGCCACAGTTGCAGCCTTCGCAGCCAGTGAAGGTCACTCTCACCCGCGGGTGGTGGAGCTACCAAAGACGGAGGAAGGGCTGGGCTTCAATGTGATGGGCGGCAAAGAGCAAAACTCACCTATCTATATCTCCCGCATCATTCCTGGAGGCGTAGCTGAGAGGCATGGCGGCTTAAAGCGAGGGGACCAGCTCCTGTCTGTGAATGGAGTGGTGGGTCTCGCCAGACTAACGTTCTGATCCAGCATATGGGAAAAGAGGATCAATGGATTGAAAGTAGAGTGTAGATAAGCTTTTCAACCCCTGTTTAAGCTTGTTTCCAAAAATATATTTTTAGCAGCTTCTTGCCATGTATTTGATTTCTAGTTTGATATGTGAGTCAACAATCACAAGAGTTATTGAGGTCGCAAAGTTGCACATGTTGTGAATAAGTAGCAGAAATTTCTTCAGCTGCTGGAGAGATATGAGCAACATACACCGTAAGCTAAGCCTTCTCATTTCACTTGATCGCAAAGTATTAATAGTGGAGAAAATATTCTTTTTTTTCTTTGAAGGGTTGCTATTTTAAAAAAATATATATATTAAAATCAGCCCCCTTTAATATTCTACTCTTTCCGTGCCTCTGAAACCCCCTGCAGAGTGTAGAGGGAGAGCACCACGAGAAAGCGGTGGAGCTACTGAAGGCAGCCAAGGACAGCGTGAAGCTGGTGGTTCGCTACACCCCCAAAGTGCTGGAGGAGATGGAGGCCCGCTTCGAGAAGCTGCGTACGGCCCGGCGGCGTCAGCAGCAGCAACTCCTCATGCAGCAGCAGCAACAGCAGAATCTGGCCTCTCAGCAGAACCACATGTCGTAGGTGAGGCGCTTCATTGCTTTAAGGGTGAGGGGTGGGGGGAGGTGGATGCCAAAAGAGGAAAAGGAAACACTGCCTCTGAGAACTTTACTTTAGCAGAATGAAGAGTGTTGCAGCCCAGGTTGAGGTTGAAACGCCACTAATAGCTGATCAGGATCGCCAAGCTCATCATTCGGGCACAATGCCATCAACTTTGCTTTGAATATAAATCCACAATACAGTAGTTGGTCCACCAGTCGGCAGTTGGCACTCTTTGATAAGGGTGTAAAGATTAGGGATGAGGATTTCAAGAGAAAAAAGTTATATTCACCACATCACCTGTTTGCAAGTGACTGGAGATAGCTGTGCTAGCTTTACCTGGTGAAGCTCTGTCCGATCTGTTTTGTAGCATTTGGCTGAATCTGAGCATTCCAGCTCTGTGCATGTTTTCCTCCTGCTGCTTCTATTAGCAGTCGCATCATCAGTAAATATTAGTGATCTGTTTCCACTGGCAGCCTTAAATGCCCATGCCATAACACTTCCACTTCACCATGTTTGACAGATGATGTGGTATTCTTCACATCATGAGCTGTTTCCCTCCTTCATATTTTTCTCTTCCTGGCTTTCTAAAACAAGTTCATCTTGTTCATGTTGTTCGGCCTCTCCTGGATTTTTTCTGGTAAAGTCTAATCAGGCCTTCCTGTTCTTGAGTGATTGATTCGATGTTGTAAAGTTGTTTTTCTTACCCATCAAAATAAATCATCCACTTTCTAAGAATGTACCAGATAATTGATTTGGCCACTACTAAATGATTTGCTATCTCTTTGAGAGATTGTTTTTTTTTTTTAGACTTCATTTAGAGAGAAAAAGCTACGAAATACAATTTCAACACTTAGAATAAACTGCAGATGTTTTACCTGGTTAACTTGTAATGAAATAACAAAGGAACAGGCTTCACCTGGCCATGATCTGATTGTCAGTTGCATCTTGATTGCACACCATGACAAAGGATTTTAAATTAAACAGAGGCAAAGTTATAAAAACTAAAACTCAAAAGTAATAAATGTACCATTCTCTATAAACTTCTGGACCTTCTGTCGACCTGTTTCAACATATTTTTTTTAAACTGTGGCAGAGTTTAGGATCAAAAGTATGTGCTATTTTTTTGGACTTGCAGGCACTAAAAGAAATCAAAGGTGGGTAGGGAATGCAGATGTCCACAGAGAGTACACCTTTTATCATTTCCTGTATGAGCATAAGCAGAGCCTCGGGCTTGGGCCTCCCAGCTGTTCTTGTTTCAAGGTGACCGAGCTTTTATTGTCGCAAAATCTTTCTAGATGAATTATTCATCTTGTATATTTCCAGATATCATACTTTTACTCTAAATCGTTTTTACCCCGATTTGCTTCAGTCCTCAGTTGTTCGATTCATTTATATATTTATTTAATGTCAAGTATATAATAAAAACTTTCTGCTGAATGTTCTGGTGCAAGAAAGTTAAAACATTTTGCAGATAAACAATAAAAGGATTGAGATGGAGAACGGTGAAATGGAACCTCGTCTTTTGAATTTTATTCACCGTGCTCTGTTTTGCCCGTGTAAGCACTTCTTTCAGCTTGTGTGCAGGTATAGCAGACATATACATCCCAGCACAGAGCCTAAAAGCTCAGTAGTATATTTTGCAAACTGAGCAGCCAGTATCCTCTGTGCAAACATTACTGATTCTTCTTCTGTGCTGCCAGTGATTCTGTTGTAAGGGTTGTAAATTATTCAAGCTTAAACCGATTACATCTGTGGTTCATGCTCTGCAGGTACGCAGGTGCAGCCTGGAGTGTTGTTACTTGTAAGCTAGAGCTGGATGGAGGCTCTACCCCTGACTCGCTTCAGATCATTTTTTCTTATGGTGCCAAATTAGAAGAAGGCTGTGCACTGCCAAGCAAACTAAAGCTCGCTCTTGCTTACTGTAGTGAAAAACACTCAATTTAAAACCAAAAAGAAAGTGCAGACACTTTTCAGACCATGAAACCAAGTCATATCATGCTATCCCTATTTTTGCCCAAACTTCTCAAATTATTTGCCTGACGTGTTAGAGGCATGTGTCCAACATCCCTTTGGCTTTGATGCTAAATCCCCCGAGCATATCTCTTGTCCTGGACTTGGCACACCACAGCTTGGGATGGTTCTTAGGAGCTTGTAACAGCGTGTTGTGGTGGAGCCACAGAAAGCGAACTGAGCAGGGATCATGTTATATCAATTCCGGCATGCTGACCGCAGTGATCTGCTTTGGAATCCAAGAAGCTGCTGACCAAGTGACGACTCGAGAGTGCAATATAAGCCATTCACTGTCACGTTTTCTGAGTTTCTCTGCTCTCTGCTAACCAGGATAAAATGTATGTAAAGGTCAGAGCCAGACGTCTTTTAAAGATGCACATTCATAAGTGATACTGGTGCATCTCCTCATCACACAAATATATATACGTATATATAAGAAATGACGGCTCTTCAACTTTTTCCTTTCAGTTAATATTTTATCTTCTCAGACTGTTTTGAGTTGAGTCTTATTTTATACAGCTGAACTCTTCAACAGTTAAACAACAGTTGATCAGTTGATTTTTTTTTTTTACAGAGCACTCGTATATATATAGACCGGATCCCTGTCAAGAATCCAAGTCAGGCTTCGATTTAACATTTAGATTTTCTCTAATAAGCATTAAGTTTTTTTTCTTTGCTTTTTTTCTTTCCCGTCCCCTCAACCAGTCACGGCAGATGGCTGCCCCTTGCTGAGCCTGGTTCTGCTGGAGGTTGCTTCCTGTTAAAAGGGAGTTTTTTCTTCCTACTGTCACCAAGTGCTTGCTCATTGCTAATTGCTGGGCTTTTCTCTCTATTATTGTAGGGTCTTTACCTTACAATATACTGAGGGGACTGTAGTTGTGATTTGTTGCTATATAAATTAAACTGAAGTTAACTGAACTGAATTGAATCTATCCTGTAGCTTCAGTTAATTTTAACACAAAAAATTTCTCAAGGAAAGCACATTTCGCTGCAGGTGATTCATGTAAATTAAAAAAAAGTCATCTCCAATCTTCCCCTCACCAAAAAATATCCTCCCTCTGTGTTTTTAATTTCAGAGTGTAGATCAAAATTAAGCCCCTCTGATATCATCTTTGTCACAATCCGTCTGCGATTATGAGAAAACTTTGATTAAAACCCATCATTTTCAGTTTAACATAAAAATCTGAGAGGTGTGTCTTTTGAAGAAAAACGATCCCTGCTTTGTCCCTTGCCATTTTAGTCAAATGTTTGGATTGCCAAACTAGCATGAGGGTGTGTGCCATTAATCACCCTCTTTGGAAAGGTCTATATCAGGATACTGGAAAGAAAGTTCCATCTATTGATCAAATTGCTGATTTACAGACAATTGTTGTTGTCATGGGTCTCCCTTGGAGAGAGTAAGGAGCTTGGTTATTCGGGAGGGCTCAAAGTAGTACTTCTCCATTTTGAAAGGAGCCAGCTGAGGTGGTCTGAGGATTTGATCAAAATGCCTCCGGGCAATAGGGTAGGTGTTGTCCAACTCGCAAAAGCAGGCCCAGGACATGCTGGAGAGATGCCTCTATTTTGGCATGAAAAGAGCCTTGGGATACCCCCAGAACATCTTAAAGAGGTGGATGGGTAAAAGGAGGTCTGGGCATGTCTGCAAACTGGATAAGCAGCAAAAACAGGATGGACAAATGCATTGGATGGATGGCTGGATGGATGGATGGATGGATGGATGGATGGATGGATGGATCCTAAAAGTATATGGTGTCATACTGGTTTTTTTTTAAGATTAAATGTTTGTCTTGTTGCTAATTTATCCTTTTACCACACCATGTGACATTTTTCAGAAAACAGGAAAGAAATTAATTTCATTTAGTGCAGCTGTGTTTCACGGCATTGCTCTCAGCCTGTTTTTCTTGTCTTTGTGATCTCCAGGCTGTTCCAAAAGAAGAAGAAGTGAAGAAGTGTGTGGATCTTTAAGGCCATCTGTTTGTGTTGAGGATCCCAAAGGCGTCTCTCCATCATGGAGCAAAACCGACGGAAAGTAGAAGACTCTTTCACTCTCTCCCTTCCAGTGTACCACCGATTACTGAGCAAAAACGAAGAGAGCGTTTGTCCTGAATTTGGTGCTTTGAAAAACAAGTATGAGGGAGGCTAACACTGAAAGTTTTGACTTTATAGTCCCTTTTCTAGGTTCTACACCCCAGTCGTGACTTGAATACTCCCCTTCTTGTGTTTGTAGTTTGGTTTATTTTATCCACCTGGTTTGCTTTCATCCATTTGGCAGTGGATCCTTCGCCATTTTTCCATAGATATCATTTGTACAGTGGTGTTTCTATTGATTCCTCTACTGGTGCTTGTGTCTCTGTATGAATGACCATTGATTTCCTTTTTCTGTGTCCTGTTTTTGATGAACTCTTTTTTACCTTCTATATTGTAGCAAGAAAAGATTTTGTATCTCGTAGGTTTAGCAATAACACACTTTTTTTTGGTTTTTGGTTTTTACATTTTAAAATGAAATTCATCACATATACAGTTTATGTGCAAATGTAAATCACCGTAAAGCAAATCGCGTCTTATTCACTGTAAGGCAGCTCCTGAGTCCAAATCGGTCTTCTGTGCCATTTAAAGAGATTTACAGACGGCGCATAGAGTTAATGTGCAATAGCTGCGATTCATAAAAAGAAGTTATAAGCTACTCCCAGCTGAAATTAATCTAGTAAATATATGTTACAAGGAGGTTCACTTTAATCCTCACAAATCTTAAATGTTCCCGACAGATTACCAGAATGTCATCACTTTTGATTTTAACAGAATTAAATGAATATTATGTTTATTTTTCCAGATCTGTCTATTTTATAGTTTACGAGATCAGAGGTTTAACACAAAGTTTTAATGTTCCTTTCAAAATATTATGTATTCTTTCTATGATGTGCAGATTGTTTAAAATCTATTCATTGCATTATGGCTAAATACTAGCGCATAGTTCACGTGGATGTGTTACCTGCATTTTGTGTTATGAGTGGAGTGTTTTGGTTTGTTTTTTCCCCAGTGGATCTGTGAGAGAAATCATTTTCTTTGTCACCCAAGTAGCTGAACTCCAGAGTCAAAGTGGTAATCCGCCAAATCTGTGTTTACTTTGTCTCCATCTTTGGTGAGCTTCTTGTTGTGGTTTTCCGCTCCGTCGTTCTCAGAGATGACTTATTTACAAGTCTTTTCAACTCTTTTTTTTTTGTTGTTGTTTACTGTTGATTTTCTTTACATTTTCAGTAGCTGGCTTTTACTCTTTTATTTATCCCAGGCATTAAACATCACTTCCTGAATGCGAGACTCTGTAAACACCTGTATGCTAAAAGCATAAAAGCTGATGATGTTACAGAGATTTTATTTAAAACTGCAGTGAGTGATGATTTCATCGGCTTTAACCCCTAAGCCCAAACGAGCAGCAGCCTACATTAATGTGTCCCACACTGCCACATTTGACTATTTCCCCAAAAACCTGTTTCCTCTGAGGTCTACTTAATGTCAAAACATTGGGATTAGGTGACCTTAATGTCCAGGTTTTATATGATTTACAACCATTTCTGACTCTCACAGTACATCTTAATAAGACAGATCCCTTTTTGTACCTTTAATTCATCGGTACTCTTTCTTAATTGACTTGCATTTTTGAAGCGAATGGTCCTGTATTTAACGTAAAGATAAAAAAAAAAAAATAGATAACAAACTCTTGATATGCAATTGTTATACATACTATATTTGTATAAATAAATCTATGTGCTTGTGTACAGTGATCAACTTGTGCAGTTTTCCTTTGTATCGGATGCATGCATTTTATGGTATCCTAGCACATTGGCCCAATTCCAGTCTGGGTCCTAAAGACTTCACTGTTATGGCTGTTGAAGGGTCTCTTTACTTAGGTCAGGGGTGTCCAACTCCAGGCCTCAAGGGCCGGTGTCCTGCAGGTTTTAGATGTCCTTGATCCAACACAGCTGATTTAAATGGCTAAATTACCTCCTCGACATTTCTTGAAGTTCTCCGGAGGCCTGGTAATGAACTAATCATTTGATTCAGGTGTGTTGACCCGGGGCGATATCTAAAACCTGCAGGACACCGGCCCTTGAGACATGGAGTTGGACACCCTTGACTTAAGGGGAAGAGTAGAATTTTAGCTGCAGTTTTGGGGCGACTGATTTCTTTAACAGACACGTGTACTTTTGATTTATACCACTACCAGTTGATCTATTAAGATCATAAATATCACTTACATAACAATATACCTATTCAGTTTAATGTAGCAGACCCTCCACAGTGAAAGTGTGTCAGGGTTGGGTTGGGACTGGACCTCATTATTCAAGTGTCTGTGAGCACCAGAGAGAGGTTTTTTTTTAATAAAGTATTTTATAGATGTGTATCAGATATATATTTAGATTCTTTGATTAGGTTTTATGGAAGCCTTTTATAACCTCTTCAATCATGCATTTAGGCCCTATGTAGAAATAGCTTTGCTGCTACCCTTGTGCTATATTTACAGTTTAAGATGAAGCTGGTAAACTGACCCAAATGCGCAGCACCACAGGGGCAGACAGGCAGGATCTAAAGTGAAAAGCAATTTCAGTGCTGCATAAGAGATATCTAAGTTCAGTAAAGCAATCCATAAAACTATGAAAGAGAGACAAAAAGAAGCAGTGAGCAGGATCATGAACTCACAGACACACAGAGAGAAATTGCTTTAGACATATATGTACACACACACACACACACACACACACACACACACACACACACACACACACACACACACACACACACACAGAGGACAGCCTGGGCTCAGGTGTAAACAGTTAGAGCAGGCAGATGATTAAATGTGGGAATCAAGACAAAGACGGGAAGTAAAACACACAAGATACACAAAACAAGAAACACTTTCAAAATAATACAGACCCTCCTCCCTGTGCCAAAAAGCTCAAACTCTTAACAACACCAGACACCATGACGTGCCTTTGTGTTGAAAGGGGGGAATTATGACGTGATGCAAAAACCTGCTTAGTTCTTTAACATAATCATACACCAACAGCCTTGTTTTTCCCCTTTCTCTGTAGATTAGGAAGAGTAATGCAAGAATGAATTTGCAAACTGATGCAAATTGTCACTGGGTAGCTCAAATAGAGGTGAAAATGCACCCATGTAATTCACAATATTTCAGTTTGTCAAAATTGAATTGCAAAAGCCTGATAGCTGAGATGTTCCCATAGATACCAGCGACAATTACTAATCAAAAGTCCAGCTTATATCACCATTGGCGGACAGCTGGAGCTGTATGATTCAGCTTCAGTTTTGTATGTAGACAGAGATTTTAAAAGAGAACAGAGATAGGAGAAAAATAAAACTGTAGGACTTTCTGGTACGTCCTGAAAAAATGTTGCTGTATTGCTTGATTTCACTTATCAGTTGTACTCCTCATTATAGCTGTTAGGAGTGAGTACTTGTGAGTTGTGAAATGGCTCATAAACACTTCAGCAAGGTGAAATTTCACTTCCATTCTGTCTGAACACACCACCTGAAAGAGCTGTTTCTGCTTTACACCTTGTTGGTTTGTCAGACCAGCAAAGGCACCGCCAACCTCTTGGATTCCAAGCTAGCAGCTGCTTTGCAGACTGCAGTGGATCTATATTGTAGAGGTTTACACATTTATTAAAGAGGTAATAAAAAAAATCACCTGTTCAGTCTTGGGTGGAGGCACAAATCCCTTTGGGATTGTGTAGGTCTGGTTAAAAATGTGCCAAATTAAAAAAATACCATTACAATGGTGTGAGGGAGCAAAGATGCTGTTAGAAAGATACGATTCAGTTTAAAACAACAGCATTTTAAACGTTATTTGGGAAATAAAATAAAAGTTATTTTTCAATGCTTGAAAAATTACTGCCCAAATATGTGCCCACAGCTGTTTTAACATGTCAAAGCTTCCTTTTATAAGCACTTTGGTGTTATAAATGAAAATCCAACGCAAAAGAGTCAGTCCCCATAGACTGCCATGTTATAGTGCCAAGTTTACAGCATTATAAAGCATGTTTGCAGTCTGGTGCAAAACAGTTTTGGCCTATACTGTCCAGCTATTTTCATAAGAAAGGAGGTGAATTGTTTTATAAAGCATCCGCTTGGATGGTTGAGTCCAAATTTGATATTTGAGTCATTAAACTAGCTCTCATCACTGTGTGTGTGTGTGTGTGTGTGTGTGTGTGTGTGTGTGTGTGTGTGTGTGTGTGTGTGTGTGTGTGGCGGGAATGTCTTCTTCTAATCTTATGGCTTGTTGTGCAATGCTACCATCTCAGACATTTGTGCTTCAGTTTTAGTGAGTACATTTCTAGTATGTTATTGGTCTGTTACTTGGCACTATTTAGCTGATATGACACCTGTACAGTTTAGGAATGTAGGTTGAGGCAACAAAAAAAACCAACGCCACAGTCAATCAATGTTTCCAGAACCAACAGGTGACGTCACAGTGGCTGTTTCCACCTGAGCGTGCCCAGGAGCAACTGCATTTAAGGTTACAGACACCGAAACAGCCTGTTTGAAGCAGAATAGAAAACAGGAATACAAAATTTGGAGACACATTAGATAGACATGGGCCTCTGAATACTGCAGTCTTTTCAGTAACTGGTTGCTGAGTGTAGCCTTTGATTTGGAGACAAAAGTTACATCAGGTGCCTACTCGATTACAGCAGCACGGGTCCGATTGCCTTTCAGTGATCGAAGTGCAGCTGCTAAAAGGCCGAGTGATTACACCTTCTGTACTGAATTGTGCCCCTGAAGTCTTACCCAGGTCTTTAGGCTTGGAACAGTAAGTCATCAGCCTTTTGTTGGATCAATACAAAGAGCAGACTCTGAAACTAATAAAGAGACCCTTGTAAGTGGAAGGTGCTAAACTCAAGCGGTGACAGCAAAGGTACAAAGCAATGTGTTGTTCATTGTGTTTCATGCAATAAACGCTCTGTTAGTGCCACTCTCCATCACCCATCCAGTGGTGCAGTACGTGACTGAAGCCTGAAGTGATTAAACTAATGAAGGTGACATATTCCTCACCCACGTCTGCAGATGGTAAAGAGAGCTTGAATGCAACACCTTCTCAAAAGGGTCACATCTGTGGCTGTGAGTCTTGGCAAAGATGATACAACAATCTAAAAATTCCCAGCGGTTTCTTTAGTTTTACCTTTAACTTGTGATCTCTTTTGTAAACTTATATCCAGGCTAGACTAGTTTTACTGCACGGCTGCTGGGCATTTAGATGTATCTCTTTTAGATTTAATATAGACAGATTTTTATTTTTGTTTTACATGACCAAAGGCTCTGTGGTATTTTAACAAATAAAAACTTTCACCGAGCTTGCACACAGAGGCACATTTTGCAGTATAAATTAATTATTTCCAAATTAAAGTGTGTCCCTATTTAAATGGAGATGAATCACCTTGATATTCATAAACTTCCTCCAAACAAAATAATTCCTCTCAGAGAGAAAAAGAGAAAACTAAAAAAAAGAAACTTTGAAGAAACTTTATTAAAGAGGAAGGAAATCAAAAATTATATATTATAAACAGTACAGAAGTGTCACGAGAAAATAGGAATACCTTACTTCTCTCCTAAACATTTTGCAACAAAGATATTTGTTATTTCATTGTTTCTTTATTTCTTTATTTATCTGTTTTAACATGCCCGTTGTTAGATATACCTTGCTGCTGCCAGGTTGGACCCCCTTTTGCCTTTAGAAGTGTGTTAATTCTTTGTGGCACACATTCAAAAAGATCCTGGAAAATATTCTTGGGAATTTTGGTCCATATTGACATGATAGCACCAAGCAGTCGCTGCACATCCATGAGTATAATTCCTGTTCCACCACATGCCAAAGGTGCTCTATTGAACTGAGATCTGCTTACTACGGAGGCCATTTACCTCATATTAAACATCACTAAGACAAAGGATAGTAGTAGATTTCCAAAGATTCAGGCCTCCTCTCCAGCCTCTGAAAGTTTGTGGGGTGGACACTGAGGTGGTGCCAAAATAGACGAGTTCCAGAATACAGACAGACTATTCAAAAATGGGCAGTTGCCTCTATTTGTTAAGGAAACCAAGATGACATCTGAGTAACTTGCCGCAAATGTAGTACCAGTCTGTGGTGGCAAGTGTGCTGTTCTGTGCTGCAGTCTGCTGGGGAGGCAGCATCAGAAACAAGGATGCAAGGAGGCTGGACAAACTGGTGAAGAAAGATGGCTCTGTAATTGGAGCCAGACTGGACATGTTGAGGGTGGCGGGGGAAAGATGCACAATAAAGATGTTACAAGCCATCCTGAATAACTCTGACCACGACTTTTAAAAATCTTTATGGAACAAAAAAACATCAGTACTGGAAGACTGCTCTCTCTCCGTTGTAAGAGGGAGAGATGCAGAAAATCATTTGGACCCAGAGAAATCAGGATTTTTAATTCTCATGCAAATAGCAGATGAACTATGTCAAACATGAATTTCCCTTTTGGATCGAAAAAACTATTATTGGTCATAAAGGAACAGACAGGCTGTGGGGTTGAAATAATTCTGACTTGTTAATAAGGAACCTGATGAATGCCAAGAAAGTTATACCACCAGAAGCTTGAGGCATTGATAAAAGCCAGATTCTGACCCTACCGGCTGAATGTTGCAGCAGAAATCGAGAGTTATCGGACCAGGGAACATTTTGAGTCTGTATGAAGTGCAGCCTCAGCTTGCACAGTTCTTGGCAGACAGAAGTGGCGCCCGGTGTGGTCTTCTCCTGCTGTGCCCATTTGCCTCAAAGTTCAACATGTCTTGCATTCAGAAATGCTCTTCTGCATACTTGGTGTAATAAGTGGCTATTTGGGTCACTGTTGCTTTCCTATCAGCTGCAAGCAGTCCACCCAGTCTCCAGCAAGGTAGGAACCCAGAAACATAGGGATGCATCTACAGGAAAATCCTACTTACTCAACAGTTTCTGAAACATTCAGCATGTCGTGTTCAAAGTCACTCAAATCACGTTTCGACTCTTTATTCTGATGCTCAAACTTCAGCAAGTCATCCTGACCATGCTTATATGCTTATAACAGATGTACCTAATAAAGTGGCCAGTTAGCGTAACGTCCAGGTGCGTTTTCCCCATTTTTCATCCTACTCTCTTCTGTCTTTATCTGTTTAACAGGATGGATGGATGGATAGATTAGTAGTAGCAGTAGTATGATCGAAACGATTACAGCGTTGCTCACAGTTCAGAAGTGTGCTGAAATTTGTCTCCTCTCCCTTTTCTGCCTTTGCGGTTTCTCACTTAGAGAGCAGCATCACAGATTTTGCCAGAGGGCAGATTTAATTCTCCAAAGACCCCCACAGTTAAAGTTTCATTATGAGATCAGAATTTCCCTCAAAGATGAGAGAATATATGAATTACCCAACAGAAACACTATCAAGAGGATCATTTAGAGACTACATAAATACAACCTGTGGCCTATAAAATCTGCTCTTAGATAATGATCAATAAACTCATGAATATGGCCTCTCACATGTTGGAGAAATACAAGAAACACCTCTCTCTTGTGGTCTTGCACAGTACTACAGGAATGACTGTGCTGGCCTCTGAGTGATGTTATTACACTCATAATAAAAACAGGTCCCTGTATAACTTGTACGTTTTAAATAAAGCTCAATACCAACAACCTTCATGTGGACTGCTGGCACGTTCTGGTGTGGACGCTGTGGGGTTGGTGAGGGTGAGATTCATGAATCACAGGTAGCCACGGAAAATTACATAAGCGACATTTGTAGTGTAGGCTGCAGCTGACAGCAGAGGTTAGTGAAATACAAGCCACTGCTAGAATATTTCATTGCATTGTTGCTGAGACAGACACACTGTTTAACTGCTGGGATTTGTTTTTGGAGGGTGTTACACTGCAACTATCTCTTCAGTGGCAGATTAAGAGACTTCTTGGACTGTACATCTGGATAAATACTGGTGGTACTTGCACAGTTATCATATTTCTTGTATTTCTTTTAATGCTACTTTGTTTCTCTAAAGGTTGTTAACACCATCGCTGGATAAAAAGTTTGCTGGTATTCTAAAATGATCTAATAGACATCAGCATGAAACCATGAAACCACCACATTTATTTACTTACATTCAAAGTACTGTTTTTAGTATGAGGAGTCCTCTGTAATATTTAAGGTTAAATATGCAAATTGGATGTTATCTATCTAAATATATGCTAATAAAGTCAAGTTAAAAATTCTTGTTTCATTTTGCTGACATGAGAGGAAATACATTTACAGAAGGGCCTTTAAATTCTCTTTAATTGCTTAATAAATTACAAAATGAAATCAACAGGCATTTTTGTGAGGAATGAAATGTTCTATAAACCCTTTGGCATAGGGAGGAAATTTGTGAATGTGGAGACTGCAAGAGATAATCAAGTGGAGATTTCTTGCTCAGAGTATTAGAAAAAAACAGAACAAAACCACACAAAACAAAAAATGAATTTTGATCATAAATATCTTTTTTTTTTTATTGACAAATACAATTTATTTTCCCAAAATGTTTGCATGACGCAATTACTGAAATTTATGCATATTAACTATTTAATCTAATTACAGATCTAAATGAGTTTTTATAATCAAAATGCTGTAAAATTAAAAAAAAAAAAAAAAAAAACATGCACAAAACATTGTCAACAATGGCTTCCCCTTTAAAATATGGCTGCTGTCAGAAATATGTTATTATCTCACTTAAACTTATTTGACTTTCATGAATTTTCTGAGATTTTCTTTTGTAACCTCTTGGTCACATGCAGCCTAACATCAGACCCTTATGATGATATATAATCAGGCGATTTAAATTCTGGGTAAGAAGCCAAAGCAATGTGCTATGTTAAGTGTGATAATTATTTATTTATTTGTTTTTTGCTGAGACACAATTAACATACAGATGCTTACATAAGCAGCATGTCGGTGCTCAGTGATTCCTCTTGAAATCTTGGATTCAGTAACACATGAACGTTTTGGTGCCGTTAGGTAAATCCTCAAACAGCATTTTCTGTTCGAGTTATCAACATGTGTCATTTCTTCTTCTCCTGCAGACCTTGGACCCAGATTGGGATGATACCTAAATTAAAAGTGTAATCAGTCATGTGGTTATGAATACTCTGCTATCTCTTGTTTTATGTTATTTTATTATGCTTGAGCCCTGTGCTGTTTTTGTCTCCCTATACTTTTATACTTTTTTTTGTGATTAAGTGTTGTGCGCGGGGTTGTATTTTATCAATTGTCTTTGTTATTGATTCTTCTCTGACTGTGTTTTAAAAGTGTAGTTTAGTTTAGTTACAATGCCTGCTTTAGTGGCCTCAGGACTTTTTACATTACAGAGTATCTTGGGGTTAGTATCTTGCTGAAGGCATATAGAGGGGAACAGCCAGGGAAGCCAGGGATCCACCTACCTTCTGAATAGCAGATGACCCGCTCTACCTCCTGAGCTACAGACATCCCAAGCCACCCACAGATTATTTGGTTCTTCTGGCCTCATTGAGCAGTGACCTCCAGCGTGTACTATGTTGATTTGCATCAGAGTGTGGAGAACAAGCACCTTTAAGACCCTGGTCCTCAGCCGGAAAAAGGGTGAAGTGCTCACCTCTTTTCGGTGAGCGGAGAGAGGAGCACAAAATTTACAGACAGATTCACACGATGTCTGCAGTGATGGAGAAGGTCCCGGGGCTGACCCAAGAGATGCCAGGGAGATTATGTCTCTCTCTGGCATCTCTCGGGTCCCAGGCTGGGAGGTCTGGGTGTCTCTACTGAAACTGCTGCTCCCTGCAACCCGAACCTGGATAAGCAGCACTAAAAGAATGTGTTGTTTAGCAAGATTAATGTAACATAACAACAACAAAAAAGAGTAAAATAAGAAAAAAAAATTGTGCAATCAGATAATTACAACTGATGCATTTACGCAAAAGTAGCATGGTAATACTTTAGATGATCCAAGTGGAGCTGTATCAGATTTGTGTGGTTTACATTAAATTCTGGTTTTACGTGATAATATGTTTTTGAAATTCTTACCTTTCTGATAAATGAACTGATACATTATTACAGCTTTCCAGCTCATTCCTTGAAAACCAGCTTTCTTAGTGCATGATCAAAGACATGATGGAGTATGACACATATGTGACCCCCTCCACCTCCGCCGCCTCCTCCTCTTCAGTCACACAATACATGCAATTAGAGGCCATTTGTTCTTAACTCTTGTGTTGATGGTGTAATCAAGGGTGTTAATGATGACTCACGTTTGGTAGGAAGGAACAAACAGGTATACACACACACACACACACACACACAGAGTGCAGCTTTACACTTCACGAGGACAGAGACACAAAAATGAGTTTAGAGATGTTTTTGAATTTTTTCCTTTATTTACACAGTTGTCTGTTTTTATTGAATCATTTCTGTGATCCAGGAAAGACACCACGTATTTGGCTTTTACAGTGCTGTACTGACTCATCAGCAAACAGGCTACATGAATGATTATAGCAGGGTAAAAATGATAAACGATATCAGATGACCTCTATCAGTGATCCTGACACCTTGTTAGCTGAAGAAAACTCCAAGATGTCCGGGACACTCCACGCGTGAGGCACATAATAAATAACTTGGCCTTTTATTTTGACAGTTTTTTTGGACTGCTAATCATGATTCTGCAAATGAATATAAATCTGCCATCGTAAGGAATAATTTAACTGTTCTAGAAACAATCTTTTTTAAAACCTTAAAAAAGCCAAAGAGATCAAAAGATAAAAAGTGAAATGACAGCAGTCGCTTTCAGCATCAGTGAATTGTTCATTATTAATTCACTTTTGCTGCAAAGCTCTATTAAAGTGAGGGAGATTCATGCTAATCAGGATTTTCAAATTTTTTTTGCAGACATTTTATTTTTCGGTCTCCAAAATTTCAGCGTAGCATCTGCTTAACTAGAAAAAAACTGGTTTCTAAATACAAAAAAAGTAGAAAAAAGACCAAAGAACAAAACAGGGGATGTAACAGTGTAGCACAACACTCCTTCAATTCAGTTCACTTTTTATTCATGTATATATAGTGCCAATAAAAGCAACATTAGTCATTTCATGACACTTTACAATAAAAAATAAAAATAAAAAAAATTAAAAAGTGGGGATAAAAGAACTCCCTTTTAACAGGACGAAACCTGCTAAAACTCACACTCAACTGAACTGAACTGCTTAAATACCATTTCTTTTTTGAATAATGCAACATTACATCAGCTGTTACAATTAAATATGTCTCACTGGGGATAATAGAAAGTATAGAATAAATGGGCATTTACATTATATATTTACAATCTCATGTACAGTACAAAAGCTGGCCGCCGCGCGTCCCTCAGGTTCTGCTGGGTTTTCCTCCCACTTGCCCAAAACTAGTTCTTATCGCTTTTGGTTGCAAATGCAGCTGGTGTTGGGTAAAAGCACGGCGCCCGCCTGAGGCAATATATATTCACATCAAAGCAAGGTTTCCTTCACAGGACGTGGTAGACGGGCCTGGATCCGGGGCTCTCCGGTGTGCAGGGCTGTGAGTCAGAGCTGCCGGGGGAGAAGCTGGACGTGTTTCTAAGGCCAGCCGGCCCACAGCTGCTGGACTCCACCGAGGACAGGCGGTCCACGATACTGGACAGGCACTCCAGACTGGACGCTCCGGCTGCTTTATCATCCACGCTATCTGATGAAGAGGATCCCAAATTCAAATTAGCCAAGTCTGGATCATACAGCTGATACATGTTATATAAGCTGACTTTAAGGCCTCAAATTAAAGATGGAACCTTAATAAAATAAAGTCTAAATATAACATAATCTGCTGTTCAGGTATTAGTTTTTAAAGCCCTGCAGGCAAGAATTCACATTATATTCATATCAAACTGCTGCTTAAGTTAAAAGGTCTTACTGTTCTTTGCATATGAATAGCCGTTGCTGTAGTTTGCATTCAGCTGTTGCCACACTGGACTGTTGCTGTCAGCCTGAAAGGAAATGAGAAATTGAATTTACCCTTGAATTCCTTCAAATACTTGCAAACAGACAGATATGATAAGCTGCTTGTTTAAACCGCTGTGTTATATTGGATAGGAAGAAAACACCCAGTGCAGTGCCCGCCATATATTCCGGACAGGCTAATAAATCCTGAATTCCAAAGTTATTGGCTTCTTTATTTCACATGCACCTTAAAGCCAAAGTGGTTTTTTGTGCCCTCCCCTCCCCGGCCCGACTCCGAGTGTAGCGAATCGATTGTATCAGTGGAAGCAACACCAGTTTGTGCAAGATGACACTTTCTCCTAGTAAATCTGCAGAAAATCCTGGCAGCGGTGCAGAACATGCAGTCAGGATGGAATGCAGAAAAGCGCCCAGTTTTGCCTGCCAGACTTCAGTAAGGTGGATTTAGCTTGGTTTAATGGGGCTATAAAGTGTCCGGTGGTGGGAAAGCCATTAGTCCAATCCAGCGTTATAAGTTGTTTTTGTATTATCTGATGCAAAGTCACCTTCAAACAGAGATTCAATATGACCTGTAATAATAAGCATCGCAAGCAGAGGACGGAGATTCTTGTAAGACAACATAATAGATGTTTGTATTACGGAATTATGGGAGGTGTTTGTCATGCATGGAAAACCATGATAATTATGGTCTTGAGGCAAAGCAAGCTCATTTGATTAACAGGTTGCTAAAGTGGAAATCAGGGTTCTGCATTGAAATAAAAAACTTGATAAGGTAAAGGGAACTGATAGAAGTGGTCTTGTTCAACACTGATGATGACTTTAGCAGTAAACAACAATAAAGACCTTTTCCAGGATTTACTGTGCAGTGGTTCTAATTTTTTTGCTGCTCAAGACCCTGATAAAACCAGGCACTTGCATAAAGAGGCTGAAGATGGGGATCAGCGGTCTTACCATGCCATCAGAGCAGCTGGACAGCGGGCTTCCAGGCTCAGAGCTGCTCTCTCCAGGTAGGCCATAAAAGTTTTCCACCTGTTCTCGTAGCAGCTCCTGCAGGCTCTCGATGTACTGGATGGCGTTGCGCAGGATCTCCACCTTGGGCAGGCGCTGGCTGGGGTTGGCCGAAGTGCAACGCCTCAAAGCCTCAAAAGCGTGGTTCACCTTCTTCAGCCGCCGGCGCTCGCGCATGGTGGCAGCCCGTCTGCGATCCACAAAGCTCGACTTGCGCTTGCAGGCCTTACAGGCCCACTGGAGGCAATGTCCTGGCTGGTGGGGGGCTCCTGGAACCCTGACGTGCTCGTCCTCCTCGGAGCCAGCAAGCTCCATGCCTGGGCCAAAATCCAGGCTGTCTGGAGAGGAAGCACATGCTCTGTCATAGTAGACCTGTGATGGTGAGAAGACATCCATGGCTTGTTAAAGTCTGAATGGATGGAGAT
The DNA here is from genome assembly GCF_001858045.2 of Oreochromis niloticus. Classification (NCBI taxonomy): domain Eukaryota; kingdom Metazoa; phylum Chordata; class Actinopteri; order Cichliformes; family Cichlidae; genus Oreochromis; species Oreochromis niloticus. The sequence goes on from NC_031981.2 coordinate 15,818,256, forward strand.
GGCCGCAAAGGAAGGAAGGAGGGTAGTAGAGTTTGGGTGAAAGAGAAGAAACCTCTGAGTGATATGAGGGGTCTGTTGCCCCAGGCCCCCCTTATATGCCCCGAGGCCAAAGCCCAGGGCCCACATTGGCCAGATCTAATTACCATGGCCCATTGGCCCAGCCAGAAGGCAGGCAGGAGTCGGCTCTTCTCCCTCCCTGCCCCATCCCAACTCGCTGCTTCTCACCCCCCAGTACCCTGTGGAGTTTCCCACATCTGCACTTACTGGTGTTTTCCCACTCATCAACACTCTTCTCTTACAAGTCCACAATTAATACAAGGCTTAGAAATGTTTAAGGGGAGTGCAGCTTTAACCAAAGCTGGCATGTTTTAAAGCGCTAATAAGTATTGTAATGTATTATTTATGCTGCATGTATCTGTAACCAGCCTTTAGGCATCATGTCATAGCGCACAGTGAAAGTGACACTTGGCTATGAAGACATGAACATCGCAGAGTGTTTTTAGTTTAGTCAAATTCTGCTGAAAAAGAGGGTGACCACTTGTTGGAGTATGCAGGGCAATTTTTACGGTGAAGACAACAGCGTTGCAGATGCAGCCCAGCTGCAAAGGAAGGTGTAGCATTTCAAGCCCTGTGAATTCACATTAGTGCGGTAAGCCCCCCCTCCAAACACTCAAACTCATCACTTAAGGTGCTGTGAATGAGCCGATCCCTGTTTGCAAAAGCTCATTAAAACAGTAATTATTGCACTGACACCACTGCACAACTCCCTGCAACATTGGGGACCAAATTTTAACCGTTAAAAGTTATTGACATGACTCAAGCACACAACAGATGGCCGTGATGGTGCAGAGGCTTTCATTCAAGGGGATGACTCAGGGATTACGGAGTGAGGATGTTTACAGTGAAGATAATTCAATATTTGTCCCTGTAGTGGCTCTCCAACTTCTTTTTTTCTGACTGATAAACATTCAAGTCCCACATCCCGCAGTTTTTAATCCATCTTTAACAATAACAAAGGATCTGAGCTGAATTTTTGAAGGCCAACACTGCAGAATCAGCAAATCAGATTCATTCTTATGTCCCTTCCTTGCGGTGCCCACCCCAATGTTTGAGGCTAATTTAACAGAATAAAAATATACAGTGAAAACGATCCAAAGCCTTTTCTCAAATTGCATTTTCCCCATATTTTAACATCTCTGTAGAGGTTAAGATTTGCAGAAACATCTAAAGATTCCGAAATAATGCTTTTCACAGTTTGACCCAGTCCAGCTGGTTTAGGTAATGATGTTGGTGACAGCTTACAAGGATACAATGCGGATATTTCTCACAATGTGTCAAAGCGTTTGGCACGACCCGCACCCCCTCCAGCCCCATCACCACTTCTCTGGGAACTGCGCACACCTAAGAAAACACCAGTACCTGCTGCTGCCTCTGAATTGCCGTCGGAGTTTGGATTAGGCACAGCTGAAGAAGACATCGGCTCGCCTGAGCTTGTAGCTAGCTGCGAAGATCAAAGGCTGTTTAGACTGAGAACAACTCGGACAATGAGAAAACCTGGCATCAGCTTAATTGAGCCGGGGGGTTAGATTAGTGCAGCACATGGCGTAATGAGACGGGGAGATGATATTGCGCGCAGGCTGGAGATGTGATCTGCGCACTCGGCTCGTCTCTGGGGAGCTCTCCGAGTTTGCTTTTTTGTTGTTCTCAAGGGTCAAAGACAGAGTTAAGTGAAGGGCAGGAGGTGATCTTTTTATGTTTCATCTGCCTCACGTCTGAAAACCTTATGTCTTCTAAACTGCCTCACGCTTTGACTTTATGCTGCTTTTTTGGTGCTGCACCATCCCCCGATAGAGAGGCAGTGCATCGCTTACATTCCTCCTCCCATTTAGCAAAATAAACGGTTTTATGGAAATCTATAAATAAATGTATTTTTATTAAATAAACCCAAACTATGCAGAGTTACAGGATCTACAGTATGAACTTGTCAGAACAGTAAAAGTACTGAGTGGCCACTTTGAATAGCATCAAAAGTTGTTGGGATTGAAAAGTGGTTTAGAGGCATTTTTGCGGGGGGGGGGGGGTACTCCTTTTTATGACAGTCCCACTGAGGGTGATTAATTAGTTTGTACAGTATGAACATAAATAAATTGCAATGGTTTCTATGCATCGGCATGTCTGCTTTTCGTTTGGATTGTTAATAACAATGTCAAAACTTTTTAAAAGGAAAAAAAAACTTGCTTTCTCGCATTACAGTCACTTTGAAATAACAGCAAAATATTCTCTATATGTAAAAATATGTAAAATGTAAGTTGAGTAATTAATGAGTGATTATGATGCAGGTAACAGTGTGAAAATTAAGTCAATCTTAAAATGCAAGTTTGTGTAAATTACAAGATTCCCATTGAGATTTATTGAACCTCTTGATGTGTTCACTTGACCCAGTGGTTCTCAGACTTTTTCTACCATGCCCCACTCCAGAGGCCAAACACAGCCCATGTCCCCTTTTCTTTCTTATTAACATTTAAGTTGAATTTTATTCAAAATAAAAATATCAAATATATATTTATTCGAGTGAGGTTAACTTCATGGCACAGAAGGAGCAAGAGGAAGTCATGGAGAGGTTGGCAGGAAGTCAGAATATCTGATCAAAATATAAAAACAACAGCAGTTTGTGCTGATTCATGTTTGTGAACATAAATATTCCCTTAAAAAAGTTCCTCTGCACGAATTTCCAACGTTATTTCAAGTCCCTGAACACAACTTCTTCTTTTTTTTTAATCATTTCACTCTTATATGCACTGATTAAGAAGAAAAAATGTCCACATTTGAAAATGGGAGGTGTGGTGGACTCCAAAGACCTAAGCTTAAAACATTCAGATCACAGTTGTTCACATATTTGTATGATTTTTAAATATGTTTTAAGTAGGAATGTGTTACTTGGTGTGTTTAGAAAAAGTAATGGTTTGGGTTAGTGCAACTATCATATATATATAAATATAATAAATAAATAAATAAATAAATACATAAAGTTTAGTTTAACTAAACTTTATTTAGTTCCTGATTTATCTATAAAAAAAAAAAAATACATGCTGACATGAAAATGGTATTGCTGGTGGGAATACCCCTTCCAATGCCCAACAGTGGGCACGTCCCTGTTATATTATCATACTGATTAGATGTTTAAAATGTTATAACCTGAAAGAAAAACTCTATTGCTCCTAACTGGGTCCTTACCTCAGTTTGCCCTACATGAAAAGCTGTGGATGAAAGGAAAAAAGCAAACAAAAGCAATCAAATAAAATCAAAATCAAAAGAAAGAACAATGGATTTTATTTTTCAAAGCGCAGTGTTTTTGGTTAAAGGCAATTTCCCACCCACATAAAATCCAAGTCCATTTTACATTCCCCACAAGAACGAAAGAAAAAAAAAATGAGTGGCAACACCATTTGTGTTGGCAGTGAGCAGAAAGAGGTGCACCGCCAGCACCGTCAGTACTGAATCCTTTCCTAGCAGGATATTCAAGGAAAGTCTGAGTAAATCAGAGCATTTCAGCCTCCAGGCTTATCCCCCCTCCTATAACAGCTCGCCTTTCATCAGCTTTAACTTTTAAAACGCTGCCTTCACAGCCAAATGACAATTATATGGTGTCATCAGTAACACCGAAATCCCCGTAAAGTCAGACAAGAGAAAGTCTGGACTTGGAGAGACCAGGGCTATTTCTGTGAGCATGCACACAGTCAGATGGTGCAAACACAACAATAAGACAATGAGGTTCAAAACACAGTGAATACAACTCTACTAACAGCACAGAAAACGTGCTTGTATTCACCACCACCCCCAAAACCCTCACACTCATCTGAGTTCTCTTTTTAAATGTGATTACTGGCCTCCATTGTAACAGATATTACATTCACAGCTACACATATGAGCTACACATCATTCACTGCTATCAGAATGAGTGAGTAGGAGCCCATTAAAATCACATTACTGTTAGCGCTATCGGATTTCTGTCTGGTTTCTACAGAAAAAAAAGGATGTTTAGTATAAGATGTATGATTGCTGAATAATACCATATTATATAGAACCTTGCATTAGTGTATGTTTACCAGCTTTAATTTAGTTTGGTTGTGGAAGTGTTAACTTCATTTTGGGAATAAAAGTACACAGTACTGTGAAAGTAATATTGCACAAACTTTTACTTTGAACCTTGAAGTATTTTTATTAATCTACACTCAAGTAGCTAAAGAAAAACCAAGAGTGTTATGCTTTATTCATAACATGCAGCTATGCATTAAATGTGGTAGAGGTGTTGTGTAGATAGGGAAACACACACTGCCCCAAAGCTAGAAAGACTAACGCAAAAAAAAAGCAACAGATGTAAAAGCGCTGCAGGTTTTCTTTGGAAATTGTCGAGCCATTACATTAAAAACAAACTCAATTCAATTACCTGGTCTAGACTAGTTAATAAATAAAAGGACATGTGTAAATGATGTGCATTAATGAGAGGAAACACTGGCATAAAATATAGAATGAAAAAAGCCTCACAGCTGTGGGAAGAAAGGTCCTTCTAATTAGCTTTGTAGAGCGTATTGGCATCCTGAACCAGTCACTCAACACACTTCAGACTACTTAAAATACATAGAACACCAAACAGACGAAGGCCTCCAAACCTCTGAACTTTCTTCCTGGTTGTTTTTAATGAATTATTGAATATATTGAAAAGGAGTCAATATATGTAGCAAAAGGTGTGTTAAAGTTAGAGGAGCGCCTCAAATTTGATTCCAAGCACACTACTTGAGTAAAATAGTTTTTCTTTGCACCTCTGCTAAAGCAAAACGTTGAGATATGCATTGTTCTCCCTTGGCTTAATATTTCATTGAGGTCTTTAACTCCTTATGAACTTGGCATATGTGCGCGAGAGACACTTTGTGTGTTCATATCTGTGTGCGGCTGCAGGCCTGAGAGATGAGGCAGAGTCTCAAAGGTCAACCACGGCTCTGTGTCATCTGCTAAGATCTGAAGGAGCGCAGCGCACCACCCCAACATCATCAACAAACACCCCTTTATCATGTCAATACAAGACTCGGTGGATTTCCGTGTCGTTAGCATCATGTCACACGTTTAAATAGCTCGTGTGTGAACGCTTTGCCACGAGATGATGAAGCTAGCGATGATGAATTAATGGCTCAGATAACTTCATTATCCTGCTGGGCTTTGCACTTATGCCTGCAACCCAAGTTTCCACGTCCCCAACATATGATAGGAGAGGAGAGCAGAGGCACGCTGTGTTTGGAGGAGACTCGAGTTACTGTTGTGGGCTCAGGCCTGCTGGATGCCAGTTGGAACAGAGAGAGCAGTAAAATGTTTCAGGGCAGTTTAAATGGTTTATATGGACCTCTAGCAGAATGTTGAATGTTAAGGGAACTGGCAGATCTGGAGCAAACAGCTTTTTTAAATTATTGTTGTGTTTTTTTTAATGATACCAGCAGGGGCATTTTTAAATGAGGTGGCAAAAGGGACCGAGAACAAGACAGGGGAGGCCCACTGAAAATCAAACTATTTAATCATCCATCCATTCACTTCCGCTTATCCTTTTTCAGGGTCGTGGGGGGGGGGGGGGGGCTGGAGCCTATCCCAGCTGTCTATAGGGCAAGAGGCAGGGTACACCCTGGACAGATCAGAGCAAGAGCAGAAGACCTGTCACATAAAAACAGGAAAGTGAGGCTACAATTTGCCAGCAATCACTAAAAATGGATAAGAGAAGAGTGGAATAAGTTGCCTGGTCTGGTGAGTCATGATTTCTACTAAGATACTCAGACGGTAGGGTAAGAATTTGGTGTAAACAACATGAAAACATTTATTCATCCTGAGCTGTATCAGAGGTTCAGAGTGATGGTGGTGGTGTAATGGTCTGGGGGTTATTTTCTTGGCATGCTTTGGGCTGCTTAGTACCAACTGCATCTATGTCATGAAGGATTGAGGCAGTTCTGAAGGTAAAGGGGGGTTTAATACAGTATCAGTCCTGAGTAACTAATAAGGATCAGATGTTCCATCCAAAATACAATGGATTGCAAACACCAATCTGGCGTGCCCTTGCAAATAAATATACCAAGGGTTGCACAACTGCAAGAGTAGAACTGTGTCATTTATTTTGTTGGTCAGCTGTGTACAATATATAAAGAGAATTTCAGCTTCCTTAAAGCCAAGGTTAGCCTTTGGACACAAAATAAATACATCTAAACTTCATGTTAATATAAAATATGTACAAATCTTTTGCTCTTCCTGTACAAATGAAGTACTTACAAACAGAAGTCAGAATGGTTTACTATGGCAAAAATAGTTCACAGATGATCAGAATAGATCATATTGAAAATGTCAGATAGTTTGCTAATGTTTCAGTTTTCTGAGACGTCCTCAATGACTGCTGTCGTTGGTGATGCTGTCCACGATGGAGGACAGCCGCAGGAGGCTGGAGGACGCGGAAGACTCACTGGCTCCTAAAATGAAAGGACTTATGATACCACATGATGTTTTCTGTTTTTCCTATTTTTTTAAATGAATTTACACCTGACTTCAAGCAAAGGTAGTGTGCAAGGTGTGTACCTTCTGTGCAGTTCATTGCTGAAGTGGAATGGTCAGCGGAGGTTGGCCAAGCCTCAGAGGATTTCTTCCAGTGGTACTCACTGGCCACCTGCAAAAAACACACATTATCCATATTCTTTTCCACATCGCGTCTTTTATCCTGTTTTCTTTCCCTCACCACGAACCAGTCACGGCAGATGAGCCAGGTTCCTTCCTCATGAAAGGGAGTTTTTCCTTCCCACAGTCACCAAGTGCATTTCCATAGGAGTCTGTTTGATTCTCTGTATTATTGGAGGGTCTTTATCTTACAATATGAAGCACCTTTAGGTGACTGTTGTGATTTGGTGCTACATAAATAAAAGCGAATTGAATGAAATATTATTGCCTGTAATATGAAGAAAAAACTTTTAAATTATTGCAGAAGCAGGCTGCTATTACTGAGAAGCATTCAACATTCAATAAGAAAGTAATTAAAAGTATTCAAAGACCATGACGTGAGAAGTTTGTAATTATATTATTAGTGAAAACCACACTGCTAGATTAAAAAAATCAGTGTGGCACAGAGTAATAAGCATTCACGTTATAATGTCATTAATGAGAACCACAAACATATTAAAAGTCCAAACTGGGATATTCTTGATCGGGTGGGGAATAATCTGAAATCCACAGATGCACAGATTTACATATTTGTGTGACTAGTATGAGGAGTTTCCTCTTCAGGGTGGTATACTCGCTCACATTGTTTTCTTTTGCGTCACATGGAGATCCGGTTTTCTCCTGCTCGTCCAGCGTCTGCAGCAGCTCCTGCAGCCTCTCTATGTAGCTGATGGCGCTGCGTAAAATCTCCACTTTGGGTAGCCTCTGGTTGGGATTGGCTACGGTCTTCCTCTTCAGTGCGTCGAAGGCTTCGTTGATCTTCTTAAGCCTCCTCCTCTCCCTGAGGGTCGCAGCCTTACGTCTATCCGTGGGAGCCGTCTTTCTCTTGCAGATCTTACAGGCCCACATGAGGCACTGACCCTCGCAGTGCGCCCGGAGACCCGGAGGTGCAGGGACGTGCTCCTCTCCGCTGCTCTCCCCACCGGACGGGACATTATCGTGACCCGCTTGGGACAGTGGGCTGTCATTGCCATTGTACAGAGGGGAAACCCCTGCCATGTCCAAGTGCTGTAGTGGTCCATGATCTGCTTCCTCCAGATAGCGCAAATCATTAAAAAGATAACTGTTGGTCTCGAAAAGGTCCATCATATTGTTGCGCTCCTCACTCTGTTTTCACACTGGGTCTCTGGCATTTAAATAGAGCAGCAAGGACACAAGTCAACAGATTATATATAGAATGTGAAACTCTATCCAACGCTTTGGCTGCCACACTGCAACAACCATCTTTTTTTTTCAATCGGTCTTCACAACATACTGACTCTATACGGACAGAAATGTCCCCTCAGGTTTCATAACAGGTGCATGTGCGTTATGATATTTCACAATGAAAAGTAAATTTGACAGGATAGAGAGATTACTGGTTCTGGGTTTTATCCAAAAATCACAGGGGGCTGTAATTTGTAGCTAAAGACTTAATAGTTATTAATAACTCATTAGTGTGCTTTTAATTAACTGGACAAAAGCTCTGTGTTGCCAGGTTGGGTTGTAAAAATTGTCTTTAACTGCTATGTCTGCAGCATAGTTTTAATTGTACGAATGAATGATTGGAAATAATCCTTTCCAAATAGGATTACATGGCAAACAATGCTTTGTATAAATAGATAAAAGACTTCTGCCATTCTGGCAATCAAGGTTATGAATCAGTCACGAATCACCACACACACTCGAATCCACACATAAAGACAATTAAGAGTTACAACTTAAAATGACATGATAACAATTTTGGTCTGTGAGAGGAAACCTGTGCAGACACAAGTAGAATATGCAAACCTCTGCAAAAAAAGACCTCAGGCGAGTTTAAACCTAGAACTATTCTTACTGTGGCGGCAGTTAATAAACAAATTTAAGGCTATTTCAGATGCCCTGGAGCTCTTTTTTTGGAAACACCACATGAAGGAAGGAAGCTAATAAACTTCTAAACCCAAAAAAGAGAAAATCAGGTTACCTGATGGGTTGTGTATAATTCGACCAAATTGAATATTTTGCAATCTGGCAACCCAGTTGTGGTTCTTATTTATGACATGTTATTCTGTTTACTTTATCTAAAAGGATCTATGACAAAACCCAGATTTGATCAGCAAATCAGAAAAAAACAATAGAAATCAAAATAAATTAGTTCAAATAAACCGTATCGCTGCTGTTTTAACTGTAGTTTGTTGTGCTCATTTTAGACAGTATGGACAACTGTACGTTGTATACGGTCTCAACATAAATAGACGGGAATGTGCGCAGTCAAAAGAGCTTTGAGAAATGTCTCAGCTCGATGATATAAATAGAAACGTGGCTCAGTCATTTCAGATTCATAAAAGAGATAAAAGCCTGTGAAGAGGTGATATATTGCCCGTTGGCATTTTTCCTCCAAACTCAAAGGGCTGTGATTGGAAACTTCACAGGCAGGAATGTGAGGGATTCCTATTTTTGTGTGACTGCATGACCTTGTCTTTTGAAATGAAATAAGATGATCTCATCAGGCTGCAGCAGCCTTTGAGACACAAAAACAAACACATCTTTAGACATACATCCAGATAACTGTCGGCTTCTTTGCGGAGCAGAGAGACACATAAAGAGCAGGGAGGGTTTTTTTTGAATGAATGAATGAATCAAATTTAAGAGCAGAAGAGGCACTGGGACCTTGGTGGTGTGTACTAAAGCATGCTGCACAGCCAGCTCACGTGTGGGGGTTTTATATGACTCTGCATGTGGAAGTCCCTTCCCTTCAGCTCCCAGCTTCTGTCATGTTGTTCTTAAAGAGTCACCGGTGCCTTTCATCATTTGACAGGATGTCTGAAATACTGCCACAAGTCAACACAACATCTCTAAGTCACCTTCCACACATATGCTTGAACATATCGGTTCAGTTATTCCACAAGTTGTAATTATCAGTTTCTAAGTTCTCGCTTCAGTATATGAGTAGCTCTCAGAACTCCGCAGTATCTCTAAATCCTTAAATAATTGGCCCAACAACACATCTAATTAAACCCCAGTAAAGACACTATTAAAGTCAATTTGAGAGCTATACTGCACTGCAGTGTTCATTTGTATAGTTTACAAACCAATAAATACATGCAAACTGAAAAAAATCAATAATATTGGCTTTGAACTGATATGATTTCAGTGATAAACAGCAGAGTAACCATAGGTTCTATAGCAATCCTTTGTATATGGAGGAAATGTTTTAAATGCGCATTTTCTTCTAATGGCCAGCAGGGGGCAATACCTCTGGTTGTCTCTTTCCATAGACATGTATGAAAAATTGCTGCAAACCCCTAGATCTATCTGGGTGCCCATGCTGAGCCCTGTCCACTGCTGAAACAACGGACACATGAGCATCAGAAACGGACCATGGAGCAATGAAAACAGGTGGCCTGATCGAATGGAAAACGTTTTCTTTAACTTCACATGGATGGCAGGGTGCATCTCCGCTACTTACCTGGGAAACACCTGGCACTAGAATGCACTATGGTAGAAAGGCAAGCCAGCAGAGGAAGGTGATGCTTTGATCAGTGTTCTGATTAGAAACCTTGGGTCCTGCCATCCATGTGGATGTTACTTTGACACATTCCACCTACCCAAGCATTGTTGTAGACCATGTACACCCTGAAAACTGTATTCCCTGATCGGTGTGGCCTCTACCAGCAGGATAATGCACCTGCACAAAGCAAAAATGGTTCAGGCATGTTTGAGGAGCACAACAATGAGTCTGAGCTGTTGACCTGGCTTCGAAATTCTCCAGATCTCAGTTCACTTGAACATCTGTGGGATGTGCTGGGCAAACGTTCCCAATCCGCAGCGGCCCACCGTGTAACTAACAGGACTTAAAGGATCTGTTGCTAACATCTTGGTGCCAGATACCACAGCACACCTTCAGGTGTCTACTAGAGTTCATGGCTCAACGGTTCAGGGCAGTGTTGTCAGCAAAGGGCAGACCAACACAATATTAGGCAGGTGGTCATAGTGTTATGCCTGAGCTGTAGGCGGTTGCGTGTCCTCCAAGAGTGGGCGTGGCTTAAGGAGGAGTCAGGCAGGGACACCTTTTTGCCTCCAGATACTGACGACACAAAAGCCTAGCCCAGCCCTCCTACTCATTCCCAGATTGTTCTTCTACTCCCTTACTTACCTGCTTTTCTGTTCCACGTGCTCCTCATACTTACTAGCCTGTTTTCTCCTAATGTACCTGACTTTTCCAGACCTGTGAATCTGCCTGACCCACTCTTACTCAGCCACTTGCTCAGCACCTTAAGAAGACTTGGGAACTCCCCTGTCTTGCGTTGCCCAAAGATACTGACCTAAATGTAACCCAAACCTTACATGACCAATATCTGAATGTTAGCTGTTGCTGCACCTTCTTGTGTCCTGTCTTTGAGTCCCTCAGGTTTAACCTTCACACATTTGTTTTTCAAATTACTGCCAGATAATCTGAATTCAATCTAAGTGTTTCACAGTTTAGATGACAACATACATTAAAGAAATATGTATAACATACCAACACACATTCAAACATGCTTCCACGCAACCGCATGCCAAATATTTGTATGAGCATGGCATTTGATGGCATAAATACAATTTTAACGTTATTCACTGGAATTTTGGGAATATGTTTTTTTGTAGTCACAGGGAGAAAACGGCTCGTATCCATAAAGCCCCATTAGAAAACCTAAACATATTCCAGTAAAATGCTTAAATTATGCAGCTGTGTTAAAATAGAAGGTGTGTGTGTTGCTCTACATGCAATATTGCAAATGCATGAGATTTCTTTTGTGCTTTTACTTTAAAGGCGAAGTATTCTCGGGGCAGTCACTTGTCAGAAACAATATAGCTTGTATTATTAGTTTTTCAAACAGCAGAGGTGACACGTACAATATAGAATAGAAAGTGTGTGTGTGTGTGTGTGTGTGTGTGTGTGTGTGTGTGTGTGTGTGTGTGTGTGTGTGTGTGTGTGTGTGTGTGTGTGTGTGTGCACTTATGAACATTGAGGGAGGTATTTGGTGTCTGGGTATGTTTTGTCAGCCACGATAAATTTTTCTATCTCTGTCACTGCTGCTTTGTCATTTTCATGCAAACACAAAGTCATGATGAAAAAGAAAAATGATGAATAGCGATAAATGAATGACGATTATAAATAAATTGTCTCATGAATAGAATATAAATTAAAATTAGACTCATTTCAGACTTTAATTTGCCTCGATTATTGCACCGCAATGAAAAGTACTCATCCTCCAGGTGAACGGAGTCGCGTCCCTGCTGTGCCCTGATCGTGTATTCTCCCCCCAGGGGTTGGCCTACTGCGCATCCTGAACCTGACCGTAAATTCCCATCAGTGTTGAGGGGTTGACGCTTCAGCTGTCAGGGAGAATCATGGGATGGGGGGGGCAGAAACTTACACTAGAAGATCAGGCCTCTAAGGGAAGACGATGCAGTCAGGATAGGTTGCGCAAAGCGTAAATCTGCCTGGAATCCAAAGAGGCTCAGAGGCGTCAGCTCTGCGGTCTGAATACTTAACAGGCAAAATCTGAGTGTAAAGAGCTGACACAATAGATGTGTTTAAAATGTCCGTATGACATATTGCCTCTTGAGATTGTCTTTCAGTGGTAAATAAAACGCTCTTTGTACAGCAGTTTAGCAGTGAGACATTCCTGTTTGAAGGTACACTTTGATGTTCTTGGGGAATCCACATACTTTCTCCTTTAGCTCAATTTTAAAATTAAAACCACTCATGTCTGTCCACTTAATACAAAGCTACAGGCCAAAGACTGTTAGCTCATCACAGCAGAAAGAGTGAATCAGCGGCACATGGGAGAAGTTTGCCTGCAGGGCTTTCTGGCAGAAAGCTCTCATTCCTTTTATGTTATTTTCAGATTTCAGTAGCAGTTTAGTCAGGTTAACAAAGTCTAGAGAGCGTGTTTGGCAGAAAGCCTTAAAGGCAGAGTTCTCTCATGTGTTTAATTGTTGAACGGGCATATTTATAATGCAAACCACCAAATCGACCAAGCGGGTCTGTTGCCTAAATCTAACCAAACCGTATCTGAAAACTGAAAACAATTCAAAGAAACCTTTCTTCCAGAATACCCTGAAGGCAGACTTCTACCACTAAACCTTAGCTCACTAAGTTCTGTTCATAGGTAACACAGTCTGATCATCAGCACATTTAAAGATGACCAATAAACACTTCATATATATATATATTGTTTGTTTAAAGAGTATAAAAGGTAGAGCAGATGTTGTCAGCGTTAGTCTGGGAACCAGCACAGAAAAATGTGCACTTAAACACTTGTAGTGTTTGTAAGGTTCAGGTACATCTCTTGATATCAGCTGTTTTAATCACTGTTAGAGTGAGATGCATTTGTCTACAAGGACATAGCTCACTGACAGCTTTGTTATACACTCACCCGATGCTTCAGTGACACGTTGCTAGGACTGGGTTGGAGCTCATTTTGCCTCCAGAGCTACTTTAATTCCTTGTGATACAGATTCAACGAGATGCTACAAACATTGTTGACACGACAGCATCACTTGTTTCACGGCATGATATGCTGGAAGCAGTCATCAGAAGATGCGTGCACTATGATCATAAAGGGATGGACATGCTCAGCAACAATATTCACTCTGATGCTCAGTTTGAACTTCAACAGGTCGCCTTAACCGAGTCCCAATAGCTACATTCTTTGACCTGTATCAATTTTCTTCTGTTTATCCAATTTAGGGTTATGATTGTTCTAGAACGTATCCCAGCTGAGGCAAAAGGTTGGTGGATTTGAACCCAGCAGCATCCAAAATTCACACATGCACACTCCAGTGGATGCATCAGGGACATCCAGGGTTTAGTATCATGGTGGGGATCAGAAAACTGACCTTGAGATTGGCAGACAACCTGCTGCACTACCTGAGGCACAGCAAAAGATTTCATGGCTTTTATCATAGATCTAAAGATGTGGCTCTATCACGCAAGATCTGATGTGTCAGTAAATTTCAGAGCAGGTTCTCTTTTTTTTTCTTTTAAATCTTTTAGCTCTGGACAGAATGAGGTTAGAGGTTTCCTTTATCCTAAGTGTGGCTGCTTGTGCTGAGGTGGGAAATCCACATATTTGCCCAAATGTGAAATTATTCTATAAATATATTTATCAGAAAGCTTTCTACTACTTTCTTTTACAATAAGTTTAACACTGCATCAGTCTGATAAAGTCAAACATCAAAAAACTGCTTAAAGTCACAGGAAATTCAAGAAGAAGAAATTTTTAATAAGTTACTTCCACACTTTGACAGCACCTCAGATATTAAGCATATTAAAGTCAGATGTAATCCCAAAGGGGACAGACAGTAGCTCCTCCAGTGGCACTTCACAGACATTTTTTCCTTTGTGAATAATTGATCAAGCAATGGAGGAGAGGTGAAAGAGAGAAAATGAAATACACCAAGGTGTTGCTGATCTCATTTGTCTGTTTTTGTAAAGACAGAACCTACACATTAATAGATTATCTTTGGAATAAAATAATAACAGATTGAAAGTAATATTTTGTTACAAAAATATTTCTCCGTCTCACATGTAACTCTCTTAAAAACACATGCATTCCTCTTTGCATATCACATTATCCAGTGACTCATTATTGCTTGGTTAGGTTAATGAATGCTAAAGTTGTGTAACAGTGTATTTATATTACTTTTCCCTCACCGTGTTTCTTTAGGGCTTCTCTACACGCACAGCCTAAAACTCTAACGTTCATGCCTATCGTGTTCTGTTACAGTTCACGTAGGGTCTTGAACACACAGGTCATGTCCGTGATTTTTCTCCTTCTAGCGGGTGTTAGAAGTCGGATCCAGTTAGGACCAGTGCTGACATGAGGGTCACAAACACAACTGATAATGAACATGAACTTTAGGACCTCTTCTCTCCGAGCTTTCCACCCTTCCTCGCACGCCACCTCCCCGCACCCCCTCGGCTTAACAGCACCTCCTGACTCAGACAGGACTCATTGGGGTGCTTGAGAGGAAACGCTGAGCACCGTGACGGACACAGCGCATATAACCCGGCTCCACACCTGGGATATGAATTAGCCAATCAGAGGTTAAGTACTGTGGTCATGGGCCTGATGACAATGCTTCACCTGGGATCACAGCTTCTCGACCTTCAGGGTCAGCCTGCAAAAAGAGGCCAGTAGACGAGTGGAAAAGAGAGCTCATGTCTCAATAAAGTTATGGTTTAAGACGACGCTAAAAATGAATTTATTGTCACAGTCTGTTCATTTTGTTTTCTTTCTCATAGGTGTGTAGGGGCATCCCTGACCCAGTTTCAGTCAGCACATCTGTTTACCATTGTCTCATCGTCTTCTCTGATTAAAGGACCACCTTGTCACCTTTGTGGTGGTAATCAGGCTCTCAAATTGTGAGTGATTTTTGCTTGCTTCTATTACTTTGTTCTCTTGTCTCTGCTTCTAGTTAAATGCAGGTGTGAACTGACAAGGAAAACACAATTACTCGCCAGTCCTCTCTTCTTTCACAGTTCCCTCTTTTTGCTCCATGCGCAGGAAACCTATTAGCTGGGTTGAACTAGCCTGTCTCCCTGCCTTTAACTCCTGTTAAAATAAAAGCACTTAAAACTTGTTTTGGTTTAGAATGGTCTGCTTTGGAGTCCACCCAGTCCTGTAATACTTGAGATCACCACTGCTCATTTTGAAGAGATGTGTCTTTGAGGACTTTGGATAGCAAAGGCTTTGATAGCTAATCTAGCTAGCTAGCAGGTAAATGAAGTAGCTAGCAGGTAAGCATGAACAGTTTTATTTAGCAGTAAATACAGCCATAGTGAAGCATGCTATAAGTAAACTAGGCCAGCATACTTGCAAATAAAAAACATAACAAACTGAATGGATCCGACTTAATCGGAACTTCTTTTGTTGGATAATACTTTTTCATCCTGGGCCATAATATAATCCCTTTTTTACCAGTACCACTCGTGTCTCCCCATTATGCACCAGTATGGCATTTGGTGTTTCGGTACACCATGTACCACAGAAAGAGATTGGCCTCCGAGAGATAATGGTATCACTTTGAATTGAAGGATTATACTTATGCAACCACGGCATTGTTTGCAGCCCGAGCAGGATGAGGGTCAGGCTGTGGAGGTAGAAGCAGGTTGGTTGAAAATTGGGTAGGAGTGTTCGTCATGATGGGAAAAAAAGAACAACCCCCCCCCATCAAATATCAAAAAGCAGCATGGAAAAAACCAGGAGCAACACAAACACAATCCAGAGTAACCTGCAGACCACATTTTTGAAATTTCCCCCTGACGGGAGTACAAAGCTACAAATTGTCCTCACCAGGTTGCAAAGTTGCCACGATAGGTTTGCCAGCTAGGACCCCATAGTTATCATTGTGTTGTATATTTTGTTGTCATTTTTCTGACTTTTTTAAGCAATAAAAAACACTTGCCCAGCTCATGGTCTGGGCTAAAATAACCCCTTCATGGATCACCACACGTGTCCCAAAACCCACCTTTTTTTGCATAAATGAGCCTTGCCTGTGACTTTGATAAAAGGACAAATGAGAACAGTCTGGTTGGAAACAGCTGTCCCGAAAAACTACCGTACACACACATGCCATTTAATGGTTGCCTCATATATATAACTGAAGAAAGGGCGGGCACAAACTCACTCTCACTTCATTCCCTCTGCTTATTAATTTATTAAATTTTCATTACCTGACAGAAATAATTTAAAATATCAAACTACTCCACACAAATACTAATATTTTGAAGAGAGTTATTACAGAGAAAGGCTTTGCAATCAAGACTTTAAGGCTGCTTAAACATTTTGAGTTTCAACTCAAGCTAAAAAGTTAACTTCCATTTTTTTTTTTTTTTTTTTAACATGCCAGTCATACAGGACGGCATATATTCACACATTTGCAACATATACTATATTTACACCAAATGTTGGTGTAATTGAGCTGCTAAACTGTTACTGTTATTTTGATAATATGGGGTAAGAAAGCTCGAGGTCATTGTGCTCTAATGCACAGTGCGTAGGCTGGAAATTCCTAAGAGCTTTTCTGCACAGTCTGGAAGAGTGCCAGACGAGGCTAAAGTCTTGAACAAACAATGGCTCCTCTCCGTGAGCCAACAGGAACTCTGAGACAGTCAGCAGCAGACGGTATCACGGGCCCTGCTGCCCTCATGATAGCATCTCCCTAATCTTTTTGGCCTGGCTCTCTCCAGTGTGCAGCCTATAGATTCAACGGTGGTCAAACAAAGCGGAGAGTAACGGTCTCGTCAGCTAAGCTAACAGACGGGTCCTCTCACTCGTGCCCTGAGCTGTGGGTTAGAGTAGCGTCTTGGGTTTCAAAGGCAAAAGGGGAGGGGACACTGATGGCATCTGCCCTCTCTCTGGTGGACGATGCAGGGATTCAGTTCAAAGGCTCAGCGGCTGAAGTGCATCAATTAGCGAGGGGAAAGAGCTGGCTAACTTGCCAACTCTCTATGACCTCAGAGCATTACATTATGAGGCACACTGAGTGTTGCACACTGGTCAGGCAATATCAATAGCCCCTTGCAAATGGACTGGTATTGATGGACTGGCTTAAAGGGTTGTTCCTGCAAATGGATGCAAAGAATAATAATGAGCGTTTAGCATGGAGAAACGAGGAAGAAACACCAGCAAAGGGTGGGCGGCTTTTGCCAGCTGTTTGCATAGTTGTTCCATCACTGTTTCAACAGGTCTCCATTGTAGTAAACACTAAGAATGACCCTGTGCAGCTTATCACCTGACATCCAATGGCAATTTAGTTTGGAGTGATCCGAAGGCCCCTCCTGATTGATTCTGTCCTCATTCGGGGGAGTGATGGATTAGCCTTTTGCCATTTGGCCGGTGCGTGTTTGGGGCTGTATCCCCTTCTGTCTGCCAGATAGAGCCACTGATGAAGACTTAGAGGGGGCACTGGCCTTGACCCAGCAGCAAATGATATGAAACCCCTTGTCTGGCCAGTGAGGTGAGGCGCTGACCCCACTGGCCTTAGCCTGTCTCGCCTTCAGCTCTTATTCATGTACTTTATGACTATTGCCTTGCATGAGAGAATGGCACCATGAGAGGCATTTCTAAAAACTGGATTTTCTTGCATAAAGAATCCAAATAGAGGGTGTTTTTTTAAAGCAGTCCGAGGGATTTCTTTCTCGTCTTTTTGTCCTTCTTTTTTCCCTTTTTGCCGAGTCGCTTTGATGTTACAGCCTGTAAACGATATGGTGAAGCACCGCTATCATAAATATCACACTGCCTCTGGGAGTCGGGGATGTAGCCAGCGATAACACAAAATGAATCCAATCATCAGCAAGTGTGACTGCAGTCATGGCAACCTCAGGGACAATGATCCACCAATATTAGTTTTTTTCTGAAGTATCTAAGCCAAGAACAAAGCGTGTTTTGTTACATTGAAAATTACACTTTTGAATAACAACAACAGCAGAGTTTTCCAGGGCAGGATAAAGTGTCTGGCTCCAAGAGAAACTAATAGGATATTGATGAATGTCGGTGTTGACGAGCGAGAACAGGAGCACTGCTGCGCTGTATAATTGGTTATATGGGGTTCTATCATTAAAACAACAGATAGGAAGAGCACACGAGCTTTGGCTGGATGCAGGTAATAACACGATAGCCATAAAGTCACAGCGGGTAAAGCGCACAGCCATGTCCGGCTCAGCTGTTACAAAGAGCCTTTGTTATTTAAAACCAATGCTTTATCCTGCTGATTGAAAAATGTAGTTAATGTGATGGTTCTTCCAGTGGCGTATCATCCAAAGTCAACATTATTTCACTTGAGCTTTGTGAGGCATTTTCCTCCAAACTGTCTGTGTGACTGCTTTAATCGTCAATCCAACAACAAAGAAACATTTTAAGATCTTCTCAAAGATTTTTTACTTCAAATTAGACATCTTTGATTTTTTGTGGGGCTGTAAGTGGTTTTTTTTTAAACTTCTGATTTCCATAATGATACACTAAGAGCTTAAATATTGTTAGATGTCCAAGGATGATGAAAGAAGTGTGTGTAGATAATATTAGGACTGTAGCATATCACAATTTATATCTGCTTCGCAAGTTTGTCATAATTAGACTTTACCTCGTTTTATGGGATAATACTGAACATTAATTAAATACATGGCTATATGCACTGCATACCAAGGCCATAATATTTTAAATACAGCATCTTTTTACATCTAGGGTTGTAAAAGTTTTTAACTTTCTTTTGCTCTTTTTTTCTAATAACAAACCACTCGTGCCTTAAAACAAAAACAATTCTAGCATGTAATAGTCAGTAGATCTTCAATGTTTTGGACAATAAACTTTGAAATACACTCACGTGGCACTTCATTGGGTATACCTTGCTAGGGTTTGGTCCTCTTTTGCCTTCAGAACTGCTGTAATTCTTTGTTGCATAGACTCAACAAGGTGCTAGAGGTTTTGGACATGATAGCTTCACACAGTTGCTGCAGATTTGTCAGCTACACATCCGCTCCAACAGATCCCAAAGGTGCTCCATTGGATTGACATCTGGTGACTATGGAGGCCAACTGAGTACAGTGAACTCATTGTTCATTGTAAGAAACCAGTTTGAGATGATTTGAGCAATGTGACATGGTGCGTTATCGTGCTGGAAGCAACCATCAGAAGATGGACACAATGAGATAATAACAGGATTGTCATGGCTGGCGAGGCAGGCCGTGTGAAGGTGAAGTGAGGACCCAAGTGCAAGCAGAAGTTTGTATGAGGAGTAAGTTTATTTAAGGTGGAGATGGCGAGGACAGGGACTAAAGAATAACTAAACTGGGAAAAACCTAAACACATGAAATTGAAACCCAGAGTAACACGCAAATGAACACAGGAAGGCCCGGGGTAGACATCACAGACAAACCAGCAACAGGCAGGAGAACACACAGGGCTTAAATACTCACAGGAGTAATCATAGGATGGGAGACAGGAGGGGAACACACCTGGGAGAAATCAGGGCTGACGAGACACAGACGTAAAGCTGAGAACACTCACATGAGACAGAAACCTTCAGAATAAAAACAGGAAGTACAACAGGTATGCACAGACATGAGCTTAACACAAGACATGGCAACAGGGAGGGAACACAAAGATGTGGGACCAGGGCAGGCACAGAGACACAGAACAAAAGGAGCTTGAAATACAAAACAGAAACAAAACTTGAGAACGAGAAATTCCAAACAAGAATGAACCTAAAGCATAAGATAATAATCAAAACCAAAACCACTGAGTCCACAGACTCAGGACCATGACAAGGATGGACATATTCAACAACAATTACTGAGCTAGTAATGTTTAAACAATGCTCAGTTGGTATCAGACCAGACAACATTTTTCTGATCTCCTATTATCCACATTTGATGAACCAGTGAAAACTGTAGCTGGCACGAGCGGCATTCAGTGTGATCTTCTGCTGCTGTAGCCCCTCTGCTTCAAAGTTCGACGTGTTCAGAGATGCTCTTTTATAATTAGTTACTCTATTTGAGTTACTGTTTCCTTCCTATCAAGTAAAATAAGTCTTAATATTCTCCTCTGACCTCTGATATTAACGAGGCAGAGCATTGCCAGTGAGTGGATATTTTCTCTGTAAACCCTAGAGATGGTTGTGTGGAATAATCTTAGTAAATCAGGAGTTAATAAAATGCTGAGACCGACCCATCTGTATGACACAATTATGCCACGTTCAAAGTTACCTAAATCAGTTTTATTTCTCATTTTGATGCTCGGTTTGAACTTCAGCAGGCTGGCTTCAAAGCATTCCTAAATATTTGGAGATAAATTATCTGAATTTCAGGAGTGGGACCACGCCTCCAAACACACCCCTTCCAGGTCTTATCTATATATGACCCCCATCATCAGTTGTACAAGGTGTTGGTTCTCGTTTTTGTGCCCCACCCTCGCTCACCTCTTTTCAATTCTTTCAATTCTTCACTTCTCATTAGTACATGGGGATCTACCAGACCCGGTGTTCTGGGAATCTATCCTACCTGACAAACCATCCTACCTGTTGTTTCTGCACATGCGCACAACATGAAATTAAGTGGCAAACCTTCCTACCTTTGTGAATATTAGCTAGAAAAATACTCCGACGGGTAAAATTCAGTGCCAAACCATCCTACCTTTATGAATGTCTCCTACAACCATACTTTAACAGCTAAAATTCAGTGGCGAACCATCCTACCTTTGTTAATAAGAGCTAGAAGCTTACGTTAACAGCTAAAATTCAGTGGCGAACCATCCTACCTTTGTTAATAAGAGCTAGAAAAATACTCTGATGGGTAAAATGAAGTGGCAAACCATCCTGGCTTTATGAATATGAGCTACAAGCATACTCTGATGGGCAAGGTTAAGTGGCAAACCGTCATACCTACTTAAATTTGTGCTGGAATTACTCTGTGACAGCAGAAATGTGCATAAACTACTTACGGTAGGACGTTTTGCCAAAGTAGGATGGTTTGTCAGAACACCGGGAGCCGCTGCCAGTCCCCATCAAGGCCTTCCCCAAACCACAGCTCAAATCTTGATTAAGCTATTCGCCTTTATCTACTAAAAAATGCTGCCAAACCTAAAATGAGGATATGGGCCCAGCTAGTGAAATGCAAACATGTTCAAGTTACTACCAGGTGACTGGCTAAATAGATATTGGAAAGAAGTTGAGCATGTTTATCTAACAATGTGACATAATCATGATCACATAATCATTATGTGAGTCGGTGAAGAAAGGAATTCTCGCAGGCCTAATTTCATTAACAGTATGAGAGTTGAGCACATTGTCCAGACAAAAACGAAGATTGGTGAAGTCAACAAACAAATGTGGTTTATTATATTCATTCTTCATTTTGAATAATCCACAGAAAACATGAAGTGGACATTTAGAATGTCTTCCCTTTAAAATGCAGATGACGACACTTTTCATGATACTGATGTCCATTTATGTTAACTCAATTTTAAAAACTCTTTAAATTGAGAAATTGTAAGATTTTTTTTTTCATTCTGTATTTTAAATTGGATATTGTCTTCACAGCACAATTCACTTTTAGTGGTTTTAAAGTTTCAAGTTTGGCATCAAGTCTGGCCATCAGTTCAGATAAAGGCATAGCAAAGGGAAGTGATCAATAGTTATCCCGCTAGCTAATCGAGGTGCATCTATAATTCACTGCGATATTAAATCAGATGTGCGGTGAAGTAGTTATGGGAGCAGTGCCAGGTGGTGTTGATTTGTACAGCTGCTGCATATCTGTTAATCAGCTTCTTTTTTATGCAGCAGAATGATGGAACCTGGAGACACACACAGACACACAGCATGGAGCAGCCATGCTAGGCTGCACAGCAAGCCCAAGAAAGAGAGTTATCTGAGGTGTTGTTTAGAGTGAACTCTGCCATGCTGGGTTTAGCAGAGTACACAGCTTTTATTTGTATGTGTGTGTGAGGGCAAGAGCAAGTAAAATAAATCGTTGCACTGACTGGCTCTGTGCTAAGGGAGGACCCATGGGTACTCGAATCCTTGCTGCGGGATGCTAATTTTGCCTAGAAAAACTGTCTTTCACTACAACTGAAGGCTGAACTACATGAAATAGAAGCAACCTGTCACTCAGTGATGCAAAATCATTAAGCCTCAATACTATTTATGTTAGGAGGGTTATCAGTTTTAATGAAAGAGGAAATGGGGACAGCGCCGGGCTACAAACTTTTTATTTCTGCTGTAAAGCCCATTTTACCATTGGGCTGGTTTATGAGGAACCCAGTAGTTAATCTGTTGGCTTCCCTTCTGGAGGCAATGACTAATATTTTAAAGGTCATGGTTTAGCAAGTAGGTATCCAGGCCAGTGGCTTCTGTTCTACTGTATCTTTGGGCATAATTCAAAAGCACATAGGAGGGCATATTAACTCTTTTTTTAAGCTAAATAATAGCTAAATCTTTGTTAGATGGCAAGTGATGGTTATTTAATTATTTCTACAAATGCTTTCACTCTTTCTGTACACATCAGTGTGACTGGTCAATGGAAACTACATATCCACATGTGTTTATGGAAGTTTAGTTGGAAGCTGGTGAGGACATAAGTTTCAACAAAGTGCTTGGAACATTGCTTTTAGTCCATATTTACATGATAGCATCACACATTTCCTCCCATGTCAGTACAGTAAATGTATTGTTATATTCAGGAAACCAGTTTGAGATGATTTGAGCTTTTTTGACATGATGATGATGCTGTGGTCATAAAGGGATGGACATGGTCAGCAACAATGCTCAAGTAGGCTGTGGTATTTTTAAAGGGTGCGTACTTGGTATTGAGGGGCTCAAAGTGTGCCATGTAAATATCCCCAAGCCACTACAACAACAACAGTACCAGAATACAGGCTGGGTAGGTCCTATAGTTTTTGCAAAATTCTGACCCCACCATAAAAAATTAAGACTTCTTAACAACTTAGCAACTTTTTTTCAGTCTTCTGTTGACCAATTTTGGTGAGCTAGTGCACACTGTAGCCTCGGTTTCCTGTTCTTAGCTGGTCTTCTACTGCTTTAGCCCATCTGCTTCACATTCAAAGGTGCTCTTCTGCATACATTGGTCATGATTACCTTCCTATGTTCATATCAGCTCGAGGCACTGCTGAAGAACTGCTCCTCACTGGATATCCGGTCTTTAAGTCTGACATCAATAGCCGTTTGCTGCTTCAGGTCCCAAAGTCAAAGGAACACTGTGGCACAACTGAGAGTTAAAAACTGTCTAAATTCTTTCATCTTTATTAAAATGATCAGTGTAGCTGCTCTACCAGGTGTAACAATTAAGTTAGAAGTTAGCAGGGAGTTAGCTCGATAGTTTCCACCTAAACATAATATACCATGTTTTGACTGAGGGATTTCTGAAAAAAATCAAACATACAGCTTTGCTATCACTTCCAACATATATGAAGACAGAAAAATAAAGAGCAGTGACTTTTGTGGGCTTACTGCAGCTGGGCTAGCTGGTGTATAATGATGTGCTATGTGGTGGCTAGCTACAGAGCTATGGTTAGCATAATATAAACACATTAGCACAGTGAAGCTGGAGGATGAACGCTAACTTTTTTCCATTCTATGAAAGCTAATTTGAGGGTTCCCGATGGCTAGGGAACCCTGAAATTAATGCAAATATGCTAAACAGTTGAGCTCAATGATATTTAATGAAGTGGCTGGTGAGTGAAAAATGAAAAATACATGGCATATGTTAGATTAGTGTGCTCTTTCAACATTTCAAAGAGTTTTGCTTAAAAAGCAAAATCAAGATGATTTATTCTAATGTTGTAATTGTGTTTTTGAGATTAGAAATCACAAAAAATTACAGGTCAAATTCTTACCTGGTCTTAAAGTAGAAGTGAGGACAATTTGGGGGAATAATAAAAGTTGTATCGTGGCTCTGTGCTCACTGACACTATCACGATCTACACCAAGTGAAACCATTTGAGGAACTCAAGTTTGTGGCTTTATTTTTCACCTTTCAGAGGTTGTTGCTTTGTCTTCTCTAGGAATTACCTCATAAGTCAGGACAAAGATCTTGAATATATTCTGCATGACATGATATAAGCCAAATAACTACCAGCACCTTTTGACTTGAATATTTATGATTTTCTGACTTGGTTGAAAGCAGTAAATTAACTGAGATTTACAATTGATCCCTACAATGTTGACAAATGGGCCCAGAAATGTGTGTGGCCCTGAAATGTAAGCGTACCCTGAGATTCTCCCTTTTGACACTCGCATGAATTATTCTCAACAGGTTGCTCTCCACACCTAAAACCCTTCAGACTAGCATTACTGTCTAAACACAAGTGAGGGTAATTGAGCACTGATAGTTCTGCTTCTGCAGCATGCCAAGTTAAGCACGCGCATTGTGTGGAACGCTCCAGGCACTTTAATCCGGAAGGTGCGTCGGTGTTGTTGGTATGCGGAGCTGCCTCGCGCCACGGCAAAAGGTCTTCTTAAAGCAAACTGCCACACATGTACATGAACACACGAGTCCTACAGCATACTTGGTGCTGTGCCTTTCACTGGCCCTGAAGGTCATCACCACCTGTTTGATTCAATAAAAAATCTAGTATTACTGTTGTGGAAGTTATTGGGTTTTGAGTTTCATTGTGTGAGTGTAATAGTAGTGCAGGTGCATGCGGGGAAATGGTCCGATGGGTGTAGTATTATTGATAGGAAAGCATCAGTCTGAACTTTCGAGCTATTTCATTTCATTGTCCCATGGTGGGGGGATAACCAGGATGGCATTTACTGAGACAGTGGTTTTGCAAAGAAACAAAAAAAAAAGGTTAATGATGAATATAATGAGTCATAATCCACTGCAAAAATTAATTGTGGATCCAAAATAAAGGTCAGGACAGGCCTGCCAGCTCACACAGAGAGAGAACATCAATTGCTGTGAGAAGAGAATATCTTTTTCCAGAGAAATTCCCTGGCTGAGGTTTTAGGGAATGGTTACCCTTAATGACTTAATCCAAGTTCAGTCTCAGTGGTTTCAGCTCTTTGTATGTGTATGTGTGTCTGTGTAATCCTCACTGTGAGATGGAAGCCCAGAGCTGACCTCATTGTTTGGTTTCACAGGGTCTCCGGGGGCCCGGGGAGGTTCTGGGGGCTGGTCCTTACAGCAGAGTGGTCTGAAATACTGACATGCAGGCCGAGGTCCATGGGGACTGCCAGCCCCGGCTCCTGTTACCACCAGGTTAGTCACGCTCTGTGAGATTTATGTGTGGAACAGTAGTGAGGGCTTGGGTTGCACGATACCACCAAAGTGTCGCGATATTAATCCCCCCCTGCAGAAATGAACTTGTAATGCCAAAACGTCTGAGTATCATAGATTTGGGGTGACTTTTGACTAATACAATGCATCACTTTTCCTGGAGACACCAGATGGTTTAAATTATGGAAGGAAAGTATGTTTTTAATTAGGTCTCTGCACTTTAATTAACGCAGTGTTAGCCTTTTGGCCCAAATGGTGTTTAGGTGATAAAGCAAAAATAAAGCAGAGAAGAGACAGAGACACATTATTCTTCATTGGTCTGCAGATGTACCAAATATCAGAGAGGAAAAAAATCCTATTAAACTGTATTATGAGCAAATTCAAAAAATCTAAACCAAATATGTTCATTAAACAAAAAGTGGCCTCATATACTTGCATTAAAACTGATACATATTTGCTTTAACTTGTAATTATGATATGAATGTTTATTGCACAATGTAGTGGAACAACGGCACCATCTGTGTTTAGATTATTTGCCTGTAAAGCTTCACTTTCACTGTGCGCGTCTGTCTGCCGCTGGGTATGAAATCTCCTGGGAAAATGAAGGCTCAATTGTGAAGCCAAAACAGGAAGAGGATAGCATTTTTGTTTTTACCCGGTAGCTATCAGCAGCTTTCCTCAGGTAGCTGTAATGGTGGATGCTATAACAACCAGACTAAGTGTGGAAACTCTACCCAGGGGAAGGAAAAGAGGCAAAACAGGTGAAGGTAGAGAGTGATTAAAGCTGAAAGTAAAACAAGAGCAAGCCTCAGACAGGCATTTTCTGCACAGAGACAGCTCTGGGACTTGAGAAGTTCAGGCGCAACATCCACTGAGCGTTATTTCCTCTAGATCAATAAGAGGTTGGCAAGACCTGGGTTGTTTATTGCCAGTTTAAGGTGGAGACAATAATAACTACAGTGTATTATACACCTTTGGCTGATATAACTCATAACAATGCATCATATCTCTCCTCTGTAAAGTAGCTACTTTATCTGTTGAATCGATTAAGTAGAAATTGAAAGTTAGTATTTATATAAAGAGCATATTAGCAAATGCACTTTGTTACATCACATTTTTACATTAATGGGGAATATAATCACATCACATTTAAACCCAGTACGATACAATAAAGTATTATTTGAATTTAAATGGAGGTTTATTGAATGCAAGTGTAGTACCAATGGCAAGTCCATTGTGTGCACTGCCTAAACAACCCCTCGCCATGATCCCCCCTCCACCAAATTCTACTCTTGGAACAGTGCAGTCATGGGAACTGACAAACCTAGATTCATCCATTGGAGTGCCAGACTGAGAAGCGTTATTTGTCATTGTGCTTGGTGATATAAGGTGATGGCTTATTTCACAACTGGACGTGCTGTACAGGTGGCATCCTATCATGTACCATGCTGGAATTCACTGATCACCTGACAGCGATCAATTCTCTCACAATGGTTTGGAGAAACAGTCTGCATGTGCTTGATTTTAAACCTGGGGCCATAAAAGTGCTTGGAACACCTGAATTCAGTTATTTGGATGGGTGAGTGAGTTGCTTTTAGCAGTATAGTGCATCTTACTAATAATACTTCATCTATCTGAAATTACTGTTTTAAAGACTGACTTTAAGTGATCAATGGAACTTAGCGTAAATATAATCTTTTGGTTAAAAGAGCTAACTCTAGTGTACTTATTCTCAATTAATGCACCAAATGTGTCAAATTCTGTTAATTGCAGAGGTTAAAAAAACTGGCACTGTAATCCCTGGAATGCTCACTTTGCGTTGCTACAAAAGGCATTAGCATGAACATACCTCAGATGTTGATGCCGACACTTTCTGAAACATCATAAATTCCTTTGGTCATGCAGACAGCAGGATACACCAAGACCACAAAATCCTTTTCAATTTGAAATCAGTTCAGCTTAAAGTTGTTACTGCTCAGCGATTCGGCCGTTGATCAACTGAAGATTTCATGCAGGTTATAACAACAACCCAACCAATATCTAAAAAGATAACTTCATGTGGAGACCACACAGTTAGATAACTGGATTCGTGCATGTCGTTTTTAAAGCAAGCACTTGTCCTGGGTGACATTTGGACAGGCCACTAGTTAATGTGTTGTTTCACACTGTTTAGCGTTGATAGGGTGGGCTCGTGGTGTGGATCACCTCTCTGGTGGATGACCCTGGTCCATCAGGGCATGGGGACAGGTGGAGAAGGACCTCCCATACTTAACCACAGACCTCCAGTAGAGAGCAGTTACTCCTGTTTGTCGAGGTAGATGATTAAAATGTGTGTTTTGTGTTGGTGCAAACAACTTTTTAAACCTTAGCATTTCATATGTTGTAAGCTAGTCTGTTCCCATTGATGAGGAATGCATTTTCTGAGCCTAAAACATCATTTTGGGGATGTTAGTTTTTTGGAAGCTGGATTTGTCAGCCACATGTGGCGGCTAAACAAAAGCTGTGTTATTGCACCTCAGTCTTTGTGTAGGAGGTTTTAGCATCCCCATGCTACACGGCAGAGTCATAAGGGATGCACACACACACACACACGCGCCTCCTGCATGGATGCAGACCACAAACAGGCAGCATAAACAATGCTGAGTCTGCCTTGTGTTTTATCTCCTTGCCACCCACAGTTTGCGCCAGCAGGGAGCTGAAACCTTGCGCCGCCCGGGGTTGATCTGTAAGCCCCCCAGCTAATCGCCATACCCGAGTCGATCACAGAGCATGGCTCCAGACTATTACAACTAAACCTCTCTCTGGCTCCCAGTCAAATTATCAAAACACAAACTTGTAACTTTAAACTGCAATCGCGCATTATTTCAGTTTCCCACCAACCCAGTTCCGCTGCAGGCTGAAAATGAAGCTCTGTCTGTTCGTTTGCCCCTTTAGAGATTGTTTTAAGAGAGCGGTGCTGATGTTTGAGACCCTCGCGCTCATTTGGACATTCTTTGTGAGTGAGGAGTTCCTTTGGGGCCGGTGTTTGAGTTTTGAGTCATTTCTTCACGGCTCTCAAATGGAAAGAAGACGATCATGACGATGAACAATAGGAGGAAATGGAGTCATCTTGGACCAGTGATTCCCCTTTTTTTTCCCCTCAGCTTTTCTTTGGCACCAGTCTGACCTGCTCGAGCCATTCTTAACAGTGCTTGACAAAGGAATGCAAATCCATCAGGGAAAGGTTATTAACACCCTGAATTCATCACCATAGTCATATTTTAGTCCCAAAAGGGATTATTTGCTGTTTCCAGAGCTGTTCTTGAAGTCCTGCCCACTCTTTCTGTATTGCACTGAGCCAGATGAAAGGCGTCATCAGTGGTTGTTGGTTGTGTTTGTCGGACATGTTTTCCTTGATTCCCTCTCCCCGTGTGGTCCCCACTGGCCTGCTTTCAAAAACACACTCTTGAGCCTGGGGAGAGGTAATGACTAGAAAGAAGAGGCCCGGCGTGGCAGCTGCACATGTCACAATACTGATCTACCAAGGAGCACAACAACACGAAGAGGATACTAAAATCTTTCATATCACTACATGTAGACACATCAACATTGTGTAGCAAGAAGATTATGACAACACTAAATTTACTGATTTGCAAGTTATATGTAGTTATATGTTTAAAGTCACACTTTATACATTTAAAAAAATCTCTGCCTTTAGTCAGGATTGACACAGACTTGAGGGAGCAACTACTACTCCACATCTAAAGGAGCTAGCTGAAGTGGTTTGAGTGGTTTGGACATTTGAATACGATGTCTCCTGAACACCTCCTAGGTGAGGTGTTTTGAGCATGTCCAACTAAGAAAAGACCCAGGACACGAAGAGATTATATCTGTTAGCTGGCTTGGTAATGCCTTGGTGTTCCCTTGTAAGAGTTGGAGGAGGTTGCTGGGAAGAGGGAGGCCTTGGCATCTCTACTTAGACTGTTGACCCTGCAAACCGGATGGAAAATATTTCTCTATAGAAGAAAAATGTGTGCACGAAATCTATCTATACTACCACACCTCTTTATGAATCTGGATAAAGTGCCCCCTGGTGGATATAAGATGGAGTGCAGTTTTTAGACAATTCTGGATTAGCTTAACTCTTTAGACCTGAAGGTTAGTGCCATTGTTTCCATAAAGTGCTTGTGTCCTATCAGTTTATAGTTTCAATGATTTCCAACTTGTGTCATGCTAGGTCCCAGTATTCAGTTTCCAAATCTACATCCACCTACAT
The DNA here is from genome assembly GCF_001858045.2 of Oreochromis niloticus. Lineage (NCBI taxonomy): Eukaryota > Metazoa > Chordata > Actinopteri > Cichliformes > Cichlidae > Oreochromis > Oreochromis niloticus. Next base: position 15,847,994 of record NC_031981.2, read on the forward strand.
AATTAACTTTACTCAGTATACCATTTTTTAATAGTACAGTTACACAGTTAATGTAATACGAACCAGTATGTTATTTTCCACGCTCATCTGCTCCATGTTAACTAAAGCTTACATTAGCTGTGTGATAGCGATGTCCACTGAACTTACAATTGAGCAAGTGGACCAGACATGGTCCAAAATCCACGAGGCAGGCTTGAAGTGTAGGCCAGATGTGGCCTAAATGTCACAATGACACTTGTCCCATCTATGGAGTCAACACCCTCAGTCAAGGCCAAATGTGCAGATGTGAGCCACATTTGGCAATCTCCCCCACTTGGGTTGCTATCACTCATCATGCCACAGTTTTATCATGAAACAGCACAGATAACAAGCTACCAGGGAACATTTCGTTAGCATTCATATCACGTAACAGCTTCTGCTTGTTAAGGCCTGGGTGTATACTTTTAATACGTGTTGTCTGGTTATTTTTTTTATCCTTCTTGTCAGCATGAGGTCCTCACTGGGCAAATTGCCACTAGATTTAGTAGAAGGAAGTAGGGGATGGTGGGTATGATGGGAGGAGCTATAGGACAACCTGGGTAAACACAACAGGGTCATCTGAGGTTCAAACCCAAGAAACTGATGGCAAGGGTTTCTCTGTTATTCTTTCTCCTCTATTTTTCAGACACATCTGAAATTACTTTGGGGCCAACAAGGGTCCCAATATCATCTTTATCCTCCTGGTTTCTGACTTTTCCTCTCACACACACAAACACACTATAAAACTTTTCCATTACAGTGATACAGTACTCTGCGGAGTCAGGAAATGATGAGTGTATCTGCATTTGATATGTTTGTACGTGCGTGTGTTACTGAAACCACTGCACCAGGTGAGATCTATCCGCCGAGACGCTCCTGGACAGAATGCGTGGAATTTCAAAACCCATCTCCTCCTGAGACGAGTACGAAGATGATTTGCACCCATGAAGCTCCAGCTTTATATCACTGCAAAGAAGTCTTCACTTCACTTCGCTGTGCCCCCGGAGTTAAAGTTACATGATGAATGACGGGGCAATCAGATCAACTTTCCAATGCAGCGAGACACAGCCGCCCTTGAGACAGCGCCGGAGGAAGAAATGTTTCACAGCGATGCCAAAGGGACATCCAGATAAAGACGACGCAGATACAGAGTGCGCGACTCAAAAGACAACAACCGATCGGCAACAATACATTTTTTTAGGTGATCACTTATCGCTTCGGCATGAATCAATCTTCAAAACCTCATTATCCTGAGAGGAATATGAAGAAGTGAGAGGAGTGGGGTCCAGGGGTTTGCTTTGGGGTGATGGGGTTAGAAGGGATTGGGGTGTCACTGCTCCGCTGAGCCTTCATTGAGCACTTGATAAATGCTCTGTAACCAATGGAGATAGAGTGCCCCCATAGCCAGGGCGAACATACAATCTTCTCAGCAGATTAACTCTCATTGATTTATAGAGATTTACCTCAGGGAAGAAAACAGCTGGCAAAAGGACAAATACCAGAACTGGCAAGACATAAATTCAACATAAGAAAAGCCAGCTCATTTGTTTAAAAAGATTATTCTTTTTGTCGCTGCTTGTATCCGTGATCTTTGTAGCTGTAAAGCAAATGCAGGACAGAATTACTTAATAGGTGGCATTAGAAGCAGCAGACCTATGGGACAGTAATTCATGCATTTAATGACACTTTGTTCCATGCATCGTGTTATAATTAACACGATGAACCTATTTTTCTGCTCAACATTAAACAGGCAAACAGTTGTGCATTTATACAACTGCAGCCAAATTTACACTCATTTGTTTCTGTCTACTTGATGGATTTAAATTCGATCTGCATTCTGCTTTTATCTCTTTGCGCCTTGGAAAAATGTCAAACTCTATAGTTAGCACTTTGTTACTTTGCTAACTTTGTTTGTCTATTGCTTGTCAGTGATGCATTGTGGGTTTCTAATAGCATTTTTCACTGAAAGTATCTGCAGGTTTCACAAAGTTTATTAGGCACAAAATCAAATCGATAAAAATTAAAGGACTCAGAACTGTTTGGTTTTATTGCCACTTTAATTACTTATTTAAAAATTTTAACACCTATCTAGTTTTTTCATGACGTGGTAACTCGGGTTGTCTCGTGAACTTAAAAATAATAGAAACTCATTTAATTAAAAGGTTTTATTTATCTAAATTTTCTAAATCTAAGTAATTTTTCCTTATAATCATATTAAATACAAAAGTCTTTTTACAGTTTAGAAAATAGCAAGATGTTAAAACTTGTTACCAAATTTATAAAGAGCTGCTACAGAAGACAAACACATAAAAAAACCCATTTTCCCAGAATTTGGGTTACTTTTAAAATGTTGCCTAGGGCTGAATATTTCTTCTCTGTTGGTTAGGTTTTGTGAAAATTATATCCATATCTATGAAAAATATCCCTATATTAAATGGAACTATTTATTTATAGCTAGTGCATTCCTCACAATCCCTCAGGTGCATTTGCTAAGGATTAAATGCAGACATGGGAGTCTTAGCAAATATGAAACATTGCTTTCTTACGGTTTAGAATAAAACATGAAGAATCTGTAGGACTGTGTAGTATTTTGTTACTGAAAAACATATATTTCTCTTAAAAAATGTGCTTTGCTCTTAATAAATGGTTGTCAGGTCTGCAGTTTTGGGCTACTTTTAAAATTTTGTTAGCGGGTGAATTTGTCTTTGGGTTTCATGAAAATTTCAAAAAATCATATCAATATCTAAAAAAATATCCCTGTGTTGAATGGAAATATTTATTTATCTGACAGTTTTAGGGGGAGAGTAGGCTGGTTTTCATTGGCCGTTTGGTTTTGGTTTTGACCCAAAAACCTGGCGACCTAGGCTTAATGAATCGATGTTATAGAAGCTTTCTGGGTTGTTTGAACTTGGCACATTTCTCATTAATGTGTCATAGTAATTTTACACACTTCACCTCCATCACAGAGATTTAGGGAAATGAGGAAAGCACAACTCGCGGACATTTTCATCCTCACACACTGACTTGTTACCACATTAAGGAGAAATACAGCCGGTACATAAACTGTCATTTTTCTTCAAAAATGTTTAAGTAGTAGTTAACACCTTAACATTGCTGTACAGTTAAGGAACTCATTCATCACCCAGTCATAACATTGTCTTAGCAGAAAATGAATGTAAAACTGAAGAAAATTACAGAATGGTTTTATAATGTCCTGCAGGTTTGAATATAAATGATCCATTTGAGTTTAGATGGGGTAAACTGATATATTGTTTATATGACAAATATTGATCAGCGTGGCTTTAACTGGTACCAGTGGTTATGCTGTTATATAGAGACAACACGTTCTAATAGGCTTTATTCTGATCACATGTGAAACGGCCTTCCTGCCAAGTACTGATTTCACAAATTTATCTGGGGCATTAATAAACCTGCCAGCATTTAGAAGTCTCTGAGAAGGCTGAATAATTCAGGCTCAGATAGGAAGCTATTAAGTATAGATTATCTGAGAAGTTGAAATCAGGAGAGAGGAGCCAAAAGATAGCTCTGGAGAAAGAAACTTTAAGGGAATCGCTTGGAAAGAATGTAGTTTTGTTTTGTTAAGCCAAATGAGCTCCCTTTTCTCTTTCCCATAACTGCTTCTCTTCCACCACTCACTATTAACACCCCTCCATTAAAGTGAAATATCAGATGCTCCCATGACATCAGCTTCCTGTTTTGGCCAAAAAGCCTGAATCTTTGCCACAAAACATCCACTCAACAAATGTTTTATTTTTGCAGGCTTAATCAGACAAAAAGCATAAAAGTTAACTGCACAGGCTTAATACTGGCCCTTTAGTTACTTAGTATCATATCAATACTAAAATTTGCAGTATTGCACAGCACTAGTGTCCAGCATGGTGCTTCTGTTTTCCCAAGCAAAGCTTCAGACATGTTTGGGCAAGTCCAGTCATGTCACATCAGGGGACGTTCACTGAGTCACCTTACGGCACACAAGCAACATCATGAATGACGAAGTCAGGTTGCATTAATGTTACATTGTGCACAGTGTTAGAATGAATTAGTATGAACACCTGCACATGCACATTAGAGAAAATTCATCTCATTCATCTTATTAAGTCACGTTTCGCTTCAGCTTCAGATGTGAAATGACTGTGACACTACTGCGCACGTCGATATGTTATCAGGGTGTTATGTTGTTTATTCTTCTTTTTGGAAATTCTTCTATAAATATGAAAATATATAACACAACTGCAAATGTTACATACATTTAACAAGTGCTCCAAAAAACCTGCAACATAATCAAGAATCAGAGCAGCTCAAAATACAAGTGGCACAGACCTCACATCACCTAGCTTTGTTTAGTGGGGTTGTACGGGGTGGCAAAGTGGGTGTGATTCATCACCGAGGATTGGTCATCTCTTGCTGCATCACTTGGGACTCACAAATCTGAGTCATACTGTGTTATTGAAATCTTACAGGACTACAGACAGTAAAACTACAGACAGTAAAGCAGAAATTTAGAATACACTGTGCAAATAAACAATAGAAAAGAACTAGTGTGCATCTGTATGCACATTACAGACTGTTTAGGGGGAACTGCTTGGCTGGTGAAACCCATACCATGAAGCTCCCAGTTTTTTGCACTTTGTGGCTGATTTGCTGTGTTTCCTAAGCACTTTCCACTTTCCAATTATAGCACTTAGATTTGATGGTGGTTATATCTCGAGGATAGAAGGACCCACTCTTTCATAACTGTCCATAAAAGCAGACATCTTTGGCACTAGGACTAGACAAAAATTAGTTCCTTCATTTTCTTGATTTTTAACTCAAGAAAACGAGCATTAAGTCATAAAGTCATTTGGGTATTTGCAGCAATTTGTTTCAGCTTCTATGATCAGACCAACAATTACTGGATCATCAGCAAATGTAATATTAAAAACATCACATGAGTTAGATCAGCATTCATTAGTGTAATGAGTAAATAAAACCAGAGGGGTAAGACTCCCCTGTGGAGCTCCGGTGCTGGTAATAATAGTAAATGGCACTGGAGCATTTGCTCTAACACACTAACATGTATCAGCTTTAACGGTATTAAATGCAGATGTAAAATCCATAAACATAGCGTGTATATACATGAATGAGTGTATGTGGGAGTTTTTAAGAACACAGCCATCATGTCAAGCAGCATAATTTCACACCACATTTTCTTCACTTCAAGTCGTCCTATGCAATGTCAGTTTTTTCACGCTAAAATACATTAAGCTCCAGATGTTTTAAAACAACAGCCACACACACAGTGAGGGGGGAAAAACACCTACAATATAGATAGAGTCAGTTGCCTTTTGGGAAAGGCTGTTTTAAAGCATGCATGTCCAGTAACAGCCTGTGTTATGGTACTCAGGCTCAGATCAGACGTCTAAAGGGACCAATGAGAGCTCAATATTTGCTCAATTGCAGCTCATACAGTAGTTTCCTCCTGTGAATGCAGCCTTGTATGAGATGCAGCTGGAGCTGACTTTAGGTGTGCCTCTCTTGGCCTTGTGTGTAATAATGTTACACAGCTGCCGCTTGACAGATGTGCACCTCTCTTAGTCTGACTCACATGCATACAGATGTGCACTGAGAGAAAAAGAGCAAAGTCTCGCACCCCTCCTCTCCCCCGATTATCCTTCCACACCTTGTTGATGGGACCGGAACTTTCCTGGGTTTCGTCGGGGTGGGCCCTGCTTGACTCATGGGGCTGAATGAGAGGGGTCACGACCTGTGCCGTGAACTGCTTCCTGTTTCTGTTGAAGGGGTCTTCTGAGACCTGCGGTGATCACAGAAGAGGCTGAAGGGTAGTTGGAGTGCATCCGGTTTGAGGCGATGCTGCCGCAGTAAAAAACATACATCAATGGAGCAGTAGCTAGAACGGGGGAGAAGAGAGAGTGAAATGATGTTATTTACTGCTGCGAAGGCTACAGGGAGTCATACATATTCTCACTCATACTAACAACAATGTGGAAGAGGGGAGATAGTGTTAGACTTTTGGGCTCTGGGTAACTTGATGGGGTAAGTTTTTCCACATTGCTGCTGACCAATAAATATCAATTTTACCTTTGTAATAATTTGCAAACACTGCTGTTCCTCAAGTGGCCACTTGAGGCAGGCTCCAAAATCAATAAATATAAATATAGTCCCACATTAAAATCTCCAGCTCTACAACAGAAATAACTGTATTTACAGCCCGCTACTGAAAACATTTGGTGATTTATAGCTAATTCCTGCCAGTGTGGTAACTGTATCAGGGTGGATTTTTAATGTAATTTACCCATTTAAATTGACTTGAGGCTCAAAGTTGAGCAGTATTATGGCTTGCTCACACCAGAGTTATTAGAGTTTTGTATTTTTTAATTAGTTTTTAGTTTTATTTCATTTTGACTTTTTGTTTTTAAGTCATTTTATCATTTTGGTTGATTTCCACAGCAGGTTTGCACATTTGAGTTTAGTTTTTATTGTATGAAAATGTGTAGTTTTGTTTTTAGTCTTTAACAGCTTCAGTGTTGGTTGTAGTCATTTTAATTCCAGTCAACTCAAGTCAAGTCAAGTGGCTTTTATTTCAATCCTGTACAGTGAAACGAGACAACGCTCAACCCTGGTGCTACATATGACATGTAACAGACAATCAACGCAGGACTACTTAAAGTGCAATGTGCATTATTATTATTGTATGGAGTGCATTTGTCAGGTAAGATTTAGGAAAATCAGTACAGGTATTTTTAAAAAATGCAGACGTTTTTGAAAGCAGTTGACTTAAAATCTTACTAAACATGTTCACCAGCACTTCATCGGGTAGGTTGTGATCAAAAGAGTCTAGTTTTTCCTTTTACTTTAGTTTTAGTTAGCTTAGTTAGCTAGCTATACATAACAAAGAGGTGCACTGATGCATATTCACATTAAAATATGTTCTGTTGGGAATCCGTATTCTCCTATAAACTTTGGCTCCTCTTCACAACACCTACAATAAAAACTGGAGAACAAGGCTATTGTCTCCATTTGGTGGCATCCGGAGATTTATGTAAAAAAGGAGAAAGCTCAGAGAAAAGTGAGCAAGATCTGACAAACGATATGGACTGCTGTGCCATTTGAGTAGAATGATCTCATTATAATGTTGAGGAAACCAGTTTGGCATGATGAGAGCTCTGTGACATGGTGCCGTACACTCCTGGAACAGCCATCAGAACATGGATACACTGTGCTCATTAAGAGAGGTACAAGCTCAGCAACAATTAATCAGGTAGTCTATGGTGTTTAACAATGCTTTGTTACGTTCTTAGTCTAGGCAAGTATCGAACGCAACACGAAGTTGGCCCACTCACACACCACCCAAGCAAGAACACAAACAACAATATCTTTTTAAAGTGCTAAGCAGCCATTTATTTTCTTCAGCAGTGAGCAGTGCCAAAAATAACAAACAAAACTCCCTAATGGTCCCTACGCTTTCCTACGCAAAAATGAAAACCAAACAACAGACAATTCACTTACCTAACTTCCTAAATGAAAAACAGGAGAAAACGTAATCAACAAAAATGGCTTCTCACGCCTACTAGGCTGCTGCAGTGAAGGATATATACAAGGTGAACAAAATGTACGATCGCTACTTGACAAATCTATTTACAGCTATTTACAAAATTGACATAATAACGCCAGACACACACACGAGGTTATACTGGCTAATCACTTTGTCAAAGAAACTCTACACTGCAACGAATCAACACACAGGTTCTTGGTTGAATGGTGGAGGTTAGGAGAGAGGGGGCCAGGTGGCTGTCATCTGGTAGTTAAATACTACAGGTGATTAGCCAATTATCCAATCCAAGGACAGGAAGAGACTCCACCCAGCAGGCACGCCCAGGTGTCCACCTCCTAAGAGAGAAAAGGGGAAGAAACCCACAGCCATCCTCTGGGGGGGAGGAGTCACGAATAAAAGAAAACACTGACAACATTGGATCATAACAGCTTGGTTCGGTACTAAGAGGCGTAAAGTGTACCAATCACTATCCCCTACACAATTACACCACCAGCAGCAGCTTGAACTGTTGATATAGGGCAGGATGGTTCTATGCGTTCATGCTTTTTAGTCAAAGTTTTACCCTAACATCCGAATGTTGCAGCAAAAACTGACCCTGTACATTTTTTCAGTGTTCTGTCAGGTTTTGGTGAGCCAGTGTGAGCCGTTTCCTCAGTTTCCTGTTCTGATCTAACAGATGGAGCCCCGGTGTTGTCCTCTGCTGCTAAGCCCATCTGATTCTGCAACTTCGATGCCCTTCTACACACCTTTGTAATGCGTGGCGGCTACATGATTTACTGTTGCCTTCCTATCAGCAAATCAACAACCATGCCACATTCAAAGTCACTTACATCACATTTCATTCCCATCCTGATTCTCAGTTTGACCATATCTAAATGCCTAAATGTATTAAATTGCTGCCATGTGAATGGCTGATTAGATGTCTGGATTAATGAGCAGCTGAGCAGGTGTACCTAATAAAGTGGTCAGTGAATGTAGGTTTATTCTTTGAATAAAACATGACTCCAAGCAAAAGTAATTTTCATCAGGTGTGTCTCCACTGTCTTGAATTCCTCTCACAATGAAGTGATCGTTACATAGAAGAGGCCAAAAGTTACATGAAAAAACAGTTTTTAGTATCACATTTACAGCTCGGGAAAATCAATGCTAGTGAAGAAGAAGTTTTATTAATATCATTAAGTGAATAACAGGTATGTAATTACACTGTAATTACACTTTTTTTTAAAACTATAAAGTACACATAAGCGTTATCTCCTAGCTAACAGACCCAGCTGTCCTATGCAATTTTATTTCTTTTCTTTTCTGACCCCCTTATACTCCACCGACAACTGTCACACACTGATTTAGGATTATTTTTAAATCAGGAGCTGTCGAGGGTTGATGGGACGAGGATGGGATTTCTGTATCCCTGGAGGCCTTGTAAATCTGGACAGTTTACTACGGAGAGGGGGAGGAAATAGCCCCGCTCTCTCCTCGTACAAGCCCGTCAGTAATCCCACCACTTCCTCCTCTTCGCGGGAGGAGGCTCACGCCGTAATGCATTTTCTGTAACTAACAGCCGTTGTTTCCCGATTGTCACGCTCCCATCCCTTTCACTTGGAATGTGCGTATATACTTGTGTGTGTAGCAGTAGGATAGGGTGTTGGGGTTTAGAGTTCTGTGCTGGCTCTGGAGAAATGTAGAAAAGAAAAGAGAACGACTGCAGTGGAAGGTCTGGAAATGCAGTTAAAATCAACACCGGCCTCCTCCGTTAGAACCTCTTCCTCCTCCACACGGGTCTTTGCCCCATGACTGAGCCCTGCCAGCCGGGTGGGGTGCTGCAAATGTGGGCCTCCTGCTTCCGTCATGCTTGCCCCCTCTCTCTCTCTCTGTCTCAAAACACGAACACATGGGTGTCAAGTCCTCTCATGCTGGCAGTGTCCAGCCCCTTTCAACAGCCTTTACTCCATTTAATTAGCCATGTCCCTTCATCTCTACACTGAGCACCCATTGCAGGCTGAAACACACACACACACACTCAGCACAGGATGGCACACTGAGCGCTTTTGGCAGCAGTCAGAGGGCAATCAATTCACAGTCTTCTGTCCCAGTAACATTCTTCACAACCCTTCCTCACAGGTCTGAGTCAAGTAGCTCATGTGCTCCACAGCATTTAGTGAACCTGACTAGGAGGTCAAGTCCCTCACAGGAGAGCAACAGGTTTTGGGGAGCCGTGCCAGCATTAAGTGATGAGAGCATTGACTATAAAACTCACCTGCCTCTCTAATGCTGGTTTTAGCAGGACAGGCACCACTGCAGGAGAAAATAATCCATAATTTTGGAGCATCTTATAATTCAAGCGGTCTGAGAGGGAGCTAGACCTCTTCTGGGCTCTGGTTTCAGTAAAACTCACCCATGGAGGGAGACTTTGGTCAGCCATAGGTCTTTTTAGACCACATCAGGCTGTTTAATGGTTTAAGCAGAGGACCATTTGGAAGAACGTGGTTTAAAATAAGGTTGAAACATCAACTTCCTCTAGAAGACAGCATCATAAATGGAGAGATTTTATATTCCTTGGTGATTACCCATTCATTAAGTTTTTTACTCTTTTTTTGGCGTATGTTATAATAGATTTTTTCTTAACTTGGACTTCCTAATAAAGGAAGCAGTGCTAGAAAGGACATTGAGATACCTAGTTCAAAAATCATAAACGACTCTGATCGCACTGGCACAGCTGGTGATTCAACGCTGAAATGTTTGATGGGTTATATCAGCTGATATATGATAGTGATGTTCATTGAGAAATCCTTTCCCCCCCTCGTGCTCACTTCCCTCCAGTCATTTATTAGTCTCCTGTGAGACTGACTGTGTGACTGGTGAGCTGCGGGTGGGATTGGGAAGAGAGACATGAGCGATATAGGAGTAACTGGAAGCTGGTGAGTGAGTGGGTGAAGGTCAGCTCTCCAAGTCAAACTGGCTGCTACTCAGTGGTGACAGAATCCATGGTCACATGACTTATGGGTAATAATTAGCTTGCTGCTTAAGACTGTTTGTGCTGACGGGAAGTGAACGAGTTGGTGAACAAATCTGAAAGAATTGTTTAGGAATCATACAAACTTTATTCAGCATCACCATACACAGGGGAGGGGAGGGCTGCAGGACGAGGGCTTATCATCATCTTAATAACAGAATCTAACATGACTCAAAAATACAGCTGTTGCTATAAATTATATTAGTACGGCTGAAATGATCTTAATTGGTCTAATTTAAGGTAACGACATACACTTTTGTCAACTGCAAAACTTTACAATGAAACATTGGTGCAATCATTGTTTTGAATTGAATCTGGCGGTCATGCAGTAATGATAAAATAACTTCAAAATAAAGGTTGAACCGATGCTAGACTGATGAAAGCGTCAGTTTTTCAGTGTTCTTGAACACTGAATACTCTCGTCTGTATCTCTCACTTTCTTAGAGACAATCTGACTAGTTTTCTATCTGCCAACATCGACAGCCGTCTGTCTGCAGTTCAGTTTTGACCAGGAAGATGATCATAGTATCGTTTGCCAGGACAGCGTGAGGAAAAAATGAATCTTTTAAACTAAACTGTGTATGGTTTTACTATTTATATTTTGTTCCTGCGCCGTTGATGTGGAGCACCCCTGATATCCTACAATGAAACTGTAGTACTGTCTGCTAAAGCAAGACAAGCAAAACACTATAAATAAATACTATATACACTGAATAAAACATAGTATGTGCAGAAATATATGCTCACAAATCGCTGATTAGAATAAGAGAGCCTTTTTCAATTTGAATTTTTTATAGCTCACCCTTTTGAATTTTAATGAAGCTAAGAATTATCTTTATAGCTCCACGGTTGCCTTGATTGACAGGGTGATGCCATCACATAAGACGCTGCAGCTGTTGCTTTGCTAATTGGAATTACTCAATCATACCTCCTGACCATATTTATGTATTGAGGTAGTAAAATGTTTAGTATTTGATGTTATTTGTTACTAACTATCTTTTTCTTTATGCATGACAGTGAGATGCATTGCTGTTTGCTGCTAGTGCAATGCCTGTAAGCAAAGTTTTGTACAACACAGTTTGCAGATGGCCTCTAAATGCATCAAATGTAGGTAACCACAAAGTTACTGTTCTGATAAGAAGACAGCTATAAGAGAAACACTCCTCAAACATCTGTATATTCAAAGTGTGGCTGTGCAGAACTGGCAATACAAGGGGATGATACAGGTCATAGGTCATTACATAATAGTTTTCAACACTGCAGTAAAAACGGCCCAGACACCCCAAAGAAATCTTATGCAACTCAGCTCCTGCAATTATGTGTGATTACTAAGCACGCCGTTTAACAAACACCTTTCCTCGTGCACCGTGATGAGTCATTGATCTCAAAAAGAATATATAGAGCAAACATTTCCATCTCTACTCAGGTAAGTTTCTCACATTTTCCTTTAATCATGACTCTAAAAGAAACAACAACAAATGCGGGGAGAATAAAAAGATAACCTCAGTACTTCAAAGCTGTCTGCAATCCCATCTCCTCATAATCTCCTCACCAGTTTTGCCCAGGAGGTGATGGTTTTCAGTGTGTTTTCACTAAAATAGATCCAGGCTGACACCTGAGGAGGGGGGATCACTGCGAGTCCTCTGCAGGTTGTCGCAGGGCATCAGAGTGCCGCAGCCAGGGCTGAAGGGTAAAGGTTGAATGGTGTGAGAGGTAGCCTGTGACCCCCTGATTTGGCTCGGGTCTAACGGTCAAGCTCTCGGGGGGGAAACCCCTGCATGACCCGGCTCACCCTGCGTGCAGTGCCGCAGTGCCACCGACACACTGCCTGCACAAACACGAAGGAAGTAAAAGAGACAGAAGGCGTAAAGAGGTGAGGGTAGAGGGAGATTTTGATGGGAGACAAAGGTTCGGCCGTGTGGGCCTACTGGGACTAATTCCGCTTTAGTTCAAGTCTAGGTTAAATGCGTTGGGAATGAGTCAATGCTGGCTGCAGAGAGTGTGACTAACAGAGCGGGTCAGTAACAGGGAGCCCTTTTCTGGCTCCTTTCTGACCAAAAAGAGGCTGAGGGGAGGGCCAGAGTGAAACAGATGAGATGAATCCATCATCAGCTCCATATTCTCACTCAGTCCTTAACGGTAACAAAGTGTACTTTGAGGGGATAGGCGAGGGGGGAAGCTGAGTGGAGCGTGGGATTGTGGAATAAACAAGAGATTTTAAAGATGTCATCCAGATTTATGGCAGACCTCTGAAATGGTCATTTTGAACATTTAGGTGGCTGCTCATTTGGGATAATTGTGCTTTTCCACAGGCATTTAAAAATGCATTACACAAAGTGAAACGATATACTCAGAAACACTTTGCACACACCAAGTGTTTTTACTTGCGCTTGCAAAACTAACACTATTAACAGACAAATAGTTAGCGGTGTTTCCACTCCAGCAAAGATCTTTTATAGAACTAGCAGGCAAATGACCCCAGGCATAATCTCGTGTGTATGAAACCCTTGTTTGGTGTGTCAGTTACAACAAAATCAGTAAAGTAACAGAGACAAATGTAACAAGCCGCCTCATGCATGCAGATAAAAACACTCTTCTGTTATAGGTGGACTTTTAACACACAGAAGGACCCAGTAGAACCAGAATTGTTATTGATAAAGCAGGCTAAACTATAAGCCTAAAGGATATGTTAGCTTTCTGTCAACAGTTACATGGGTGCTACAGTTCATGAAGGCCCAACTTGTGTCACAATCAGCTTGTCAGCTCACGGTTGGTGCAGCGTTCCAAGCAGATGTTTGTCTGCCCTCACTGTGAAATGCTATACTATGATGCAAACACCATTCCAGTGGACTACAAGCTGAAAAATATATAGCAGGAATAACTAGTCATCCATTCTATTTGCAGCTTTCAGTAAGTTGGTCCTTTCTGAGGGTTTGCAGACACATGATCACTAACCATGTGACATTAACTTGTCCTTCGTTTTCAACATGTGACAATCAAGGTGACAATCTAGGATCACGTGAATAAGGCCCCAGTCGAACAGGCCTAAAGATTCATCCATCTGAAAGCCCCTGCTCGTGAGGGAAAAATTAGTATTGTGGTTGCTGAAGGTTGATGACAGTACATGGGAAAATGATTGCTACAAGCCTATAGACCAACCAATAGGCAAAAACCTCCTTGTGATTGCTTTGGTCACTAGCATCTTACTGCTACTCTCTGAGATGTAGTGAAATTGTAAAAGCTGTGTCTTCAAAGTCAAAGTTTCCCTTCAAACATGTTGGTTGCATTGCTGAGGCACAGCTTTGACTTTGAAGGTAGCCCTTCTGCATTTCCAGTTTGCATCACTCAGCTAGTAGTTAGTATTCCAAACTGTGGGAAACTTATTGATGCCATCCAGCAAGATCCAGAAACCTCCATGATCCACTGCCAACCAGTGGATCATGGAGGAATACATGTTTCCCTAGCAACCGGTGGTTGTGTCACTTCCAGTACAGCAGACATCTCTTGAGTACATGACATACTTGACGTACTTGACATATTTCCCTCTTTAAAAAAGAGAACAAGAGATGACATTTTATCAAACTCACATGTTTCATATTTTATTCAAGCATAAAGTATCAGGAGTATGGCCATTTAATAACACCTGCTAGGTGTAACCTCAGTCAGTGCGAGTCTTTTACATCCAAAGTGTTGATGGTGGATCAATTTTTTAAGACTGGTTCTATAGTGTAGTGGTAATCACATCTGCTTTACACGCAGAAGGTCCTGGGTTCAATCCCCAGTGGAACCAATGACACTTTTCATAAGTCATGCTAAACCAAACCATAAAGGATTTGCTTACTTTTCTGTCGACTGTAGTTTCTGAATCCCAAGTGTCCAACTTGTGTCGCAATCATCTAAATTCTGTCAACTCACGGTTAGTGCAATGCTCCAAACAGAATTATGTGGCCCTCCACTACAAGACACTATCCTACAACGGTCTTCCGCTATGGAAAAATGTATAACATACGTATATAAGAGACAACATATTAAGGTTGGCTGATTTAAATAAGAGATGATGAATTTTGAAGAATTGTTTTGGCTGCAGGACAAGTTTCTATTGACTGATCCAAGACAGTGATGCTGAATGTCTTTAGACATTAACTGTCAATATCTGACGTGGGATTAACAATATTAATGAAAAAAAAAGGAAAAATGTATATTCCCCGAACTGTAGGCGAAAACCTCAATGTGATTGCTTTGGTCATTAACATATTGCTGCAATTGTAGTTTGAATGGAAATGACAGATACTGTGCAAGCTGTAGTGAAACTTTAAAATGTGTGTCTAGCTAGGAACCAATTGGTGGTGGGCATCTTTTTATACAGCCTATGGTGCTGGCTAAGGGTGCAGACACAGAGATGGGCAGTTATAGCAAGCAGCTGGCTAGCTTTGCTTATCATAAAGACTGAAAACAAAAGGACGTAGGAATCTACTGGAATTAAAAAATCACAAATTAAGACCTCTGTATGTCATTTATTTAAATGGATGTCAAAACAACAAATGCAAATCACTTAAATTGACATTCTTTTCACACCAGTACAAACTATGAAATAATAAAATCTGGGAATCTGGGATCTGGGAAGTTGGGTGATTATCTCAGCGACCATCAAAACTGGTAAATCAAAAACTGCTAATTGTTTTCTTTTGTTTTTGCACTCTTTGAGTAACATAAAATAGGAGTTCTTTACACAGTTTTACGCAGCATAAAAGAAATAAAACTCAAAGCAAAACAATAGAAATGTTTACAGCAGAATTTAAACTGTGGTGTTACTGAATCTTTGCCTTTACATGCACCCAAACAGAGATCGGCTCCCCTCAAGGACAATGCAGCAGATAAGCACCTAGCCCCTCATTATCACTCTCAGCCCAAACAGCAGCGTGTTGCCTGGCTGGACAGCATTTCATCTAAAATGAAGCCAACATTTGTTGCTGCCTGCCACAGTCCCTGATCTTCAGCCTCTGGAACCCTCAACCAACTGTTTATTCATTTCAGGGAAGAAGACTGGACAAGGATGTGACTGCTACAGGAAGGGAAAGGAGAGCAGTGGATGAACATTCTTCCCTTTTGTTTTCCATCTTTTGGCTCCCCCTTTTTTTTTTTGCATTTCCAGAAAAAGTGCCAAAAAGTAGGCTTGAAGCCGATTTTCTAAGCATACATTTGGGTACATTCATATGCTTTCATGTGTTAATTGCACTGTGTGTGTGTCTGTTCATAAAAGGCGTCACGAGGAGAGGAGGGCATAAAGTGCAAGTGATGACAAAATGCATCCTGGCCTAACACCTCAGTGTTGGTGTGATTTGGAGACCTAGCGAAGCAGAGGTGTTAACAGAGGAAAAGCAGGTGGTAGGCTCCACTGTGTGTGTGTGTGTGTGTGCGTGTGTGTGTGTGTGTGTGTGTGTGTGTGTGTGTGTGTGTGTGTGTGTGTGTGTGTGTGTGTGTGTCTGTGTGCGTCAGTGCTGGGCCATGAAGGAAGAAACCCCACACGCTCAATTACACAATTTAAAAGATTCATAAAAAACTGTTGTCCAAAAATATTTCAGACGCCTGTTGTGTTCTGGATCGAATTTACTTAATTTACCATCACAGTCCTTCAGTTTTTGAATAACCGCAGAATCAGATTCACAGCAGTGTAACTGAATCAAAGCAAGAGCTTGTTAAAAAGAGGGAAAACAAACCAATACAGCTGCCAACATGGTGCACATTTCCTTTATGTGATACATTGTGCGCTAAAAATTACAATAAAGTTCACACTGTGAGAAAATTCAATTCCTTTTCTTAATTTTCTGCAACCATGCACGGATTACTTGCCTTTACACGCACCTCTACTAAAATCATTATATACCATTTTTAAAAAGATAACCGTACACAACAAAGTCATTAGCAAACCTAAACCTTTATGAAAGGTTAGGATTCCGCTCTGCTAAGCATAGACCATATAAAAAGCCAAAGCACAATACAATAAACTCACTATGTAGAAAGCTAGTCGTCACTTAATTTATGGTTCGTTGTTGTGTTCATTTTGTAAGCAATCATCTAATTTAAAGTGAAATATGCAATGAAGCTGGGTATGTTTGACAGTCTAAAGAGCTCATAATACAAATCTTGTTTTCACAAATACATAAATCATTAGTAAATGATTTATTACACTTTAGTAAAGCCATTTTTGACAGATTGAAGTGTAGTAATACAACAAATACATACCGGTAAAAAGGGAAATGATATTGCTAGCAAAGAAAGTGCATATTTCTTGTCAGTGGTTCCACTGGGGATTGAACCCAGGACCTTCTGCATGTAAAGCAGATGTGATTACCCCTACACTATAGAACCAGTATACAGAAAAGGATTTACCTCCAAGAATTTGCATGTGAAGGGCAAAAAAAGAAAGTGGGAGTGAATCACTAAAGGTCTGGACTTAAAACTGATTTAGATGCTTTTGGGATGACCTTAAACAGGCTGTTCATGCTAGGATACTCTCAAATATACCTGAAAGTTTTGATAGCCTTTCATTCACTTATTAAATGAAATCATCAATTAAAATCGGCTTTCTTTTTGTTTTATTTACTCAGGCTATCTTTGCCTTATATTAAAATGAGCTGGATGATCTGAAACATCAAAGTTTGACAAATGACAAAAAAGAAAATCTTTTTGACAGTGCTGGAAGTGAAGGGTTAAAATTGAGTTTGAGAAGTAATAAGATGAAAGTAGTCCAGATTCAGCTTCAAGTGTTACTGAGGAGTTATTGATATTATTATTTTTTGATACATCCAACAGGCCTCTGTGGGTACAGCAGATGAAATAAGGTCGGGAACCACTCTCACGACTTACTGTGTGAAAAGTAGTTTATGTTATGACAGTTTACGCTTCCCTTTGCAGTCTATTTAAACAATTATGCGCAGTATACACAATATTGTGAAAAAAACAGAGATGGGGACCAATTTTGCCATTAGAGAGAGAGAAATCAGGTGCAAACATTGATCCCATCCCAGCGTTTTCCTCTTCCCACCTCTGTTCTCTACAGCTTTCTGCATTATCTGCATTACTTTCGTCTGTGTTCTCAGGCATTTCAGAAAACAGCCATTTCCACAGGTGCAGTATGTCCCTGATGTAACATTATGGCCTTCAGAGGTGAGGTTGCAGGCAGGGGCAGAAAATAAACAGTAGTAAACAACAGTAGCAGTAGGGAGTGGGCTTCCCTGCTGTGTTGATTATTGGAGGGCTGTAAACAGGCCTGATCCCCCCCGGGAGCTCGCCGAGTGGGAACGACTGTTGCTGACTGCCTACAGAGAGGCCAACAACATCTGGGCCTCAGCTCACCTCATCATGCTCCCATTGCTGTGCAAGACTCGAGTGTGCCTGTGCATCGGTGCTGGCGGGCAGGAATAAACACAGATAGCAGTAACAAGCAGTCAATACAACCTGAGGAAACAATGCTGCAGTTTTATGTAAAAATACCATCCCGGACATAAACTGGCTACAGAGAAGCAGGCAGCATGTAAATTAACTGTGCAGGGTATTCTTATCACAGTAAATAAGACTGCAAAATTACAATAAAACCACCAACCAGGATAATGAAATCTGAAATTTTGGCACACAGAGCCGGGCTTCATTGTTCAGCATTCATCAAATCAGTGGTGGGACATACTGTGGGGTCGCAATATCTCATTTCTAATAACAAACCAGCATGGGCTTGGAACAATAATCAACATTTGCATGAGTATTTACTTATGTAGTAGAGGGGGGGAAAGCAAATTTAGCTTAAGAAGAAATACCAGAGCCTGAGAATCAGTTTTCCAAGCAAGACAATGTATGTGGCATCATGCTGGCAAAAACTGGTAATGTATAATCTTCTATATGCATTCACTGATTGCATATTATCTGAGCTATAAGACACTTTCTGACCAGCTGAACACTCTCTCATGGCTTTTAGAGGTAGAGGGGAGAAATGTGTTACTTTTTAATGCTGTATTATAGCACCATCTACTGGTGGAATGTTGCAATTGTAGTATAAAAATTATAAACAAAAAATACACAAACATCTTGGAATGCAGAAATAAAAACTGGCACTAGTTTTATTTGTATTTTTTCTCCTCGTGTCTTCTATTTTCTTAACGTTTTGACGGCTGAAGATTACACACAAAAAATGATCTTGCATCACACATTTGGTTGTTTCGCCTAATGAATAATGCTTTGTGTTGGTATTATACTGCTTTAAATCATCAGTAAGGCCCAAAAAGGCATTATATAAAGGTCCAGTTAGACATTTTTACACACCAAGTTAATCAATGAGAGATTTGATAGCATAATGCTCTTTCTTAATATTTTTTTGCTTATGGCTGGTTTTTTTAGGGGAGTCCTGCAGCCATACTGCACACCCACATAAAGGCTCAACCATGTCCTTAAAGTTTTGAATAGAGATGTGATACTGAATCAGATTTAAGACTAGCAAGTGACCCCAAAAGGAAAGGGAAGCATTTTCCCTGTTTTTGCCATTAACATCTATATAACCTATATGAAAAGTTGCCCCCTGCTGGATATTACAATAAATGCCTGTTTTAGGCACATTTGCACTCACTTTCTACAAGTTGCATCTTTTACAGTCTGTGCACATTATCACACAGCTAATCAGTGTGACTGTCAATATCATCAGATGTCATTTTCTTATATTAAAACATAAAGATTTCTGCTGTTTAAACAGTCTGTAACCTTTCTGAAGACCTATATAGTGAACTTAGCACTAGTAAATAGTTAAGGCCAGTGGTAAATGGCAAACGACTGGGATAAATGCAACAGTTGCAGGTAATTTCTGTGACCACATTAGCAGTAAATATTGTTGGTAGCTTCAGAGAGTTACCTAATATAAGATCCATGGTTCAGATTGAGTAACATCACAAGTAGTAGAGACTATCAGCAAAAACAAATGCAGCTGCATATAGGTAATCTGTTATATTGTTTCCCGCTGATTAAATGTACTAGAGCTATAGTGAATAGAAAGTGGCTGCAGGTGCCTAGCAACCAAAACAAATCAGTGGAATAAAAGGAGCAGTTGTAAGATGACAATAACCAGGTGTAATAACCGTGGAACAGAGCAAGTCAATAAATAAAATCACAAAGTTGTTTTCCTTGTTCCTCCAATTTATTATGAAAATGTACACGGGGATTAACGGTAGGACTTCTGGTAGCGGGCGCGAGCTCCAGGTCCACCGAACTTCTTGGACTCGCAGCGACGTGGATCGGCAACCAGCAGGGTCCTGTCATACTGGATCAGGATGTCCTTGATCTCCTTCTTGGAGGCCTCATCCACATCTGCAGTAAGACAAATACAGATGAATCCAGATTAAGATTCAGTCTACCCAAATGTTCTTCACTGGTTCAACTGCAGATTTCCATAACAAGGTCAGTAACTTTTTCCTTTTGCTAAGCTTCAATATTTATTATGAACTTGTTAGAACCACAGAATTTCCAGCTGTTTTATATCTACAATGAAACCCTAATCTTTCCTAGTCATCAAGAGACAGTTGTACATCAATACATACAAAAATCAGATCAGGTAATAAAAACTCATTTCTACTCTCACAGCTCCTTTATAAAATGTGTGTAATGTCCAACAAAACCCATATTTAAAAAGCAGTAGTTACTGCAGAATGGGCGAGTACTCAAGTATCTAAAGCAGAGAGTTTGGCACACACGGGCGGGGGGGGGGGGGGGGGTATTTTTAAAAATTTACCAGATGATAGAAGTCATCTTATTTTTGACTTCCTGCCCTGCTCATGTACTCTGTGAAGTGACTTCCACCCAAGAAATAGAATAGATGCATATTTTTAGTGAAGTAGTGCGCCACTTCTAGATTGCTTCTGAAATACCTTCCTGTGCGCCTGGGAGAATCACAAAAATAGTTCATACTGGCAACGACCTGCTCTAGTGGGCACAACACAGCAGTTCTATCTCACATCTCAGCCCACTGCTTATGACCACGCAACAATTCCAATGCAAACAATTAAATAGTCAGTCTTAGCCCAGTATTATTCAGCATAGAGCAAACACCAATAGCTCAGCAGTAGGCTAACCTATCATAGCATTCAAAAGCCTGGAGTTGTCAAATCAGAAAAGTTATAATGTATTTAACTGTAACCATATTTTCTGTACTGTGTTACTGTTTAAGATGGCCTGATTTCTAATCTGACAGCTGTTACTTTTTTAATGTCCATCCATGAGTGTGATTATCAAACTTTGACAGAGGTGAGTTCTCTACATGAAAATGTAATTGTGTGTTTGATTTTCTTAAAAAGAAGAAATGCACCATGGGTAGATCAAATACTTTCCACTTGGTCTCAGCTATGTGTAGTACTCTGGAGATATTCTAAACATGCCTTTTTACAAAAGAGTGATGTTTGTAGAAAAAAAAACAAAAAAAAACAAAAAAACTTCATTACTTACACTTCTGATAGTATGCAACCAGGGCTTTGGAGATGGCCTGGCGGATGGCTGAGAGACAAGAACATGTCGATGTTTAGAGCCCTTTTTCAAAACTAATCATAAACATCATGAGAGAAATTATGGAGAGAGAGAGAGAGAGGAAATACTTTGCTTACCATAGATCTGTGCGACGTGTCCACCACCCTTCACTCTGACTCTGATGTCCACTCCAGCAAAACGCTCCTTACCAAGCAAGAGCACTGGCTCCAAAAGCTTACAAAAAAAAAAAAAAAAAAATCATATATTGATGTCAAATTTATGTAATTGATGTTTCTCAAAAGGAAATTCAATTTCAAATTTAATTAATTTAAACTATTACCTAGAGGAAAAACCTGTGCTTAGTGACTTTCTATCGTCTTAAAAACTGAATTTTAAAATTGTTGAATTCTACATATAATATTCTAAAAGATAGACATGTAACTGGAAGCATCAAAACCAACTCCAATATGTATAATGATGTCCAACATCAACTGCCTGAAGAAAGAGCTTTCACACTCTACTGCGACATCATCTGATGTACACAAAATTAAATAACGACCAGTTACATCATTCATGTTCACCCCTCTTGTTAGGACTCACCTTGTACTGGAGCGTAGCAGGCTCCACCATCTCCAGGGGTCTGCCGTTCACCTTGATCAGGCCATTCCCCCTCTTGCAGTGGGCAACTGCTGTGGCAGTTTTCTGCAACAGAAAGTTCAGGTGAATACCACTGAATTTATTATACCTTATAATATAATTATTGGGGGGTTAATTTACAAAACTAAACTAAAACAAAGTAAGTTTCTCCAGCTTTAATCAAATCTGTAAACATCAGGAGTTGATGCACGACTTTATCACAGTGGGGATATCTAGATAACTGTGGTTCAACAGGCTTCACAAACTGTTGTCGCTCAATTAAGGTAAAATACCTTAAAACTAAACTTACACGAGAAAACCCACTGTGGAGAATGAATATGGCGGAGTAAATAAAATCTATGGCACATACAAACGTGTTCAATCTGGTGATACACAATTGACGTACTGTTTAACTATGAATTTCCGCTAATTTGTACGCATCGTGATTCAATTTAAAATCCTAGTTGACAGCAACTCCGCATTTCAAGGTGATGTGACGGATTAGCGATATTTAACGGTTTTGTTAAATACGTTTTATTTGGCTGTATGAAGATGAACCTGAGCTAACTCTGTCATTCAGAACCCAAACTTAACACTAGCATCAGGGCTAGCGTGGTAAGCTAACGAAAAGCAAAACCGTCCGGTGTCTAGTACCTCAGAAGCACCTACATCACATCTAACAGTAATTACCAGCTTCAAGGAAAGTATTTTTACTACTTAATGTTATAAATACCATACAAACTGGCTTATTTACTGCGGAACTGCAGTGTAAAATCAGAGGCCCACCACCTTTTAATATCAGCTATTTCAGCCACGACTAGCAAGACAAGTTAGCCGCAACCCCACACGTGGATTAAATAGCACATTTTTACTCACTTTACGTCCAAACACCTGGACAGACTGCAGAGGACCTTTAGCTGGCATGTTTCTGAAACACACAAAAGACAACACTTACATTAGAAACCGGTAAACAAGTATATTTTTCTATTATTTTGCCGGATCACTCTGAAGAACATACCGTCTTCAGCTAGGGTGCCGTACGAAGAGGCCGATGGGGTTTCTCACGCGGAGGTTCAGGGGCTGCTGCACGACAACGCAAGCTCTTTTGGGATAGGGCTTGCGACAGTTGATCTCGCTTTACCGCCATCTAATATTAAGAGCGGAGTGTTTCTGCTGTTGTTTCACAATGGCAGGGAATAGAATGTACATGTGTTTGGCGTTTGATTTCACGTGTTCCTGTGTTTGTAAATCTAAAAAAACAAAATAAAGGCAGTTTCAAATATTGTCACATGGACCTATTGTATAATGCTGGGGGAAACAGGCATTCGGGGTGATATTTACATTGAAATGTGTTAATAATTAATCGAATTTTCCTTTACTTGATTTACTATGGCTGAGAATTGAAGGTGTAGTGATTAAGACCTGCATTACATTTGATTAAGCACATTCAGAGATATGGAGGGCCAGGAGTGAGAAAATTAATTAATTAGCGTGGATGCTGATTAAGCATCCAGAGTATTGTTCTTCTACTTTTCATCTTCCTTACATTTTTTGTACGCTATCTCCTTCAACACTGTTCAACTTAGAAAAGCCATTCAACCACCATTAGGTTCCTCTTCTTTTGGACATGTGTGCTTGTATTTTTCTCATTTTTAACTTTTATATTTTTTAAATTATTCAACTTTATTCAACAAAAAATTATAATTATTTCAATGGGAGATTCTGTTACTGTCATGGCCCTGAGTCTGTGACTGTGGTTTTGGTTTTGATTATTATTATCTTGTGTTTAAGGTTAATTCTTGTTTTCATGTTCTTTGGTTTTGGGTTGTTATATTTTAAGCTCCTTCTGTTCTGTGTCTCTGTGTTTCCCCTGAGTCTGCGTCTATAAGTTCAGTCTGTGCATTTCCTTTTTTACTTTGAAGATCAGTGTCTCAGGTTAATGTATTCTGTTTTGCTTCCCTCAGTCTCGTCAGGTTCGATTGCTCCCAGCTGTGCTCCCCTTGTGCGTCTCATTTCCTTGTTACTGCCTTTTGTATTTAAGCCCTGTGTTCTCCGTTCTTAGGGTTACGTCATTAATGTCTCATCCCTGGAGCTGTGTGATTTTTTCCTGTGTTTCCTCGTGTCTCAGTTTATCATTCCCAGTCTAGTGTTATATTCTGTATCGCCATTAAGCCTGCAATAAAGCAGTGATTTTTGAGTTCAGTTCTGTTTCTGTGAGTTTTGAGTTTGGGTCCTCACCTGCCTGTACACAGCAATTCCATGACATCACCTCGGCTCAACCATCTTACCTCAGTGTGCTATGGCAGGCCATAGATGTGGTCTTTCTCTCTGAGAAGACTGTAAACTGACAGTGATTGAGGCTTCTGGATCGGATGAAATTAACAGTTTGGATGACCACCTTCATTACATTATCCATCTTTATTGACTTGCAACACAAAGTCTCCTAGTGCAAAATACAGTGAAAAGTCCAAAAATCACGTCCTCCATTTGCAGATGGCACTTTATCTCTGAATTTTGTTACAACACCTGCTTTTTTCCCAATCATTGAGGGTGCACTATCTGTAGCCAGGCTGACAGCAGGGGACCAGTCCACTCCGACCCCGGCCAGCGCGCCGATGAGTGCGGTGAAAATATCAGCCGCTGTCATTGTATCTGTCATCGGCACCAACTCTACGAACTCCTTGGTGACTGTCAATGTGTCATCAACTCCGTGGATGAAAATTGCCATTTGTGCAACATCTGTAATATCCATGCCTTCATTCATTGCAACTGAAAATGCAATAAATGACTTTACTTTTTGCTTCAACTGACTGTCCAAATCCGCTGAAAGATCAGACATCCTGTCTGTAACTATGTTTCTTGTCAGGTTGATATTTGCATAGGCCTGGCGCTTTTCACGGCACACAATCTCCAATGCCTTTATCATACATGTTTTTACAAATTTACCCTCACTAAATGATTTTGAAGCTAGTCCGATTTCATTAGCAATGAGGTAGCTAGCTTTCACTGCAGCGTCACTGATGTCTCGGCTGTGAGCAAACAGTGAGAGACTGCTGTTTCTTCAGACCCGCCAACAGTTCATTCACCTTCACTCGTCTCTGCTGCCCTTGAAAGTTGTCAGCTCATAATAGCTCACAGTTGTTACTCCGCCATCCAATGGATGCAATTGGAACAGCAGTTTCTTTTATTGAAAAATTGCAGCTGAATTTTATACTTTACAAAATCATCTCGGGTGCCAGATTAAACCCATTTGCGGGCCCGATCCGGCCCGCGGGCCATACGTTTGACACCCCTGCTGTAGCTAGAAAAGGACACTGGTTTTTCAGCAGGACTTGTAGAAACCAGAATGTAATTTAAAGGTGTAGATGGCAGCTGCAGCCAATTGACTGAATGTAAGAGCACTGGACATGAATTCACACATTGTGGATCTGTCATCAGTGCTGTGGCTTTAAAATAGAGCAAAACTGACGGTAGAAGTTTCTTCTGAATTCTTCAGTTCAGGATTCTGAGTGCAACCCATTTGAACTAGCTACCCAGAATGCATTGCAGCATAAGCCATGACAGCCTGTAAGTGAAATAATTAGTTTTTAAAAATACATATATAAAACCAAAACCATATAAACTATATAAAACACAGGTGCTTGTATAAGTTGGTGAATGAGACTTGTATAGCGCAGAAAAAAAACTATATAAGAACCAGTCCATTCGCCACTGCACACCAGATGAACAAACCACGCTTCATATGCTGCCCCTGCAAAAGGACAGCATTCAAACAAGCAGAAAGGCAGGCTGTGGAAAGGCTTGTTGATATAGCTATCAAATGAACATCCCACACAGAGCAAGTCTTTCAGAAATGTGTGTGAGTTGACATGAGCATGAGTGAATGCTGGCGTTCTGTTTCATTCGGTGCACAGTTGAACTGTTAAATGTACAAATATATTTGATTAGGATTTCTATGAAATGCAGAAGTTGGCAGTCTTTGAGCAAAGTTTCATCAAAATTGGCCCACTTGTCTGGGAGGAGATAGGGAACGTACAAAAGCTACAGTCTAACTGAACTGTCTAACTTTGTGTGAATACAGAATTGTATGCCTTTTTATTATGTGACAACAAATGCGGATTATTGTCAAGAATCACAATATGATTAGACTGTTAACCTAAATAAATATAAAAGGTAGAATTAAATATCAAAATCCAGACAATAAACTAGTTTAATCCGGTTGTTGTTATGATTTCACTGCATGAAATCATAATTTGCATCATTGGGAACAAGCTGGCTATTTATTTTCACAGAGCAGAACAAATAACCGCAGTACTGAGACCAGCCCGTATCCAGTCACCTCAAAATCAACTCTATAGCTACAAGGGTCCTGATCAATTCAAGTTTGAAGCAGATCAGGTTGACACTTATCAAAATTTCCCACATGTGGGACTAATAAAGGTTATCTTATCTTATCTTAAAAGTGGCAGAATGAGAGACAGTGACACAAGCGACAAAACAAAACAAAAAAAAACACTTGAGAGTAAGACTTGATTAAAGTTGGTTACATTTTATTTTTTGCATTTTTAAAAAACAAAAACAATTTTTAACAAAAAACAATTGCCTCAAGGCATTTTATACTGTAGAGTAAAAACTATACAATATAAGAAAGAAACCCCAACAATCTGATGATCCCCTATGAGCAAGCACTTTGGCAACGGTGGTCAGGAAAAACTCCCTTTTAACAGGAAGAAACCTGTGACAGAACCAGGCTCAGGAAGGGGCGGTCATCTGCCATGACCGGTAGGGGAGGGTTGATTTTAAGTTTCTTCAGTATTTGAAGAAAAGCAAAACAGCCTTAAGAAAAAGTTTTTGATTCTTTTCCCTAATGAAGTCCGACCTTTAGAAGGCTCTGCGTTGACTTTTCCTTCTTTGCTGTCTGTACTTGTACAGCAACAGCCACATGAACATGAACATGCCATGCTAGAATCACTGGATTTAGAGGGAGATTCTACCAGCGGTTTTTGGGTCATCCCAGGCTTTTGTTTGTCACCTAGCTTGCAAGACATGTCATCTTTTGCATGCCATGCAAGCCTAAATGCAAGCTGATTCTTTTTGCGTGCAGCTTCTCTTTTCTGTCGGTTTCTTTGGATTTCAACTGCAGTCGCACAGCTGTCAAAAGTGGAAGACAGGCCAAATTGTCCACCGCTCTGTTTTCTGTTTTTTATGATTTCACTCGAAGTAACAAAGTTTTCGATTTCATTTTCTAGACTGAGGGGTGGGCACACTTTCATGCTCATGCGGGATGACTCCGCGTAGCAATCTATTGCAGGATCCTCGGGAAGATGTTTCATTGTAATGAAACGATGTCCCAGACCCTCAACGGGTGTGATTCTTTTGACAGGATCCATACACAGCATCCATTTGAGCAGGCTTAAAAATGCCACTGTGTCTTCCACTTCGGATTCTGTGTCTGGCTGTGGGTGGTGTTTGGCTAAATTTTCTATGCTTGTGAACTTTTTTGTGATTGTTTTACTTTTTTTGATCACAGTGCCTGTAGATACTGAATACTGAACTGGTGTCTTCAGTACCCATGTGTGTTTCATTATCCCTTTTCTCTTCCAGAAATATTTGTTGCTGTGCATCCCTTTCTCTAACATTTTTTCTTCAGGCTGACCAAGCATGTGAACAAGACTTCGTATCATTTCATATTCACACTTGATGGGAAACAGGTGGTAGCCCAAGTAGAGAAAAGCTGCGACAGAACCAAGAGCCCACATGTCTACCGATTCAGTCACAGGTATGCCCAACATGACCTCAGGGGCCCTGTAACCAACGGCCTGAATTATGGCGCCATGTGGAAGGTTTGCAGAATACATGGCAAAACCAAAATCAATAAGTTTAATTTTAAACGGCTGTTGAGAATGATTGACAAGCATGATATTGTCGGGTTTGATGTCTGCATGCATTATACCTATGCTCTTCAGAGCACTAAGAGCCACAAACATCTGGTTTAAAATCACCCGAATCTCATTCAGAGCCAGTGGATTGTAGTGCCTTTGCTTCAAGAAATCATGCAGACTAATGTCTAGCATTTCCACTGATATAAAGGCGCGAGTTTTGTACTCGAAAATTTCGTAGTACTTTACCAAATTGCACCGATCCTTATCCAAAGCACTCATCTTTTTGGCAGCCGCGGCCTCTTTCCAAACCATCCTGTTGCGTTCCCTTTTAGCAATCTTGACTGCTACCGTTTCAAATGTGTCTAATTTTACACATTTCACCACTCGCCCATAAGTTCCTTGTCCGAGGAGACTTTTTACCATGTATTTACATGTTTTACTTTTAATGAGGGAGTACATTTGTAAACCCTCAACACTGTCATAAGACGACGAACACGACTCCGAATCCGAAACCGAAACCATTATTTCAAAATATATTTAAAGTTTTACAGCTGGGCAAAAAAACCCGTTTCTAACCGCAATATCAAGCTGGCAGGTTCTGTCGCTAGGTAACTGTTTCAGGGTATTTATGCCTTTTGGATCAAAGGCAGCGCTCGGTCACTGTGACGTAACCGAATTACGCATTACGCATTACGCCAAAGAACGTAATGCTTTGAACAAGTGTTGCTACTGCGCATGCGCACAACTCAAACGCCCATGTTTTCGGTGTTAATAGTACACGCCTATTATTTGATCCTACCCCGATCTCGTGCGTGCGAAAAATGGTTAGTATTATGTTTTACTTCTTTATTACAGTTGATACTTGTTTTCCTTAAGCTGTTGTCAATTTGTTAACTCTTCAAGCTAACATGCGTTTTGTTTGTTTTTTTCAAAAATACTCCAATTTGGAGTCTCAATTGAAGTCATATTTCAATTCTTGATTTAGTATTTCTAAACTTCTGTAAACTGGCATACAGCTAAACCTTGTCAATTAATTTTAGTCCTCCTGCAGTTAGTGGACACCACGCTCCGTTGTTAGCACGTTTTGATAGTGTAATTTGGCCATCAGAACGTCCTACCTAAATAAATACAAGCAGGAAGGTCGTTTTGATAAGTGTGATTTGGCTATCAGAACGTCTTACCTATAGATATGTAGGATGGAGGCATAAACCACGTAAGGTAGTATATTCTGATAAGGTAGCACAGATTGATAGACATGACTATAAATTTACGCTACGGTAGGATGATTTGACCAAGTAGGAAAAGAATCCCCCCCCCCCACTCAGGGGCGATTTTAGCCCATTTAACCCCCAAAATGAATCAAAGCACCCCCAAAGATTTCTTACTTTTTTTGGACAATATTTGCTGTTTGTGTGACACACTACTAAAAATATAAAAAGCATACAGTACTTGGTTGAGACGGAACATTTTAACAACAAAAGTATAGATAACCCCCCCCTCCCAAAATGGTTTGTTCCAGCTCGCCCCCACTCTGGCTCTAGGGTCGTTGCTGCCAGAGCGATGGTAGCTGAGACGCAGCGGAGCGGAGGTGGAGTGCCTGGATTAAAACAGGACATATTAGCAGCATTTTAACCTTCAGTTACTCTTTATGTAGTTAGATAGGAGTCATGTTTCTTTTTAGCCGAAAAACCTTACACCCAGGTAACCTGCAGTGTTGAAAACGTGTTTTCCAATGATTTTTGCTACCCTACAATCTGTCCTATTCTGTAGTAAATTCAGCGACATTTGACCATTGACTGTATTTGACCGTCCTGTTGCTCCCACTGAAATGTATGCAGCCTATTTAAAATCTAAAACTTAAAATTGTCCGTAGCCTGCTGTTGTTACCACTGTCCTGTTTGAAATGGATACTAACTAGCTAACTGACTGAATGCCCATTAACCTTATAACTCCTGTTGTGTGTGTGTGTTTGTGTACAGAGAGACAGCCAGGTTCATAATGGATATAAGGAAGTTTTTAAAAAAACAGGAGCCACATTCAGGTAAAAGTGTAAGAACAAATGATCCATCAATAAAGGATAATGTTGGATCAGTGTTTCAATATTTTATATCTTTTATTAGATGTTCATGTGGTTTGGTTATTTGCCTTTTGGTTGAAAGTACACTGAGAGAGGACTTTTCGTTAGTGATCTTAATAAAAAAAAATTTCATATTAATGTAATTTTTTCATCTAATTGAATACAATCTATTTGTGTATGATTGTCAGTCCAAAGAGGGAGAGAGGAAAGAGGGGAACGTGAGGAGAAAGTACAAGGTCAGGAAGAACCAGGTAAGAAAACAGACAGGGAACAGTGACAGGCAAAACAGAAACTATTAAACTGACGAAGAGAAAAAACCTGATTTTACTCATACAGTCTGGAAGTTGTGTCCTCCCTATATTAAAGCTGCTATACAAAATCTGCAAAACAAACTGGGTTGAAACATTTTTGACCCTCTTTAACAACATTCCAACATAACATTATCATTGATTGGGGAGATTAAAATTAATGATATATTTTTATGTGGTTCAGCCACAACTCTACTAAAACCTCAGCCAGTAATAGGTAGGCCAACTTTTGGGCTGTCCAGTTGTCTGTATGATTGCCGCATACAGACTTATGCGGCAGAGAAACACTTATCAGTGTTTCTCAAACTTTTTACAGTGTGCACCACCTGAGAAAAATGTCAAGCTCTCCCAAGTATCACTATGAAAGCATGAAACTCATAAATCTTACAACACAAAATTAGTATTATTAAATTAGTATCTGCAGTACAGATTTTTTCATACATTGTATACATTCTACCACAGGCAAAGTTGCCTCCATTTTTATAGTTTTTTATTAATATTTTGTAATAATTTATTCTGTTTTGGGAGTGTTTTTTATGTATCTGTATTATATTATACATACACATTAAAAGTGAATCTCAGTCCAAAACATGCACTCAGTTTACTTCTTACTAACTATGAGCATCATTTAAATAACCTTTATCAGATTTGATGGTTTTGTTACAGACTAATCAAAAAAGTGTTTTGCTTTTCTTTCACAAATGTGGGGATTAAATTGTGTTAAAATGTACAAAACGGTGATGTCATGTTTTGTGACGAGGACCCAGGCAGAGAGAGACTTGATGAATTTAAGATCTTATGATTTAATAAAGAAATTTGCAGACTTGCACAGAGATGGTAAAATTATGATGACTGATAGCGGAGATGAAGACAACAGACGATGAGGACAGGGAGGAACAGGGGTTTAAATGCACCAAGGAGACAGTCAGAGGGAACTCGGGACAACTGGAGACATTTAAGGATGCATGGACTCACAGAGACAGGGAAGAAGTCTCATCAGCACCCCCAAAGCTCTGATCCTAGAATCGCCTCCCTATACTTTTAAATAATGATAAAGGTTTTAGCAATGACAGTAGTAAAAAATAAAAAGTCCCTATAAAACAGCAATGTTCTCGGCTGCCTGTGATCTTTTTTCTTCTTAAAATTTTACATCTGCAGGATTTTGAAGTTATCTGTCACGACAGACCGTGGGGATGTGGGGGAAATAGGACCCAAAACGCAGGACTCTGTGCGATGAATGCAGTGCGTTTATTTAAATCCCCGTGCGCACCCCTGACTCCCGTGCCGTGTCTTCTTCCCAAAGTCCGTGCTCCGTGTGTCTGCTCCCTAGTACCCGTGTACTCCGTGCCTGCTGCCCTCTCGTTTCCGTACTCCTGCCGCCGGGAAATAAGAGGCAGCCGTTAGTACTTCACTGTAGCAAGCTCCCACTCACAAACCGACTAGCTGGAGAACTAACGGGTAGTCACACAACAACCAGCGTCGAGGAGCTCTCAGCCACACTGCTATGTAGCTCCCCCGACGGTCTTGATCAGCTGCAGGTGTGTGTGCTAGTCCTTGGGTGTGGCCAGCTTCCCCACGGGAAAAACGCTCCAGGTCTGGCGTGCGAGGAAAACCAGGACACCACACACAAACACACACATACACAAATTCTTTATGTCAAGTTGAACCACTGCCGCTGGGTTCTATATGGGTGGGTGGTTTAATGGATGTCTTGTGATCCAGATGTGCAAATATGTGATGTGTGTCCACTGTGAATAATGGGACAGTTTTTATACAAGTAATCAGAAAAAAATACTAAAGCACATACATTTTTTACTGAAGATGACAAATCCATAGATGACTTCTGAGAAGCCCAGTGTGCTGACCATATGATCTAACATTGTGAATTCAGTTTATTTGCCTATTAGTAATGTAATTTTTATTTAAATGCATTTTTGACAGATTGCTAACATATTTTTTTCTTGTTTTTATGACAGGTGGCCCTGTGACTTTACTGACACAGAGGTCAAGGCCGAGCACCTGATGGCAAAGAATGTAATAGCATTTTCTGAGAACAAGAGCCGGCGACTGAGTGGATCTCTCATGAAGGGAAAACCATGTGGGTCCCACTACTGAAGAGAGACTGCTTTACAATCCAGTGCCCAGGGCCCACCCTATATGCAGTTCTCTGCATTAGCAGCCTGAGATCTACCTTTGACTTTTTTATAACAGACTTTTAAAAAAAAAAATATATATATAATATTATTATAAAGTAAAAAAGGCAAAGGGGTTCACCTTGGCAGAGAAACTCCTCAGATGAAAACTGGCTCTTGTTGGCACAATCAGGGGAAACAACGCAGAGCTACCTCCCCAGCTTGTCCAGTTGCAACAGATGAAGATTTTGTTGTCTGTCTTTGCCTTCACCAAAGCTACCACGCTGATATCCCACATGCCAAAGCAATGGAGGAATGGGCTTCTTTTGAGCACAACACACAGGGAACCAGCAGTCAGTGATGGGGAATAGAGGAAGCCTGGAAGCAAGAAGCAATCCTGGACTGCAATAGGCACAAATAGTGTGTGGATGACCTAGACAGGATGTTGACACCTTGAGTTGTTGAAGGAAAACTGGCTGCTGGCTTTTTTCTACAATCTCCTGGATGTCTTGGAATACAATACCTTTGTCCCGTGGAAGCCACTTCACAGGATGGGAGTCTTTTAAAACCTACCAATGAAGAGTGATCCTAGGAGAGCTGGGGCACATGCTGGTGACCTCAGCAGCTGCAAGATAGCTTTGTTCCCAATGCTCATTAGTCGCTTCTGCCACTGATCCCAAGATACTGTAGTCTGAATCAGAGTGTGACCCACACCCCACCAACAAAATGAGAAAAAGGTGCAGAAGGTGCACCTGCAGGATTAGAACAGCAGCCACTTTCTCCAGCTGTGGAAGTGTGCCTACAAAGACCACTCTACTGTGGTTAGCACATCCTGCTGCTAATGAGGATGCACACACACGCACAAACTGAAATACAAATTTTGCTCATTGTAGTGGTCATTTGGTCATTAAATTGCCATTTCTAGCCACTAACATGCCATGTGGGAGTTTCTTTTTGGTTATCCATTAAAAGAAGTAATAATGCAAAAGAAGCTTTGTTACTGTTACTGGTGCTGACCTGCAATGGTGACTGAAAAAAATATGAATTTTCATCAATTACATGGTGAAAAAATTGGAACTTTATTGCTATTTCTCCTAAAAAGTTAGTAGTAATGTGTAATTTGACTGGTATTTGAAGGGTATAGTTTCGGAATTTGAAAAATATTTTGGTTTTCATGACTAGGACTGGTACTAATTTAAAAAATCAAGTTGGTCAAAGTAGAAAAATGTTTTGGGTTTTTTTTGCCTGTCCCATTTGGTTCTTTAGCCATCAGAATTATTGTCTGAAGGCAAAGAAAGATGCCCAACAGTAGAAAATGTTTTAAATATATATGAATTTTATAGCATTAAGTGAATGTAAACAACAGGTTGGCCATTTTTGGCCATGAACGTGCTGAGAGAGTTTTTCTGTTTTTCTGTCACTGCACAACAATATAATAAGGCATAAAAATCATTGATACTGTTAATTATTTTTATACATGTAGCTGCAATGATGGTTAAAAATAAATCAGGCTGCATGTATTACTTGGACAAAAAAAGTTGGATTTTATGATTTTCTCAATTTGTGGATACTTACAAACGAACAAGCTGAGAGAAAGTTTGATCTATTTTGCTTTCCCTGCACAAAAATAACAAAAGAAAATAATCAGTGTTGATGTTAATCGATTACATGTCCAAGACTCTACCATTAATGATACAAGAAAATCCAGTAACAATGCGATTATATG
This sequence comes from Oreochromis niloticus, assembly GCF_001858045.2. Taxonomy (NCBI): domain Eukaryota; kingdom Metazoa; phylum Chordata; class Actinopteri; order Cichliformes; family Cichlidae; genus Oreochromis; species Oreochromis niloticus. The sequence goes on from NC_031981.2 coordinate 15,881,850, forward strand.
AAATGGTGAGTTTTGAGGTTGTCTTCCAACACGTGCATTGTACAAACAAACTGGTGTTTTAAGGGTTAAAAAAAGTAAAAAGTAATGACTGTTTTATATTTATGAAAAGAACTGATGTTAGTTAAAAACTTTATGCAGTAAAAATAGCAAAAACCAAAAATAAAAATAATAAAAATTACACAATTCATGTATTGGTGGACACTTTTGGCCACAAACAAGCTGAAAGATAGTGATTTTAAACAAACCCAGAGGGTTAATTAATTATTGAAACATTTATTTATTTATTTCAAAATTTAATTAATTATTGACAGATATAATTAATTCCTTCAAGAAATGAATTCATATCCTTCAAGAAGACAGATAAATAAGACCAAATAAGGAAAACCATAAAACACAAAGAGGCCCAAATATGTGAAGAAATTCAAAGAAAAAGAAGTGACACCGAGGCAATTATTGATTCATCCAATGAATGAAAAAGTCAGAGAAGTAAAACACATCAAACAGTAATTGAAACTGGATCATCCCTGCAATCTATTCAACTATGTTCCGTTTTCCCCCTCATGTTGTAGCCAGAACCCTCCAGCAGCAAAGCAGATGTAAAAGAAAAGTGAAGCTAAGAGCTCCTAAACTACTGCAATAAGAAGTTTTAAATGACAGCATCAAGTGGGCCTTATTTGAAGTTGTTTTGGTATAATCATAGATATGCTTCTGAATATTTGACAACCAGAGTAAATTAGAGCATTCTCGAGTGTTAGAAATTTCTTCCTACGCCAACAGCCTCACTTTCTATTGTGAGAAATCCTCTTCAATATGGAAAAGTCGGATGGTTTAAATCGTGTCAGATCCAGATTTGTAATCGTGTTGTGGAGTAACTGTGGGACCACCTCGTGTATGAATAGGGCTCAAGTGCAGAATATTTTGGCTTTCTTTGCCCACCTGGGTCACTTTAAAAGATGCAACATAAGAAGGCATCTTGCTGGGGGTGGACAAGGTCAAATGGAATGTCGAAGCATCACAGGCTACGCCAGAGTCAAAGAAATTACTTTCGTGGCAGAGGAGAACAGGCTCTTCATTCACAGAGTGAACCAAACGTTGTTTGCACTGTGAGCTGCTGGCTTGTCTCTTTGGAGGAGCTTTGGGGGTCTCGCATTTAATTGGAACACATACCAGCTCCTCCTTCACTTCTACCTTAAAGTCCGTATTCTTCTGAGGAGATATCATCACAGCTGGGGAATCACTTTGTGTCACCTGTCAGACATGCAACCATTCCCATTAAAATCTTAGTGGTATGGGTGAAGTTCATACTCATCTCTATGCACATAATGTTGTCAAGGTAAACTCTAGGGAGTTCCAAGAAATACTTGTTTTGAAAAGCAGTTTGCAACTTGTATAGCTTACGAAGGAAAACAACAACAACACATTTTTAAAAAGCTGAAATATATGAGAAATTCCTTACCTTCGGTGCTATGCGGACTCTCTTTGCTGCTCGTGAATTGTTCCCATTCTGCTGGGAGCAGGAAGTGGATGGCAGATAGACAGAAGGCGTGACAGGGAGCTGTATGAGCACAAAGCAGGAATCAGTTTGAGGCGGAAGAGGTTTCATCTTTTTCCTCTGAACACAGAAAACACAACAACATAACATTGCACTACACATTTCTAAACTAAGCTGAAATGTCGATTTGTTTGCCAACCTCTGACTTTTCTCAAGTCTCAAATTTATAAAACAACTCATACATTTCTCTTAACTCACCAGAGCTAGTTGGTGTTTTTCTTGCATCTGGAAGTGTCCTCTTTTGGTGCTGTGAAAAGTAAGATGAGACATAAATTATATCAGTTAGGAGCCTTACTGTGCTGTCACCTAGCAACATTTGTAACTTGGCGTTCTGGCCCTTGATAGCCGGATTCATGAACCTTCTGTTTTTTTTGTCCCTTTTCGGTTTAATGCTGCCTGAGTGCGATTTGAAGATGGCTCCTGAAGAACTAAAAAAAAATAAAGAAATGGGTAAATCAGTCTTACTTGATTAGCCAGTAAAAGCATTGGCACAGGAACAGTGGCAGTCATTGGATCACGGCCCGGCTACAGAGAGAGATGTGAAGTGAGATTAGGGGGAAAAAACAAAATAAAAAACAACATGAGGAATCTCAAAACACTCTCAAGGTGTCAGCCATACAAAAATACAATTGAAAAACAAGGATTCAAGCAAAATCATTATATAAACACAAGGTAACACAAAAAGCATTTAACAAGCATTCTTGCAACAAAACATTAAGGCCAAGTAACACAAATGTTCTCAGATGTCACCAACGTAAAAGCAATGAGTCAGCTGCACTCACCTTGTACACATGATCAAGTGTGAGGTATCGATTGGCTTCATGTCGGATAGTCCAGAAAGACATTTTACCATCTGGCGATGTTTCACGAATGAACAAGTCATGCAGAGAGAGGTTATGGCGGATGGAATTCTGCAATTATAAATGTAAAGAAAAAGTATTTGAAAACTGTTGCTTGCTGCAGAGCTGGACACATATCACACTTTCAGCAGCTCTGAAGTACCTTCCAGCCTGGTTTGGCTACATCTCTATAGTAAGAGAAATTGTCCTCAATCCACATGTAAATCTCTTTGAGGGTCATCCTCCTGTTCTTTCTGCTATTGATAGCAAACTGGATCATGGCCATGTAGGAGTATGGTGGCCTCTCTGAAATGGGTTGCTGAGGAGCGTCTGCACTGGTATGTGTATTGTGTGCCTATATGACATAAAACAAACAAACAAACAACAGTCAATAAATCTGACAGTGTAACTATTTTCTGCAATCAGACAACTATTGCTGTCATTATAAATCCCAGGTCATGACCAATTGGTTAAGAAAGGGTGTTTAGGGAACATACAGCATGTCTGGGGTCAGTGTTGCCTTCAGACAAGTTTGTGTTGGCACATAAAAGGAAAAAAAGCAGGTGACAAGAAAAAGCACTGAACCTGAAAAGTCTGTAAAGGGTTTTGGTTCTCCTTGCTGCTGAGCTGCTTTGTAGAATTTGGCTCCAAGTCACATGTGCTCATCCTACCAAGGCTGTCATCTAAAGGATTGCAAGTGACATCCTTATTCACTAGTAAAGAAAAAGGGGGAAAAAACTGTTGCTTAAACAGAGGAAGAATTAAATACAAATTATCAAATCAGACAGAGTGGAGAACAAGCCCAAAATTCCACACTTATACTTTAAGTATTAACTTAAAAATGAAAAAAAAAAAAAACCTTTTTTTTCCTACATGGTTTAATTTCAGTTAAAAGTTTGTCACCTGGGAAACTGTGTGTAGTTTCAGCTTTCACTTTATGTCCTTCTGTACTCCTTGTAGCAGCCCCTTCAGCAGCAGACTGAGAATCAGGTCCATAGTCCCACTTGTTGCCACTTCCACTTCCACTCAGAAGAATGAGCTTGTTTGGGCCCTGGGCACCACATTCATTGTCTTTAGCTGTGAGGGCCCCAATAACACTTTGAACTTCTGCTGTTTCGGGAATGAATCCATAGTCCCACTTGTTGACACTTGCACTTCCACTCAGAAGGATGAACTTGTTCTGCAATCAGACAATTAGACTATTATTGCTGTCATTATATATGCCAGTCATGACCAATTGGTTAAGAAAGGGTGTTTAGGGAATATACAGCAACATGTCTGGGGTCAGTGTTGCCTTCAGACAAGTTTGTGTTGCACATAAAAGGAAAAACAGCAGGTGACAAAAAAAAGCACTGAACCTGAAAAGTCTGTAAAGGGTTTTGGTTCTCCTTGCTGCTGAGCTGCTTTGTAGAATTTGGCTCCAAGTCACATGTGCTCATCTTACCCAACCAGTGAAGGTCGGTAAGGCTGTCATCTAAAGGATTGCAAGTGACATCCTTATTGACTAGTAAAGAAAAAGGGGAAAAAACATTGTTGCTTAAACAGAGAAAGAGTTAAATACAGGTGATCAAAGCAGATAGAGAGAAAAACAAGCACTAAATTCCACACTTATACTTTAAGTATTATCTTAAAGATGAAAAAACCCCTTTTTTTCCCCATACATGGTTTAATTTCAGTTAAAGTTTGTCACCTGTGAAACTGCTTGTAGTTTCAGCTTTCACTTTATGTCCTTCTGTACTCCTTGTAGCAGCCCCTTCAGCAGCAGACTGAGAATCAGGTCCATAGTCCCACTTGTTGTCACTTCCACTTCCACTCAGAAGAATGAGCTTGTTTGGGCCCTGGGCACCACATTCATTGTCTTTAGCTGTGAGGGCCCCAATAACACTTTGAACTTCTGCTGTTTCGGGAATGACAACCACCTGAGTATCAGACATGGATGGATGGTCCATGATGCGGATACCATCAGAAAAGCTCTGAGTGGCAGCTGGTTTTGATGGTTCTTTGGAGCCTGATTCTCCAGGCTGTGAATCAGTCGCATTTTGATGAAAAGGCAGTTTTCTTCTTTTGAGAATCAGGGGTCTCGTCGGGCTCCGTCTCATGGTCAGATCATTGAAATGTGCCAAGTTGTTCAGAGGTATTCTGCACAAAAAATACAAACGAGCCTGAACAACAAGATTAACTGTTACAACAAACAGTAACGGTAACGTTTAGCTGGGAGATGGAAATTATCAAGTCAGTGCTCAAGTCACTTACTGGCGTTAGCCATCAAGGCTGTTCACAGCAAATCAGTTTAGATCAACTAGGAAAAAAAACCCGATTTTGCTCAAATACTAATCATAATAAAATCGTACACTAAACGGGTTAAATGTTAACTAGATAAAACCAAGGTCTAATCGTCAACTCCTCACTTCAGCGGCTAATTTTCTTCAGTTAGTGACGATTTCCAGCTTGTAGAACAAAAGACGTTAGCCAATGTTTTTAACTGTATGAAACGTTGCCAGGATTATATTTATTATTAGCAATCAAGGTATTCGTATATAATAGCTACGACAATCGAGAAACTTTTGTCTGGATAACCATTTTTGACAACTAATGAAACATTACCATATAACTTACATTAAAGTTAAGTATTTGTCCCGATGTAACAAGTCAAAATATATTCCAGTGAAAACCTCAATAGACTCAAATTACAACTTTAGACATAATTTGCGCTAAAACATAAAGCATCGCTGTACATTCACTCCAGACATACTGCGCTATCATGTGAACGTACAGAACCATCCTGTAACTACATTACAAAAAAATAAATGTAATTAAAATATAGTGATGTTTGCAGATAAGGATTTGTTCATGTTGAGTCTAAGCTCCTGCTTATCTAATAAACAACAGCGCCCTCTGCTGTTCCTAAGAAAAAATGACAGAGTTTTAAGTGTAACGTCATTGCTGGTTCAGCTGGGGGCAAGGTTGCATCATTAACCACAAGCTGAGATCAGTGCAGAGCACTAAAGCATGACAGGTTACATCCAAAAACTGTAGCTTGGTGCCGCTAATGCTTCTTTAAAACTCACTTTTAAGCCTCTGATGAGTCTAACCACTGAGATCACGTGATCCAGCTTTGCTCGGGGTCGAGGAGCTGAGGGGTCAGGGTATGGGAAAAAGGAAGTGGGGATCTTTTTGGACACCAAATATCCAACTGTAGTCCTTACACTAGAGACGGCTTTTGATCTGACCACAGGCTTGGACAGTGTTGACACAACCAAACTAGATCCCAGGAAGCTGCGTCCCCTCTCCACTTTCTCATGATTGAACACTGATGTGGCAAAAACTGCACTCGGACGCCTTCTCTTGAAGCCACGGCAAAGAGATAAACTCGTCAGGACTCTCAAGTACACACATGCACACATCCTTTGGGGATGTTGGGGATGAGAGAAAAGTGTCAGCATCAAGGCACAGTCTTACCCTTAAAGGAGGGAAGCAGTCGGGCTATTCCTGGGCCAGAGTAGGAGAGAAGACAGATAGCATCTTGGGAATCTGTATACAGTGATGTGAGTCATGTGTGCAGTGTGTAGTACCTACGTATGCCTAACATTTATCGCAGGGAGAGTGGTGTTTATAGTGTCGGACACAGGCGAGCAGGCACCTGGCTTCTTTTATTGTCAAAATGCGTACTCCCTTTGGGTCTGCTTGCTGATGAGCTGTTCAGGGGTGTCAAACATGAAGCGCAGGGGCCACAATCAGTTCGGGAAAGACTCCAATCCAGCCCACTGGACAAAATAGTTCCAGTTTTTCTGCTATTTACTACAGAAATGTCTGTTTCTATACCAAACAGAAAAAAGTGCCAAAAAACAAACTTTTTCTGTAATTTTACACATTTAACAAGTTTCACTGGTTCGGTCCACTTCAGACTAAAGTGGGCTGTATGCAGCCTGTGATGTAAAATGACTGTGTGTCAGTTCTAGATGGATAATGAATTTGACTACTTTTAGTCTCTACTTCAGTGCTGCTGGCAGCATTCACAAATTCAGTCTGCTATGCTGCGTAGGAAGCCTCTTTATTCATGCATATTTCTACATAACTTCACCTGCTTTGTTTGACAGCAGGGTTGTCACTATAGCCAGGTTTTACTATGCTTGTGATTTTTTTAAAAATGAAATATCTGCTCATTTTTATATATGATAATATTGTAAATAATTGTCCAATTGCTCTTTTTGTACGCTTTTGTATAGTTTTAGTAACCACTTCCACAAACTTATATTTACTCCTTTTTCTCCGTTTGAAAGGAGATGATCTTGCCACGCAATACTATCTTAAACGATTCCCGAAGATTCGAGTGCGAGACCCTACCGTTGTTGTGTTTTTAGAAATCAGAAATCTCAGTAGAAACATAAGTGGAGAAAGTTTTGTGTGACACAAGGGTAGAATTGAATTTCCAACTGCAAGTTCAAGGCTGTAATTTAAAAATATGTTCAAAGGTTATAATTTATACATTTTAAAAAACATTTTGGTTTTCATGACAAGGACCGGTGCTAGTTTAATATATCAAGTTTATCATTTTTATAGCATTTTGTGAATGTAAACAGGAGGTGGCCATTTTTGGCCATGAACATGATAAGAGGGAGTTTTTCTTGTTTTCTTTCACTACACAAAAATGTAATGATGCATATGTAATTGTTTTGAAGGAAGACTCAGAGGAGGTTGGAGATTTTTACCATCATGGGTTCATTCGATCAGAATGAGAATGAACAGTCATCAATCACAGGTTTCTCCTTTTATTTGAATAATCAGCAGGGAAAGACACAGATGGATTTCTAACTCTGAAAGGAAACAAAGTGTGATTTAAGTCACTCAGTAGCTCAAAATGATACATGAACTTAGGGAACTCAAACAGAAACTTACCTCAGCTGCCGCCCCATGTGGGAACGAAGAAAGAGTGAGCTGCAGGTGAGTGCAGTCCTTATATAAGGAGTGACAGGCGAGCGCAATTGAGGGCAAACACCACACCCAATCAAAGGTGAGGAAAAGAAACAAGGTGCAGTGAGTGTGCTGAAAGGTGAGTGTTTACAACAGTAATCATTACTACTGTTAATTATTGCTGTACATTTAACAGCAATGATGGTTGGAAAATAAATCAGTATGCGTGTAATATTTGCAAAAAGAAAATGGGGATTTTATGGTTTTATCTCTTTGTAGAGCATTACAATTGTGTGATCTAACTGGTATTGAAAGGGTTAAAATTCTGAATTTGAATGAAATGTTGGTTTTCAGGACCAGAACTGATGGTAATTTAAAAAATCAAGTCAATGAAAGTAGAAAAATGTTTTAATATATTAGAATTTTATAGCATTTTGTAAATGTAAACAACAGGTTGGCCATTTTTGGCCACGAACAAGCTGAGTGGGAGTTTTTCTGTTTTTCTGTCACTGTGCAAAAATATACTAACACACAAAAATCATTGATACTGTTAATTATTTATATACTTGTAGCTGCAGTGACGGTTAAAAATAAATCAGGTTGCATGTATTACTTGGGAAAAAAATGGGATTTTATGATTTTCTCTGTTTATGAATACTTACAAACGAACAAGCTGAGAGAAAGTTTGATCTATTTTGCTTTCCCTGCACAAAAATAACAATAGATAATAATCAATGTTGATGTTAATCGATTACATGTCCCAGACTATACTATTAATAATACAAGAAAATCCAGCAATGCAAATATATGAAAGTGAGTTTTGAGGTTGTCTTCCAACACATGCATTGTACAAACAAACTGGTGTTTTAAGGGTTAAAAATGTAAAACGTAATAGCTGTTTTATATTTATAAAAAGAACTGATGTTAGTTTAAAAGTGTATGCAGAAAAATAGCACAAAAAACCCCACAAAAAAATAATAAAAATTACACACCTAATCTGTTGATGGACACTTTTGGCTACGAACAAGCTAAAACGATAGTGATTTTAAACAAACCCAGAGGGGTTGATTCATTAATTATTGACACATGTATTTATTTATTTAATTCAAAATGTAACTAATTATTGACACATATAATTAATTCTTTCAAGAAATGAATTCATGTCCTTCAAGAAGACAGACAAATACGGCAAAAAAGGAAAACCATAAAACACAAAGTGGCCAAATATGTGAAGAAATTCAAAGAAAGAACGTTACAATGTTACACTTTTCCCCCCTTAAAAACAGGTGACACTGCTCAGCCATAGAGTCTGATTCGGCCATCTGACTACTTCAACTGAGGGAATAACTCAGACCAGGTCATGTTTGCCATACTAAGGTCATCATCATCAAGACTAGACAAGCTAATATCCAACAATATCTTGTTCAGGTTGTCGTTCAAGGTATCCGAGACGAGACCCTCTGTGATTGAGCGATTGGCTGGTGCGGCGCCTCCTCCCCACATAAGCTTTCCAGAGCAGCTATTTTTGAGGCATTCAGTGGGCGACTCTGCTGGTCCGGTCACTCTGGAGGGAGCGGATGTGAACAGCTCTCTTGGGGAGTTAAATAGAGGCAAGTCTTTAAAGGGAGTGCTGCTGAAGCTGAAGGTGGTGTTGTCATGCTGTGGAGTAACTGTGGGACCACCTGGTGTATGAATAGGAAAAAACATCAAAAGGAATTGAAACTGGAGCATCCCTGCAATCTATTTAACTATGTTACATTTTCCCCCCTCATGTTGTAGCCAGAACCCTCCAGCAGCAAAGCAGATGTAAAAGAAAGTTGAAGCTAAAAGCTCCTAAACTACTGTAAAAAGGAGGTCCAAATAAGTCTCCAATAAGAAATTTAACATGACAGCATCAAGTGGGCCTTATTTGAAGTTGTTTTGGTATAATCATAGATATGCTTCTAAATAGTGTCAGATCTAGATTTGTTTCTGCCTTGCTGCTTTGGTGTGGGCCTAATCACGTAGTGTTTACACAAAGAAAAAAAAGGAAAAAGAAACAGGTGACACTGCTTAGCCACAGAATGTGATTCGGCCCTCTGGCTACTTCAACTGAGGGATGAACTCAGACCAGCTGATGTTCGCCATACCAAGGTCGTCATCATCCAGACCAGAGAAGCTGCCTCCCTGCAGAAGCTCTCTGGAGCAGCTACTTTTGAGGCATTCGGTGGGCGACTCTGCTGGTCCGGTCACTCTGGAGGGAGCGGATGTGAGCAGCTCTCTTGGGGAGTTAAACAGAGGCAAGTCTTTAAAGGGAGTGCTGCTGAAGCTGAAGGTGGTGTAGTCGTGTCGTGGAGTAACTGTGGGACCACCTGGTGTACGAATAGGGCTGAAGTCCAGAATATTTTGGCTTCCTTTGCCCACCGGGGTCACTTTAAAAGACGCAACATGAGAAGGCGGCTTGCTGGGGGTGGACAAGGTGAAATGGCTGCTACTTTTTATCGGGGATTTGAATGAGAACTCCCTATCTGGGCTTTCCTGCTCGTGCTTGTCTTCAGCTATCTCAATACGTAGATTGTCCTGGAATGTCGAAGCATCAGAGTCAAAGAAATTACTTTCGTGGCAGAGGAGAACAGGCTCTTCATTCACAGAGTGAACCAAACGTTGTTTGCGCTGTGAGCTGCTGGCTTGTCTCTTTGGAGGAGCTTTGGGGGTCTCGCATTTAATTGGAACACATACCACCTCCTCCTTCACTTCTACCTTAAAGTCCGTATTCTTCTGAGGAGATATCATCACAGCTGGGGAATCACTTTGTGTCACCTGTCAGACATGCAACCATTCCCATTAGAATCTTAGCGGTATGGGTGAAGTTCATACTCATCTCTATGCACATAATGTTGTCAAGGTAAACTCTAGGGAGTTCCAAGAAATACTTGTTTTGAAAAGCAGTTTGCAACTTGTATAGCTTATGAAGGAAAACAACAACAACAACACATTTTTAAAAAGCTGAAATATATGAGAAATTCCTTACCTTCGGTGCTATGCGGACTCTCTTTGCTGCTCGTGAATTGTTCCCATTCTGTTGGGAGAAGGGTGGAGGAAAAGGAGTAGAAGTGGATGGCAGATAGACAGGAGTGACAGGGAGCTGTATGGGCACAGAGCAGGAATCAGTTCGAGGCAGAAGAGGTTTCATCTTTCTCTCTGAACACAGAAAACACAACAACATAACATTGCACTACACATTTCCAAACTAAACAGCAATTTCTATTTGTTTGCCAACCTCTGACTTTTCTCAAGTCTCAAATTTATAAAACAACTCATACATTTCTCTTAACTCACCAGAGCTAGTTGGTGTTTTTCTTGCATCTGGAAGTGTCCTCTTTTGGTGCTGTGAAAAGTAAGATGAGACATATATCAGTTAGGAGCCTTACTGTGCTGTCACCTAACAACATTTGTAACTTGGCGTTCTGGCCCTTGATAGCCGGATTCATGAACCTTCTGTTTTTTTTGTCCCTTTTCGGTTTAATGCTGCCTGAGTGCGATTTGAAGATGGCTCCTGAAGAACTAAAAAAAAAAAGAAAGAAATGGGTAAATCAGTCTTACTTAATTAGCCAGTAAAAGCATTGGCACAGGAACAGTGGCAGTCATTGGATCACAGCCCGGCTACAGAGAGAGATGTGTGAAGTGAAATTAGGGGGAAAAAATAAAACAAAAAACAACGTGAGGAATCTCAAAACACTCTCAAGGTGTCAGCCATAAAAAACAAACAATTGAAAAACAAGGATTCAAGCAAAATCATTATATAAACACAAGGTAACACAAAAAGCATTTAACAAGCATTCTTGCAACAAAACATTAAGGCCAAGTAGCACAAATGTTCCCAGATATCACCGATGTAAAAGCAATGAGTCAGCTGCACTCACCTTGTACACATGATCAAGTGTGAGGTATCGATTGGCTTCAGGTCGGATAGTCCAGAAAGACATTTTACCATCTGGCGACGTTTCACGAATGAACAAGTCATGCAGAGAGAGGTTATGGCGGATGGAATTCTGCAATTATAAATGTAAAGAAAAAGTATTTGAAAACTGTTGCTTGCTGCAGAGCTGGACACATATCACACTTTCAGCAGCTCTGAAGTACCTTCCAGCCTGGTTTGGCTACATCTCTATAGTAAGGGAAATTGTCTTCAATCCACATGTAAATCTCTTTTAGGGTCATCCTCCTGTTCTTTCTGCTATTGATAGCAAACTGGATCATGGCGATGTAGGAGTATGGTGGCCTCTCTGAAATGGGTTGCTGAGGAGCGTCTGCACTGGTATGTGTATTGTGTGCCTATATGACAAAAAACAAACAAACAAACAATGGTCAATAAATCTGACAGTGTAACTATTTTCTGCAATTAGACTATTATTGCTGTCATTATATATGCCAGTCATGACCAATTGGTTAAGAAAGGGTGTTTAGGGAACATACAGCAACATGTCTGGGGTCAGTGTTGCCTTCAGACAAGTTTGTGTTGCACATAAAAGGAAAAAAAGCAGGTGACAAAAAAAAAGCACTGAACCTGAAAAGTCTGTAAAGGGTTTTGGTTCTCCTTGCTGCTGAGCTGCTTTGTAGAATTTGGCTCCAAGGCACATGTGCTCATCTTACCCAACCAGTGAAGGTCGGTAAGGCTGTCATCGAAAGGACCGCAGTTTATATCCTTATTGACTAGTAAAGAAAAAGGGGAAAAAACATTGTTGCTTAAACAGAGAAAGAGTTAAATACAGGTGATCAAAGCAGATAGAGAGAAAAACAAGCACTAAATTCCACACTTATACTTTAAGTATTATCTTAAAGATGAAAAAACCCTTTTTTTTTTTTCATACATGGTTTAATTTCAGTTAAAGTTTGTCACCTGGGAAACTGCGTGTAGTTTCAGCTTTCACTTTATGTCCTTCTGTACTCCTTGTAGCAGCCCCTTCAGCAGCAGACTGAGAATCAGGTCCATAGTCCCACTTGTTGTCACTTCCACTTCCACTCAGAAGAATGAGCTTGTTTGGGCCCTGGGCACCACATTCATTGTCTTTAGCTGTGAGGGCCCCAATAACACTTTGAACTTCTGCTGTTTCGGGAATGACAACCACCTGAGTATCAGACATAGAAGGATGGTCCATGATGCGGATACCATCAGAAAAGCTCTGAGTGGCAGCTGGTTTTGATGGTTCTTTGGAGCCTGATTCTCCAGGCTGTGAATCAGTCGCATTTTGATGAAAAGGCAGTTTTCTTCTTTTGAGAATCAGGGGTCTCGTCGGGCTCCGTCTCATGGTCAGATCATTGAAATGTGCCAAGTTGTTCAGAGGTATTCTGCACAAAAAATACAAACGAGCCTGAACAACAAGATTAACTGTTACAACAAGAGTAAACAGTAACGGTAACGTTTAGCTGGGAGATGGAAATTATCAAGTCAGTGCTCAAGTCACTTACTGGCGTTAGCCATCAAGGCTGTTCACAGCAAATCAGTTTAGATCAACTAGGAAAAAAAACCCCGATTTTGCTCAAATACTAATCATAATAAAATCGTACACTAAACGGGTTAAATGTTAACTAGATAAAACCAAGGTCCAGTCGTCAACTCCTCACTTCAGCGGCTAATTTTCTTCAGTTAGTGACGATTTCCAGCTTGTAGAACAAAAGACGTTAGCCAATGTTTTTAACTGTATGAAACGTTGCCAGGATTATATTTATTATTAGCAATCAAGGTATTCGTATATAATAGCTACGACAATCGAGAAACTTTTGTCTGGATAACCATTTTGACAACTAATGAAACATTACCATATAACTTACATTAAAGTTAAGTATTTTTCCCGATGTAACAAGTCAAAATATATTCCAGTGAAAACCTCAATAGACTCAAATTACAACTTTAGACATAATTTGCAAACCATACAGCATCGCTGTACATTCACTCCAGACATACTGCGTTATCCCGGGAACGTACTGAACCATCCTGTAACTACATTACAAAAAAATAAATGTAATTAAAATATAGTGATGTCACGGTAAAATTGACAGTTTTACTACAGATTTAAAGTAACTATTCCACACATGAAGTCTTGATTAGGTTATGAGATTAGAAATACTTTATGTATTCTATATTTGGAGGAATCTTTTGTTGCACCAGTGAAAAGACTGATGACATAATAAGAAGAAGAATATTTGGCTATATTTGGAATATTTAACTCTGCCAGACAGATGTATTCTATTATAGAGGGTGAAAGCATACAATATGAAAGATTTCCTGCATGTGTGTTTGTGGCAGTTTCAAACCAATTCCAAAGCCAGCCTTCCTAATATGTTTCTTGACGCTTTCTTGACGTCACCTGGTGCTGGTTTTCCAGTTCAGCCTGTTGTCGATGTGGGCGCCCAGGTACTTTTATTCCCCACCACATCACCATACTGTAGACACAGGCCTCCCAGACGACGCCACGGAATCATCCAGTAGTGTTTTGTATATTATTTCATACATCATCGTTATTTCAGGAGTATTTTTGCTCTGTAAGTTACAAGTTAACTCAACAGCCTTTTATAATGACAAAAAAGGCCTGGACCACTTTGTTCTGTTATCTCTCATATATATTTTGTATAATAATAAAAGTGGGACCAAATGGGACCCAGTAAAATATAGCAGTGAGTGTTTTTGGTCTATGTGCTATCCGGAAAGTTTAATCGCAAGTTCTGAGGAGGAGAACGTCTGTCTAAACAACAAAAAGCAGCAGAAGAAGAAGCACGATTTAGCTGCCAGTTAAAAAGGAAGGATCAGGACACGGTTTCAAAAAAAATAAAAAATACGGTACTGTTCGTTTCTTCAGACGATAAGTGATAAGCTGTACCCAGTTCATAAAGCATGCAGATAAGGATTTGTTCATGTTGAGTCTAAGCAAGTCTCCTGCTTATCTAATAAACAACAGCGCCCTCTGCTGTTCCTGAGGAAAATTAACAGAGTTTTAAGTGTAACGTCATTGCTGGTTCAGTTGGAGGCAAGGTTGCATCATTAACCACAAGCTGAGATCAGTGCAGAGCACTAAAGCATGACAGGTTACATCCAAAAACTGAAGCTTGGTGCCGCTAATGCTTCTTTAAAACTCACTTTTAAGCCTCTGATGAGTCTAACCACTGAGATCACGTGATCCAGCTTTGCTCGGGGTCGAGGAGCTGAGGGGTCAGGGTATGGGAAAAAGGAAGTGGGGATCTTTTTGGACACCAAATATCCAACTGTAGTCCTTACACTAGAGACGGCTTTTGATCTGACCACAGGCTTGGACAGTGTTGACACAACCAAACTAGACCCCGCAGTTGGGGGCAGGAAACTGGCGTCCCCTCTCCACTTTCTCATGATTGAACACTGATGTGGTAAAAGCACATGAAGTCTTCACTCGGGGTAAATAACTGCACTCGGACGCCTTCTCTTGAAGCCACGACAAAGAGAGAAACTCGTCAGGACTCTCAAGTACACACATGCACACATCCTTTGGGGATGTTGGGGATGAAAGAAAAGTGTCAGCATCAAGGCACAGTCTTACCCTTAAAGGAGGGAAGCAGTCGGGCTATTCCTGGGCCAGAGTAGGAGAGAAGACAGATAGCATCTTGGGAATCTGTATACAGTGATGTGAGTCATGTGTGCAGTGTGTAGTACCTACGTATGCCTAACATTTATCGCAGGGAGAGTGGTGTTTATAGTGTCGGACACAGGCGAGCAGGCACCTGGCTTCTTTTATTGTCAAAATGCGTACTCCCTTTGGGTCTGCTTGCTGATGAGCTGTTCAGGGGTGTCAAACATGAAGCGCAGGGGCCACAATCAGTTCGGGAAAGACTCCAATCCAGCCCACTGGACAAAATGGTTCCAGTTTTTCTGCTATTTACTACAGAAATGTCTGTTTCTATACCAAACAGAAAAAAGTGCCAAAAAACAAACTTCAGTCTGCTGTGCTGCGTAGGAAGCCTCTATTCATGCGTATTTCTACATAATTTCACCTGCTTTGTTTGACAGCAGGGTTGTCACTATAGCCAGGTTTTACTATGCTTGTGATTTTTTTAATGAGATAAATAGCCGCTCATTTTTATATAATATTATAAATAATTGTGTAATTGCTCTTTTTGTACTCTTTTGTATAGTTTTAGTAACCACTTCCACAAACTTATATTTACTCCTTTTTCTAAAACAGACACCATTAAAATTGCGACGACATTATGCTGTTGCTGAAGCTTTAAAAGTGAGGTGATTCACAAACCGGTGGGTGGAGGGGCAGTGGCTAAATCATCAGCTTAAAACAAGCTTTAAAAATGACCCAGAAGGCACAGAAAACAAAGTTACAGTCCAGTGACAAATTAGGTGTGGTGAAGCCTTGCAGACAGCTAGTGGTTGTAAGTGTCAGAGTGGGTACCATCTGTCAGCTTAAGCTTTCTATCTCACTATAATGGATAAAGACTTAAGAATATTCTCAGTCTTTGTGGCAAAATGTAAACATGCTC
This sequence comes from Oreochromis niloticus, assembly GCF_001858045.2. Taxonomy (NCBI): domain Eukaryota; kingdom Metazoa; phylum Chordata; class Actinopteri; order Cichliformes; family Cichlidae; genus Oreochromis; species Oreochromis niloticus. The sequence goes on from NC_031981.2 coordinate 15,897,648, forward strand.
TTTTTCTGCAGTAAATCTGTGCATTTTAATGTAAGAGTCTGTGGAGTGTGGGACCAGCCACAGCACTTTTCTTTAACTCTTTCCCCCTTAGACAGCTAAATGCAGTAACCCTTCTTTCTCTTTTTCTGAACCAAGATTTTTCTGCAATGTTTCAGCCCTGCTTCTACAACAAAACGACTGAGAGGGCATGAGGAATTAATAAGATTGATCTCTGACTTCACAGCTACGAGAGCTAAAGATGGAAAAACCTATTTTAATTTAATGGTCATCAAACCACATTTTTATTTATACTGAAGGGTCAAAACTCATCACTAAGGGTGAAGATGTCTATATGTGACAAAGAGTTAAGGGTAAGATAACAGTTGTGGTACTGCTGGGGATTGAACCCAGGACCTTCTGCGCACAAAGCAGAGGTGATAACCACTACACTACAGATCCAGATGGGCTGCCAGCCATTGTTTTTACCTGATAAGTTGAATCCCACTCTGCTGATTCCTTATAAATATGTGAAAATATGTACATTCTGTGCTTCAGCTTGAAGGGGATGTTAAATGATAAAAAAAAAAAATACAGTAAAATGCAACTTTAAATCCACCAGAAGTAATTTCAGAGCAGAATATTAAGAACAAAGCTATATGAAATGAATAAAGGCACACAGCAGGCGTTTGACACTTTCCCCCTAATGCTCTTGTGTTGACAAATTGAGCCTGCTTCTTTGAGGAGTCGTTATATGACAGACCTAGTCCAGAACCCAGTCTGCCTTTCTATTTACCTTTCACTTTATGCGTGACAAGTCTGAAGACTTTATTAGCCAACAGATAAATCAGAGGGATGTAGCTATCGACTAGCAGTGCCAATATCTACAAAAGAGACAAACAGAGGAAACACTGAGTGGGAACCCGGAGCTGAATGACAAGCTTTCCGATAACCCTGTGTTTGTGTTATTGGTCTCAACAGCAACCCCCCCATTACTGTCTGCATGCATGCTAAGACTCTTGAATTGTCCCCGATTTCCTGCTGTGTTCAGCAGTTCACGAAAGCAGAGAGTCCTTCTGTGTTACTGTCAAATTCATCTTACAGTATCCAGACCACTCAGCCATTTACACTCTGAGATTACTGCTTCGGGTAGAGATATTTTCAGCTTCCACTCGGCCAGAAAGCTGAAAAACGTACACAATCACATCATAAGTTATTCTGTAAATACACAATAGATAAAAAAAAAAAAAAAAAAATCACATCATAGATCTGAAGAGATCCAATCTCTTAAATCCCTCATGCACTCAGGGGCTGATTGCTTTAGGAGAGGTGCAGAGCTTGCAGAAGGAGGAGATTCTGCAGTCATCCAGTTAAAGAGCCAGTAATAAATAAAGACCACACCATATATGTGCATTTCCTCTCCATGGACTTATGGAAACACATCACCTGGAGGAGCAACCCCTTGACCTTGTCTTGTCACAGCACTCTGAGCATGAGACAACGTTCTCAGATTTACAGGGGAGGAGATGCTGCTCCTGGCTGCCCATAGTGTTTCATTTGACCATAATAGGCCTTGTGGTGGTTGAAAAAGTGTGTGCTGGTAATCAAAGTTTCCCTGAGCAGAAGGACAAGATTGGCTAAAACCAAGTAGACGGAGAGAGGTCTGGAGGGGAGCACAAAGGTTTTGTAAGGTATATAGTACGGTTGTCATGGTGATGACGGGAAACTCTTTTGTGCTTACGAGGCAGAAAAGTGTCTTCCCCTGGGAAACAGATGTGAGGCCAATGAATCTGCTAGTCAAAAGAAATACAGCTTACCTTTTATATCCATAAGTTGTAATTTCCCTCAGTGTTACGCTTACTCCCATATCTTCAATACAAAAATAAACTGGACAAATCAAGATTTTTTGGGCTTGTGTTTCACATGAAATTTAGCATTTCAGAGCAACATGCTGTATGCAAGAATTATAAGAGCTGGAAAACGAGACCCTCATTTAGCATTGGTCTGCTATTTTTAACCTTTTGCATTTTTACAGTAGGCTTGCACGCGCGTCAGAGTTTCCAATAAACTACTTACACAACTAATGAACGGGCAACAGCCCTTGCAGTATTTCTGTCACATTCAGACCTCTTAGTAAGGAACAACAATCCCAAGGTGGTGCACCAACGCACCACAAAGGGGGGATTTCCTGACAGTGGCACAAAGTCGCCCCTGTACCAAAATGGCTGCCTCCTCCTCCTTTCTGCCCCTCGTCGTGCCATGGCAGCAGTAAATATTGATGTCTGGCTGACTGGATAACAGCTCACAGCACTAAAATGTAGCCTGATATTGAACCCTGGTTTGGACTCGAGCCCCTTCTATTAATTTGGCTATTTCAGCATGCATTTACCACATAGCAGTGGGTCTTGCAGCTGTCCCATACTCTGTCAACTTCCATCTGGCCTTGGAGTTGGAGCTGCAGTATAAGTCAGAATGCAGCCCAGCGCTGTAATTTCTCCTCCCAGAATGCAGTTTGTCGCCCAGCAGTAGTAAGACTAGACCCAAATAGACAAAAAATTGTGTCATTGCCCTTTTCTTGGAGTTCTTGAGCAAAGGAAATGCAAACATGAGTTCTCAAATATGTCTGATTCATGTCAGTATAATCATGCAAAATTAGATATGACTGGTGTGGGTTTGGGCAGTATATTGTTGTTTTTGAAACTGTCAACTTTTAGATGCATTTTATAGAGCTTTCCTATGCACTCCTGTTTAGTAACAATACCTGATATTTTCATTCTGTTTTCAGTCCAGTGTCCTCTACAGTGTATATACTCTTTAAATATGACTGTAAGTTGACTCTTTCTGAGGGCTCTCTGGGACATGTAATGATACAGTGTGTTCTCATCCTTTATAATATGATTATCAATACGCTGTGCCTGAAGATAACCACAGAGAAAAACAATTAAATTTTTTTGTAACTTTTTTAAAGTTGTTCGAGGCACACATGAGGCACTTGGTAACCACTGGACATGCCACATAAAATAATAGAAAATATACATTTTAGCAGTATTTATGCTAATTGTACACTGCTGCACCACTACACTTGTGATGCACAACATGAATATTGCACATTCATTATTTCGGGCTTTACATAAATAAATCTGACTTGACTGGTTTGACTCATGATACTTTTGTAGTTAATAAAGAGGGAAACAAACCAAAGTATTTCACCTTGATTAATTTAATCCAACAGGCACAAGTTATACCCACCAGCCACTTCATTAGGTACACCTGCTGCTCAGCCGCTATTAAATACAAACACCTAATCAGCCAATCGCATGGAAGGAACTCATTCACTTATGTACATAAACGTGGTCAAGATGACCTGCTAAATTGCAAACCAAGCATCAGAATCTAAATCCAGTAGAACACCTTTTAGATGTTGTGGAAGAGAAGATCCACATCATGGATGCGACAAGTCTGCAGAAACTGTGCTATCACGTCAATATGGACCAAAATGTCAGAGGAAACTTTCCAGGACAAGCACCGGTACTTCCCCTCAATCAGTCTCTCTCACTTGCACACGCTCAGTTCGCCCACACCGTCTTCACTATCACCCTCCTTCATCTCTTGCTCCATCTCACTCTTTCTCTGCGTGTGTGGGGGTGGACTCTGGTCAAGGTTCATGTGTGAGGCAGTGGGGTGAGAATGGGACCATGTGGGGTCTGGCTGACACTGGCAGTAATACATCCAGAGAGGGTCATCACGAGACAGCAAAGACGTCCTTATTCTACTTTTTCTTTTTCCTCTCCTCTCTGAAGTGTTTCTATCAGATGGGCTCTGAAACGCTGAAACAACGTCATGCAGTGCAATGATGAATATGATCACTGTCAGCAGCTGGGACCTCCTCATCCCTCTCTGTTTCTCTGCTCGCTCCAAAAGAACATGATAAGCGCTTGTTAGAACTCGTGCTTTCTTTCTCTCCAAAGCACATACAGCAGTTGCTTTCATTGCCATGCCACTGTCTTGCGTTTTGTGTATTTTTCCTTCACTATCTTAGTCTGTTTGTTGCAGTATTGTGCTCAGTCACTCCGTGTTCCAGGCTCCCTGGAGGGAAAAGAGACGAGGCTGGGAAGCTTTGATGGGAAAGTGGGCCAGCGCTCTCAGCCCTCCACTGGAGAGCTCCTTAAAAGGCCTGGAGAGATGATGTCGTGGAGTCTTTCCTTTTCTCCCCTTGTGTTTTTTTTCCTCCCTCCTGCAGCAGCGGAGAAGCCCGGCAGCAGAGCGAAGGCTTTGGCCAAACTCATCATGCACATGAGTGAAAAACACGACACTGATGACTTCACGGAGCTCAAATAAGGCTTCCATCCATCACAAGTCTGGAAAGGCTTGTTATGAAAGATAGGATTTCCCGGAGTGGGGGTTATTCTACCTTGCTGTACTCTGTTTGAACACTTTTTCGCTCTTTCTATTTCTGTTTTACTAAATATTGTGGAAGTGCTGCAAAGTTCCCTTTATTTTCATGCAAAAGCAAAAATCGTGAGGAAATGATATACCATGAGAACAACGAGAGATGCAGAAGTAGGCTTTTGTAACTGGCTGTTGGTTAAGAGTGAAACCTTATATTTAGACACTTTTTGCATACGTCGACTTGAACTGTTGCATCACACCAATCAGAATGCCCCAAAGACATTAAGCAGCAGACGTCTTGTCACGTAGCTGCCGGTCCTTATGTGTTTCAGCAAGCCACAGTAATTTTTTCCATCCTAGCCTGTGCACTAGGGTTCAAGAACCACTTCGTGTACACAGTGCGTGGAAAGCAAAAAGCAGATCCCTGTGCCCCCCCGCTAACCCCTCACAGACCATCATCTCAGAGGCTTTTGCCAGGTGAGCTCGACTGAGACGCATCAGGCACGTGTGGGCGAGCTCTTCACCCTCTCCTCACAAGGCTTTAATCTACGAGCCATCTGCTGTTATCTGGGGAATGTTCTCCACACACTTCATGGACATATATGTACCAGCGCATTGACGTCTTTGCTATTTTTAGCACCAGCCCGCCACTGGAGGTTGTTATGATGATGTCATGCAGGCTTTCAAAATAGATCTGATTGTTTATCTTGGGTTACACTTCCTGTCTTCTTTTCATGTCCTGTTTGTTTGTGTCTGTTTATCTGTCAAACTGCTCGTCTTGTTTTGCAGGGACTTGTTTGGCCGGTCTTGTGTCTTGAGTTTAATTGTGCAGTCTTCTCAAAGCAAAGTTATCTTTCTTCTTTTTTTCTTTGTTTTTTTCAGATCAGATCTCCCTTGTTAATGTTAATTCTGTGTAAAATCCTATCTAGACTTCCAAAGAAATTACGTTTAAACGGGCAGTTAAACATTCAGGGAAATACTCCTATTTGCTTTGCAGGAGGGAGGTAAATGTGAGCTAAAACACAAGATGAGATCACCGATGCCCTCACATTTGTGCAGTAGATATTGCTAAAAGTGTCAGCACTCACTTAGCTCCTGTGCTCCAGCCAGAAGGGAGTAAGTGTAAATATGTAGCTGGAGCATAGACTGTATATAAAAGACAGATACAGCCTCTGGGGCAGAAAAACCATTCTTTCCAAAGACCAGCAGAAGGCAACGTTTCCAGTTAGGAAATAAGGAAGAAAAAATCTTCCTCTTACATGAATATTATTAATATTATTTTATTTGTGCACAAATTTTGTGCTAGCTGAAAACAAAGACCTTCTAAGAAAAAGTATTTGAAATGCCTTTGGGAACTTTTTCGGCAGTTATTTTACTTAAATTAACATTAATTTACAGTAAATGGTCACTGCACCATAAAAACACGCTAAGCTGCTACAATCAAGCTTTTAAACAGCCCTGGTGGTCTTTGAAAAGAAAAGACGTTTATAGCACTTTCATGTTGGCGTCACTTTTCAGATCAGAAAGCATATCTCCATCTTTTATAGCCTACTGTCTGTGGTTCTTAAGTGGTCAGTGTATTTCAGCCAGGCTTATTGTTTACAGAGAAGGCACTAATAGACTAATAGACACTAGCGAATTCTGTTTTTGTATGTACATTTCTTTTTAACCCTGCTTTTCCCGAATCACAGCTCAGAATAATGTCGCTACGTAGCATTAGCAACAGCTAATCATCTTGTATCTTTTGACCAAATATGGTCGTGATGTGTTGCATCATGGTGGCTACTTTCACCTTTTGCGTGCCTATGAGCTGGAGTTAGCCTAGACCACAGTCACACAGGGGAAGGGAGACCAGCTGACGACCTTCTCAAGTTGCTAGGTAATCCCTTGCTCGCTATCACTCAGTGAAATCAGTTAGAAAGAGGCCACAAACCACACTGAAATCGGTTTGGTCGCCTAGTTTCCAGCTTGAGTCGCACTCTTCATAGTTTTACTATGATTTAGCGAGGTTTTTGTGACCAATTACAGCTAACAACAGTAAGTAACCTTCCACAACCACTCACCAGCCAGTCAGGGAACACCTATTTTTTTCCTAGCAACAAGTGGTTACCAGGGGAGCTGTGATTGGCTCCCCAGAGACCCCTCACAACCAGTCGCAGAAAACTCATTTCTCTCCACTTCCACAGGTTGGGACCACTGACTAGTCATTGCCTACCATAAAAACCTGTACGCCATTTTTCTTCCATAAAACCAAAAGCTGACATTTTTTAATCCCAAAAAGTAAAACTATCCCTTTAAGGTTCACTTCAAAGTATGGCTTACTTCAGGTGTCAGGATAAGGAGATCAATCAGTCTGCTTTATTTGGGCGCCTACGGTGAACTGATAAAACCAGACGCACCAAAGTATGTTGATCACACGAGGAAGGTGAATTATCCTGCTCTTTCTCCTTTGCATTTGGTGGATCCCAGTAAGGGAAAGTTACCTAGGTGTTTTGAAGGGGTAACGTTGATTCTAAAAACACCACCACCATCCCCCATTTGCTCTATCCGTTCCGTGCAGGTACGACTAGATTGGGGCAGTCGAAAATACCACATGTGGTAAAAAGCGTCAGTCATCACCTTGTCAGCTGCAACACAGGCACACCTTGTGTGCGAGGCCCACACCTAACAGATAACATAGCAGAATCGAACACTACAGAAGGTCACCACAATTGAAATGGCACAGTTTCTATCAACACAGTGCTCAGTGTATCCTGGACCTTGTACACAGCGTTCAAAATGCCTTTAATTTACATTCCTCTGGCTGCACTCTGGACTTGGGAGACGGGGACTGTGAATATTAGCACTAAAACTGCCTTAACCCAATTTATAGCTCACTCTAAATTTAAACTACATCACAGAGAGCATTTCAATCATCAGGCTCCTGCCGCTGCATCAAAAGCTAAAGCCTGTTTGTATTTGCATGGCAAGTAGAGGAAAACTCACAGGGGACTTAAAATTGGATAATATCTGCTCTCAAAAAAAATGTCTGATTTCTTTTTTCGCTGTTTCATTCATGAAAAATTCTTTTTTGCTGTGTTGCTGGTCACATGTGGTATTTTTTAAACTTGCCTCTTATGAGCAGCAACTGATTGCACCAGCAGCTGAGCTAAAATGACAAATATTTATCATATTTTTCTCTCCTGCAAGCTTTATTCTAGCGCCTGCAGGATGCTGCAGAACTTGGTGCTGATAATACTGTCAAATGGCTGCATAGAGGGTAATAATCATATGTGGGTGGCTTCACTGCTGCTGAGTAGCACAAGTAACACTTATCTATTTTGGGCTTCTGCTTGAGGGCTTCCTTTGTGAAGTGTGTGGATGGAGCATAAGTGAACATCATTTCTGTATAACAGGGGAGAGTTAAAAGCTGGATTTTCACGCTGGACATATTTCTGGGCTTTAAATCATTATTATTAGATCCATTGTCTTGATTTAAAGGTCTTTACATTATGTCTCAAGTGCAGTTTTATTCTTTGGCTGAAACATTCTGAGCAGAGGAATACCATGTTTATGTTATACTGGCCGAGTTAGATGACATTTCCAAAGTTAATTCCCTTGAAACAGCCTTTTGTCTGTGACAAATGAGACGGTCTGTGACCTTTGACCTCGGAGAATGCACTCACTGGCCTTGCAAACCCTGACTGTCCACGGGGGTTGAGCTTAGTTCTCAGCGTGTAAGTGGTATTTAAACCTGATAGGGCAGAGGCTTTAAAAGACTGAACGCAGCTCTCTTTTTCCGCTCATCCTGCTTCTCATCGAGGTGAATGGAAATAATGAGGGCGGCGGGTTGCTTCACAGCCTAAATCAAGAACTCTACAACAGGATAACCAAAGCCCTAAAATAACTTAGTACTCCCATTGGACATAGGAACCCCTAATACGTCCTTGAAGTCATATGTAAAAGAAATAGAAATGTTAGTCTAAAGATACTTGTAAGACTTTCCATTTGAATAAAACAGTAAACATTTAGCTTCCTGGATTCAAACCTGCTCATCAGCCTTCCTGTTTGGAGTTTGTAGCCCTGGTTCATACTTAATTCTTATAATTATGTTGCATAATGTCTGTGAAGGTTCTCAGTCAGTCAGGTCATCGTAGTCTGAGGAGCTTGGAAAGAAAAGCGTCTGGACTTCTTTAAGTTGCTTGAAGACATTTCACCTCTCAGTCGAGAAGCTTCATCAGTTCTAAGATCAAATGGTGGAGAGTCCCAGATTTAGACTCTGTTGCATAATCATATCATGTCGATATGGACGAAACACAGCTTCTTAGGTCTTGGAAGATGTAGCAGGCTACTAAACAATAGTTAAAACAGTATAAATATCTAGAATAAATACTAAAAAAATATAAAACCTAAGTCCTAAAATATAAATATGGATCTTAATAAATGTACAATATTGCAAAACAATGCACAACTGTCCTATGCAAGTGTATACAAACTATAACCCCAGTTTTCTGTTCTTAGCTTACAGGAACAGGACCAAGTTCTGCTGCTGGAGTCCATTTACTTCAAGGCTCAGTGTTCTGTGTATTCAGAGACGCTCTTCTGTACACCTTAGTTGTGACATGTGGTTATTTGATTTACCGTTGCCTTCCCATCAGCTTCCTATGTCCTATCTGTCAGAAGTAGTCTGGACAGATAACTGCCACTCACTATGACCTAGGCTGCAGCCACCCCGGTGTTCAGTGATGACTGAACATCCAAAGAAGAATGCTAGCATCTTAAGCCAGATATTTGTCTCTGAAGGTGGTAAAGACCTGTAGCTGAAATGAGTGTCAGTTGGATACAAACACAGATGTAAATGAATGCCAGTGTTTCATATTTACAAGATGTGTCAGTGGGTTCGGTAACTGTTTGCTAAATGTTAGCTTTCTAACACAAGAAATATAGCATAACTTTAAAGACTTTTTCAGACACTAAAGAGACAGAAATCTGTTTTAACTGCTTCATGTGACTAATTTCAACTGCTGATGTCTCACTTTAGCTTGGCGCGCTGTCGAGCCTGACTCCGATCTCTTTCCTTGGAATTACTTCAGGAAAGAACCTCATCATGGCTAGATATGAGGAATGACTGCAGTGGCTAATAGCTCAGTGTATGTGTGGGCATATGAGGGTTGTTATGAAAGACTTAGACTCCTTTTATACAGCTGTTGTTTGGCCTTTTTCTAACCCTGCAGTTTGTTTCTTTACATCCTCCTCCAGATTCATCTGAATAAAGGTGTAAAACATCTTCATCTTGCCGAACCATGATATGATATTTATTTCTGACAGGACAAATTGATGGTCTCTTTTTTCCATGGTTTGCTTGGCTGGAATGATTCATCGTAGCTTTTAGTACAAACCCATTACAGGCTTCACCACAGCTCCAGATTTTGGCCTATTATTAGCCTCTTTTCTCCAGGAAACAAGGTCACTCAAATAGCCTTGTCTTATTAGGCTGCCACTACTCATTTGGCCTTAAAGAGACATGCATTTCAGAATTACATGTGTATTCATCACACACTAAATCCACTATTCATTTGCACATGTCTGACCTAATGCAGTCACCCTACGCTAGTTATCACAATCAAACACCCATTGTTATCATGCCAGTATAATGGTGTGGGGCTGAAAGAGTGCAATCAAGTGATGTTCTGGCTGTATAGCCCCTGCTAAGTGAAAGCGACTGCCCTATTTCTGTCCAGGGTTAGTGCTCAGCTGTCGTCTGCGAGTAGATCACCTCATATACTCTCCCCAGCCTTGTACTACCGTGCCCTGTACAGCAGTTTGGGGTGCAGGATGCTCTTGCTGAGATGCATGTAGATGTTATTACAGGCCATTGAAACTACAGGTGATGGCTCTCACAGTGCCAGTAGTCTCTGAGATGACATGGAGAAGCTGCAGGTTTCCATCTTGAGCCAGAATTGGAAATCATTAACCTTGAAGTGACTGAGTGAGGTCATCCATCACCCCAGCTGTATATTTTTATGCATGGAAGTGAGCTTGTTTTCTTAATTTTCAGCCATCTTGTTGGAGGTTTGCTGCACTGTTTGCAATCCCGACGTTGCCCAAGCTAACAGATGGCCCCACATTTGACTCTAGAACTCCTTGGTGTATAATGGTACACAGAGGAGTTCATGGTCGACTACAAGGCGCCCAGTTGCTATGAGGCGTTTGTGCTCATGTGCTGTGTTCGGTTTTTGGCACGCAGGTCACTGTGCGTTATGGCCAAACATCTCGACTCCGGTCTCGTCTGTTCAAAAGACATTATTCCAGAAGTCTTGTGGTTTCTTTCAGATACAACTTTGCAAACGTAAGTCGTGTTGCTATTTTCATTTTAGAGAGAAGAGGCATTCTCTTGGCAATGCATCCAAACAAGCCAAACTTGTTCAGTCTTTTTCTAATTGTAATGTCATGAACTTTGACATTTCCTGTTGAATTGTTAAATGCTAACTGAGGCCTATAGAATGTGATATGTAGCTCTTGGATTTTTTGTAGTTTCTTTTTGCATTGGCTGGCTCTGGGGGGGATTTGCAGGGATGTCCACTTCTGGGAATATTATGCCATTCTGATAACACACACCTTAATGCTGCAGACTTGGAGCAAACTGCCAAAACCTCTGCTTTTATAGAGTTAGTCACGCTTGCTGATGGTCAGTTAATCAAGTGCATTTGGTTAGCAGCACCAGGCTGCTCCTCTTAATTGCTATGAAGCAGTAAGGGTATAAAATACAGTGCAATTATAATATAAAATGACCCCACTAAGTCATTTTAATTGCTAAAAGATAAGAAGTATATATCATGTTGCTTTATTTCATGCACAAACAAGCAGCATTCACAGCTGAGTGTAAGGTCACACCATGTGACCACTGGCCAGTTCAAGTCGCTAATATTATTTGTCTTAATGAGAATGGTTTGAAATAATATGCACTCCTCCGCCCCTCGCCCTGTGACCCCACCTGCCTTTCACTCATCTGCCTTTTCTCTCACTTCGTTTTGCTGCCAGTTGCTTCCTGTTCATCCACTTCACTGTCTGACATGACTGGCCTTGAACTGAGCATGTGATCTCATTTTGCTCTGCCTGTAAATACTCTGACAGTTGAAGCCCCCACTGTGACACTGGATGGGAAGGTGAAGTTCTACACATAGCTGACATGCAGTAAAGTGCTGGGTCCAGTCCAGTCGTTGCCTAAAAACTTTTCAAAGAAAACTATTTTTGGATTTCAATATAATCAGACCTTTCACTGTCCATTGAGCTCGGCACTCTCTTCTTATTCCACAGGTTAGGACAAGCTTTTTCATCCACCGGTGACTAATTGCATCTGAAGAGCTGAGCAAGCACTATCAGTCTTCCTCAACATCCTATTTTAGGCGTCTTAGGATAACATCAAAGCATGACTGTTTCTATCTACTCGATAAAGCTGCTGTCTTCCCACAAGTTGGGAAAGGAGATGAGTGTGTTAGTATTGCAGGCGCCAACAACATGCTCTGGGTGACATACGAGCATAGGAGCATTACATCTGGCTTTTCTCAGATGGGGCTGAGATGTCCACACTTCACCAGACACCACTCAGTGAGTGCTGCTTGTCTAGGTCACCTGCACTGACATGCTGGTAGATATGACTGGTTACAGTTACTCTATGTGCAATAAAAAAAACAGGATTTTCCATGTCTAATCTCATTGACTCATTCATTTATCAGTCACTTCTAGTCTGAATTGACACCAGTGACAAGTGGTCTTATTTTAAGTTTCTTTTTACAGTTCAGTTTCCAGAAAAGAATTTACTGCCACCAGCTCATTTAAAATATCAGTGACTGTGGAGAATCATCTCTTTTGTTAGCAACACTTTGCAAGCCATTGGACACCTTGGCAACCAAATGATGTAAGTAGTGTTAAAAGTAAAATGTTTTCCTTTTCTTCCTTGAAGTAAGAGTTCTGGGCTGCCTCCATCATATTTTTCACTTCATAATGTGCTAAATGTTTACACTTAGTAACAGGTTAGCGCACCGGGCGGGTCACTTTAGCACCCAGAATCTGATTATGGCACCTGACTGTTGTAAGGCATGCAGGATGTGGTTAGGCATTGTTTTGCTAGGTGTGGCCTTTTTGTGAGAAAGAAGTCTGAATACTGATCAAAAATCTTTCAGTATTAATGAGGCCTTCACATATGTACTATGCACACTAATGTATCTTCACATGCTATCATGGATGCTTATACTAAAGTAAGCATATATTTAAAAAGAAAAAAAGAAAAGAAACATTTGGCCTGAAATGTAAACACAAAATATCAAATGGAAGTTCACCAGAGAAGAATAAGTTTAGTTTAAGGAATAGATAGCATTGTGCTTTCTTATCAACTGTATCATAGCGTTCTGCTATAGCTAGCAGCAGATTAGCTTAGCTACACCAACATGTAGCCACACATCTGAAAGCATATTGATTTGCTCTCCTGATATTTAGACTGTAGTATTGATATTTTAACCTTTTTTAGGACACATAACAAATAACACATATTAAATTTTCTTGGAAGCACCTCTAAGGCTTGATAGAGGCAGAGCTACTGCCGGTTGTTTCTTTGTTTTCTTTCTGTCTTTATGTTAAGCTAAGCCAGCGAGGTGCTGGCTAACCTGGAATAAACTCCATTACAGACACACACAGATAGCAAAAGACCTGATGGTCAAGCAGTCATTCCTGTTATACTTATTTGAAATCCACTTGTGTGGCTTCATACTGTTTGATCTTGGAGTGAGACACAAATCAGTCAGGAAGTGTATCTGGTATAAAAATCTGCTAAATCAAAACATGCAGACCTATTTGCCCTAGCAACCCCTTGTGAATAAGGGAGCAGCCAAAGTCCACTTGAAGTCTGCTGCCTGGGGCACATGCATAGCTGGTGCATTGTAATGTAAATTCTTGCACAGTTATAAAAAACAGACAGGGAGGCAAGCATCCGTACATAATCTTGCAACAATTATTTCTTTGGTTGTGAATTCTTCCTAAACCATCAGGAGTTGAACAACCTTAGTTGTATCAGATATTATGACACAATCACATTGCCTAGAAGTCAACAAGCATTTACGCACCCCAGTGCATAAATTTTAATTTTAATTTCACAGCCAGCAGCAAAAACAGGCCAAACAATTATGTAGCATGAGCGTATCCTTGTACATGTAAATTTAACAGCCTGAGAGAAAGACTCAAATCAATCTTCTCCATAAATCTTTGTGTTTGTGTGTTTATATGAGCATGTTGCTCTAGTGTACACGGGAATTATTATAGGAACTGTAGGAACCTTTAGAATACTGTATGGTTGACATCAGGCTGGATAACATCCAACGCAGCCTGTCCAGTAACATATAAATACATACACACTTAAAGAGGCACACGCTCAGGTAAACAACCCTCGTCAACCTCTCCAGCTGTCTTTCCAGGACACTTGACTTGCACACCTCATCTGTTTCCACAAACCACAAACGGTTCCAGCGGAAATACTCAGTTAAAGCGGTAAACAAGCGCTTCCTCTCAGGGATAAGTCATAGATGCAGAGGGCCCTGACGCTGGTGTCGTGATGCTTGGAACACGCCTACACTGACACAACTTTGAGGTCCGTCGCCGGGTTTTAATCACGCACGTCTCAGTGGCCAGAGACAAACAGTGAGAGTGCACCATTGTAATTTTGTGGCATCAATACACTTGAATCACTCCCAGACAGTTTTATCCCCTCAAGGAGCAGAAACAGAAGCAAACAGTCATAGGAGATCAAAGTGAAGAGTAATGAAAGACAAGAGTTTGCCTGGCAAATATACAATGAGACAGCCCTCTTAGTCACATCTGCATGTGAAAGGTAATGCTGACAAATGATTTTTGTCTCACTAAAGGATTTGATGACGACTCCTCTCACATCCCATTAATTATGATCAGCCGACACTGTGGCAAAAGTCATTTTACTGTTAGTCAATAAGCGCTCTGTGTCACTGGCATTACTGAGATAAATACAGCTGCTGGGAGGGAGGGGGTATAGTAGGATACATAAACAGGATGCATTCAAGATATTTGACTGGTGTTAAGTTAAGGATGTGGATATACATTGGACAGTTTCTAGGCCTTCAGCGCGACATGGGGCCCCTCTTACATAACAGTGTAGCTGACACTGTAGACTTTAAGTAGACTGTAAATAAAAAAGAGACTAATGGCAGGAATATCCGTGAACGACCGGCACTGGCTACAGCGAGGAGCTAGCAAAGCAGCACAAAAGAGGAATCCTATTATTATTTCATCATTTTCACACATTTTAGACATTTTCAGTTCACAATACTCATTAAATACATTTCCCTACATGGAAAAAAGAAAAAAAAAAGTAGACTGTAGCAGTCAGATGCATGGCACTTATAAGGAATATTCAAATCCATTGATGCTTTTCCATTGTTTTGGTTTCAATACAAATTTAAACATGTTTGGCAAGATCGGACGCAGCAGAAATGAAACACAACCAAACCTACATCCATTTTAGTCGTAGTAGTAAGTAGTAGCTGGGACCTAGCCCAGCTGTCATGAGTACACCCTGGACAGATTGCCAGTCTATCACAGGGCTAACATAGAGACAGGATGCCATCCACACCTATGACCAACTTAGAATTGCCAGTTAAGCTAACATGTATATTTCTGAGTGTGAGGGGGAACCTGGAGAACATGCGGACTCCACCCCGTCACATATTCAGAGCCTGGTGTTCATATGTTGACAGGGACTGGAAAAAATAATCTTACGAAACAATCTTTTCAAGCAACTGAACCAAAACCTCCAAGTAAGCACATTTTTTTGCTGTTTGTGCTGTCTGCAGCTCATAAACTCGCTGATGTATCACACAGATACACAAACACCTACACACGAGACTCTCTTATTACATTCAGAGCTGGAAGTGACCCACAGCGCTCGCCTTGTTCTGTCAGTCACTGTGAGGTCGACTCTCCCTGCCAAACAGCAGCTTGCACATCACTTTCCCTGCAGCCCTCCTGGTATCAGCACACTGAAGCCACTGGCCAGCAACTTCCTGACGCTGACGTTGTTGGTGTTCCATATCGCTCTGACTCATTAGAACCGTGCAGATTTCCCATGACATTTGTGTAACAGCCGAGCTGAGTGTCTTCTAAGTCCAGTTTACTGTGCTTTTAGGCAGTAAATGCTTCTGAAATGAAATAATATTGGGTTTATGTGTACACACGCCACACAATGGCTCATGGTGGCAGTTGTATAAATGTTTTGGTTCATGATTTTGCTTGAACAGCTTGTTATTCAGGATGTCAACTTCAAGTTCAGTTGGAGGGGGGCACCAAATTACGCACAGAGATTACCTTTCTCATTTTTAATGTCTTTAAACAGAAAAAAACCATCATTAAGTGACACCCTGCTGTAAAGAAAACAAGAGCGACTGCATGCTTCATACCTACAACTTGACGGCAACACCGCACCCCCTGCTGAGTACACATGAATGTCTGCCAACAATAACTCATGAGGGTGCCAAAAAACAAAAAAAACAAAACAAAAATCACATGCACTTTATGTACCACCCTGTTTTCACTCCAGATTGAACTGGACCACCCTGGTGCTTAAGTCTACTAACACTTCAAGTGTTCGCCATCAAATCATCGCAGGTACTCTGTAATAAGACGGCTTCCATTTCCCTTTGGGGAGCGATGTCTTTTTTATGACATGGAAACTAAACGCGTTACATAGTTGGAAAAGCCGTTTCGTGAATCTGGGTGGAAGAAAGGGGAAATACCGCCAAATGAGAGTTTGTTTAGTTAGCATGACAAAATTCCTTCCACTTCCTGAAATGAAAATAGCCACATCTGTAAAAGTTCATTTGAACCAAAACGATGATAATGAAGCATTTAAAACAAAAACAAAAAAAGATCTTTGTACACAAATACATAAACTGAAGAGAGTCACAGTGTGACACAAAGAAAAAAAGTAATTAAAACTGTTTTTAAGACAGGGTAAAGGTCTTTGGCAGAGGGAAATACATATGAAGATGGAAAATGTTGTAAATCGATCCACTAAAAAATAAAGTGCAGAAGCATATGGGGTGCTGGATGGAGCACAGGAAAAACTCTGAGTCGGTGTAGGTAGCAGATTTACAGGGTGGCATACAGTGGGACATATAAGTGAGCGCGTGCATCTAAATGCATGAATTTGCCTTTGTAGGCTGCCTTGATTCAACGACATGATTTTCCTGTGTTTTTCCTTACTTTCCCAATTTCAAAATGTCTTTCAAAAATACAAAAATAAAGCACCTTTATTGTACCACTTATACGCTAAAGGGCACAAATGCTTTCCACTGGGACGCTACTCTCTGTTTGTTAGCAGCCATGTTGTTTCTATCAATCCTGATAATTTTATACCTCAGCATAAATTTGGTTGGGATACAGTCGATGTTCTCGACTGTCTGTTTGAGCTGTCCAGTTATATAATACTAAGGCAAGTTCCTTATTCCAGCAGGGTTATTGCTGAGAGTATGTTACATTTTTTTTCTTTATATTATTATTATTAGTAGTAGTAGTAAGCTGCTAATGTATTAATATTATACTGTAATATTATAGATAAAGCTTCCCGGCAGTATATAATTACCAGCTATGGAGAGATTTTGTGTCAGCCAAATGTTATTACCACAGTTGCACAAAGGGGTAATAAATGGATGAAGTGACTGTATCAGTATACATACAGAAGTGATGATATTTTACATGATGTGCAGATAACTGCAGATAAGAATACAGGTGTGCCTTAAATCTATCCACGCCCTTTAGTGTGGCTTTGGCACCAAATGTTTTGAAAGAACCACCCAGAAGAAAGGGGAAACACCTCCACTGAGACAGTCTGTTTAATTCGAACAATAAAATCATTTCACTTCCTGAAATGAAAAACAAAACATGACTTTTGTAAAACTGATGGTTCATTTGAGTTGCCGCTGATTGTAAGACAACATAAAAAGACTCAATCAGCACTAATTCAGCATAAATAAAGGACAAAAATAAATAACAGACCCAAGACTCTGCTATAACTTCATAGTGATGCTACTAGAATACAATGTATTTATGATATTCTTTGATTTTCATGCAACAGCCTCCATCAGCCACAGAGCAACTTCGTTACATAGTCACCAATTGGCAATGCTAAAAAATGATAACTACAATGCCATTTGCCCTCTCCATTATTGATGGGTTTTAGGGGTCCAGACCTGCCTAAAAATGTGAATTGAGCCCTCTGAGCTGATTCTACAACCATTAATTAAATCAAGTCAGAAAGTTTGGTAATGAAAAAGTAAACACCCATGATGCCATAAAGCTGCGATGTAAGTTATTGCAGCACAAGCTGAAGTTAATTATTTGGTTAGCTGTAGTTTAGCGCTTCTGCAGCAATAGCAGTAACCAGCATGATGGAGAAGGGCACTGACGTTGGAACAGATGGCTCTGTGGAGGTTACAGTTTGGAAAGTACCTTGTATGTCGTTTTGGAGCTAAAAACAGGTCATTCATCTGGTTGTGCAACTACTCTATATGGACACACGTACTGGGCCACACCTCTTTCGAATTCAGATGTGCTCAGTCCCATTGCCACAGGTGTATAAAGCAATTCTGACTGCTTTTACAACATTTGTGCAAGAATAGGTCATTACAAAGATTTACTGAATTTTGTGTGATCAAGTATAAGTCATATCAGTAAAAAGTCAAAGCGTTAAGGTATCATAGCAGCTGTGAAGTTACAAGTGCTCTGGCGCATAGTGCAGAGTTGCATACCTCCTGTGGCATTAATATTAGCACAAAAGCTGTGCACCAAGAAATTTGTGGTATTCATAGGTTTCCAAGGAGAGGCAGTTCCTAAAAGTGTAATGTGTAGGTGGCCAAGAACTGTTGCTTTCTTGTGTGGCAAAAGAGCTAATTAAATTCATCTGACATTAAATATTTAAATATACAGTATATTATGCATTTAAAGGAGATCTGACGGTATTTCAGATGAGATACATGCTCTTTTCTGAGTATAATGAGAATACAGGTGTGCCTGAACGTTTTGGCTCGCCTTGCGATGTACCTTTAGCACAAAATGCTTTAAAAGAACCACCCACAAGACGTGGAAAACATCTGCAAAGAGTATGTTTGTTTAGATAGCATAATAAAATGCTTTCTGCTTCCTCAACTGAAAAGACAGGGGTGACGTCTGTAAATCACAAGTTAATTGATATGATTGCTAAAAAAAAGGACGGGACACACTGGAGAGATTATGTCTTATGTCTATGATGGATTGACAAAAGCAAGGTGTTGTGGGTGCACGTGCCACCCCATTGAAAAAATCCTGGAAACGTCCCTGATCCAGACCTCCTTTTCCTTTCCTTCACCCACAGAGAAGGTGGGAAGATTTGGTTGTTCTTACAGATAACACTGTTTTCTACTGCAGATACATTCACTGACATGTGGTTTTACATCACTTCTGTGTTCCCAGCTATATCACAGCAAACAGTAGCCTAGAGGCGGTCAAAAAATATTAGCTACTGCACGTTAGAGAGCCTCTCTTAGAATTTTTTTGTGAACCCGCAGAAGGTTATGCAATATTTTTAAGTAATCTTGTCTTATTTGGTGTGCACAGTCGATAAGGATTACCCTGCTCGCTCACTCACTCACTCTCCCTTATAATCCGCTGATGATGACGTTATACTGCAGTTCCTGGGCTTCAGATCTCGCGAGGTTACGGGAAACAATCCAGACGCGCTCTCTCTCTCTCTCTCTCTCTCTCACTCTCAGTTCCCCCTCCTCCCCAGCCCTCCCTTCCCACGCCCCACTGCGCTGTGGGATAGTGGCACTATAAAGTATATCCTCTCTCGGCGAAAGATAAGAAGCCCGAGACAGGAGGGGGATGAAGATGGCGGACGCCAAGCAGAAGCGGAATGAACAGTTAAAGCGATGGCTTGGCTCGGAAACGGACCAGGAGCCTCCTGTTTTGAAAAAGAAAAAGACGAAGGTGAAGTTCGATGATGGCGCCGTGTTTCTGGCCGCCTGTTCGAGCGGCGATACCGAGGAGGTGCTCCGAATGCTTGACCGGGGCGCTGACATCAACTACGCCAATGTAGACGGTCTCACCGCCCTCCACCAGGTTTGTGTTGGCCTGCCGTGTGTGTTTATGTCAGCAGCTGGTACCATTAGACATAAATATCGACTGGCTGCTAGCAAAAGCTTACCCTGGTACACCTGTCAAATGGAAGCCATTCTCATCCCGTTGTTTACCTACCTAGCATACTCGTCCTTCTCGAAGCAGAGAAGGGATGAACCCGTTGGCTTCCTCCTGAGGCTGTTTAATTGGTAAACCGCGCTAACTATGCATACACTTGCCTGAGTATAAGTGGCAAGAAGCAGCAAAGTCAAACACCTAATTTCCAGGGCTAATTCTACTTCATGCCTCCATAAACTAGCCTGAGTCTGTAGGTGCAGTCTAATTGCAGTACTGCTGCATTTTTCGGGTTGAAACATTGGCTCGGTTTTATGTTGTAAATGCAATCAAGCCAGACAAGCACCTAGTGTCTGTGTGGTCCATTGATTATTTTCGGATCCTACTTAGTGTGTTTGGAGCTTAATATAAATGATGTTCATGCAGAATGAACCCAGCAATAGATGGCTGCTACCTGGTTAGCAGTAAAAGTCGTTTTGTTGATAAACCCTCCCCGACTGTGGCTACTCTCTGGAGAGGAAGCAGAAGCTACCTCGCTAACTAGCTTCAGATACAACGTCATTCAGATACAGGCTAATGTTACGATTGCAAAACAATGATTGCTTGTCACTCTAACTTAAAAAATGCATCCCCTCATAAATATTGGGCATATTAGTTTAATTGCCAGGAAAGAGTGAATGGTAACAGCGCAGTATTAGCCCAGCGGATTGTCTGCTAACGTACTTTAGCATGCTAAGATAAATGTCGTTAGCTGTGTGGGGCTTTAGCTGAAGTTAATTCATTCATTAACTGACCGGAGAAACGGCGTCAGCGGTAAATTATGGGCCTCATAATTTTATGCTGTTTTGTGTATAGTTAATCGGAAACGGCTGTGTCGTTAGCGCTTTTGCTACACCGGGATGTTAGCCGTGCCAAGCTAGTCATTTGCCCGCTAACTGGGGTAGCTACTTTGACTAGCATCAGTACTTCCACAGCCGATAAACTGAAAATGGCACCTCATCTTGATGGGTTTTAGGCGGTATGAGGTAGTTTCAGTCCAAATGGGTTAAAAGCCTGATTTGAAAGCTTTATAAACCACCATGGATCCAGTGATGGAAGTGGGTTGCTTGTTGGTGCAGTAAGCTTACATAAAGTTGTGACCAGGTTAAGTCCAGTGAGGTGTGCAAAAGCTAGACTAGAATTAAAACTTAAATAACAAAGAACCTGATCGTGTAATTTATGAATTTGTTTCTGTTGCTTCAGATGTAGCTTTTACCATTAAACAAGTACACTTATTTTAAAAACAATAGGATTTAATAACATGTTTTTCAGTTTGTGCTTAATGGATCAAATGATTACGGGTATACTGTTAGCTTTTACAGTGACATTTTCATAAAGAAATCTTGCTTATTTTGTACCAAGAACATTGCAGTTAAGTGTTTTACTATTTGGTGGAAATAAGCAGGGTGAAGGGTTTGGGGGATTTCCCCTTTCTGGACTGCATGTTTCTGCCTCTGATAAATAATTTGTCATTCCCACTGGAAAATAAACTTTTATCCCCCCCCCCTTTCCAGGATTTTTGCAGTGTCTTGAAACAGTCAACAGTGCAAACATCAGTCCAATCAGAAACTGATCTCACTTTCAGTGCTTGTGAGGCTGCTGGGGTGAGATGATCAGGATCTATTCCATTCCAGCTTTTCATTAAGCCAAACTGTAACGTTGGATCTCTGGGTCCAGAGAGTTGCAGAAAAACCTCAGAAATATTGTGTGCCAACCAGTTGCCTCTGTGTTGACATCTGAGGTCTCTCCAAAGGTGATTTGTGCAGCTTCTTCTTTTCTTCTTTCTTCTTGTTGAGTTGCGGCTCGGCACCAGGACTGTTCTCTGCAACATCCTGCAGTCGTTTGTCGCCTTTTGCATGATGGCGCAGCTGCTGTGATAGGCTGATGGAGAGGGGTAGAAGCATTTTGTTTAAAAAGATCAACCTTAACCTGATCTTCGTTCACAAGTTAGAACATGCTGTCGAACATATTACAGAGTCAGATAATTTCCACATATTTATTAACACTCAAACTGGAAAGTGTGCTGCTGATCTCAGAAAATGAAGTCTCCTTCCCTTTACAGAGACTTTATGGATTCGGGTAAAAGAGGGTGATGTGTTTTACATTTGGGGTTATTTCAAATTAATCATTAAAGCTATGAAGCTAACATCCTCTGAAGAGGGAAACGGTGGTTGCCCCTCTATATATTTTTTTTATTTTTCTCTCCCTGCATATTGCATCCTGGATATCAGTATTTTAATTTGAAGAAATAAAGGATAATGCTGGTGGAAACGAGCATTTGTTTATCTTGTTTGCACTAGTGTGGATAGTGTTTACATGATGTAAGGATGTACAAAACTATTCACATTAAATGTTTTATACTTGCATAGATCTCCTGTGATGTCACTTCATTACTCATGTCCACATGTCTCGTCTTAGTAATTATGAGCACTGCTTTATGCACCACCTTGCTCCCATGGTGTGTTTGTTCTCCAAGACTTACGCCACTGCACAGATTAAAAGTTTTAAAAGCAGGTTTTAAGGCATGGGTCATCAGCTTTATCCGTATGTGATTTCATGTATGTGAATAGTTTTTTTTTGCATTAATTAATCCTGCTGGTAAATTAACCTTTCTTCAAGCTCGTAGTCTGCTTTAATGAAATCTGGAATTAGCATGAGCCCCTCCATGCAAACTCATTGGGTGGAAACGTTGCCTTTTTTTGGGCTGATGTCCAGAGATGAGCTTGAGTGAGGAAAGAATTTGAAGTGCCGCTCTCCGGACATAACCATCTCTGGAGACGAGGGGCTGCTCTGTGTGTGTGTTAAAGGCCATGTGATCTCTAGGTTTGGTGTTTTACCGAGGGGTGATGGAGGGATTTGTGATTAAAGGGTGAATCCCAGGTTAAACTGCTGTTAATTTTCTTGAAGATGAGCTGAACAGTCAGTAGCCTCTTTTGTCTTAATGTCTTTGTGTGGCTTTTCTTGTTGAATTTTAGACAGACCAAAAAAAAAAATCCCTCCAGAGAATATCTATCCTGGTGAATGAGTGACCTCTATCTTTGTTATGAAATGTGCCATGTTGCTGCATGAGGACTCGATCACTGGTGACCGGTGCAGCCAACACAAGTTCCTCTAACTGGGTTTCAGTAGATGATACTAAGTTTGGGTATGACTCAGTCTGTAGCTTTGCTTTGTAGTTCAGCTCTAGTATAATCCCACATTTAGGCAAGAGGTCGTCTCTGTGAGTCATGAACCGTCATGAACCTTGTTTCTTTAAAAATGACCTGTTGCTGATGAACCTGTAAACACGTCAATGTCTTTTTGCAGACCTCTTAAGGCGTGTGTAAGGTGATGCTTGACCAGTGATGACGATGATCAATGATGTCACTATGACTGTGTACAAGCAAGAGCACCAAGGTGAAAAGTCACACTGTTGCCAGGCTCAGTCCAGTGGACTTTGAAGTTCAGTTGTAACACAAACATAAGGACCAACGTCACATATTTTATTCTCACAAACCTCAAATATGCACATTTTGCAAGATTTAAAAATATTTATGCAACGCTTATTGCGATTACCATGCTGGAGAAAGCGATATACCACCTCATGCAGATGTAAACAAATGGAGACTTTGTTGCAACAGCTTGCTGGGGTGTTGGCAATGCTTTGCACTGGAAAACAAAACAAAATAAGAAGCCTGACTGAATTTGAGAAAATGGTTGCTGAGACAAGACCAGCATGGGTTGTTGTTCTTCAGTGAGAACTCAGTAGTATTTCTAAATACTAGTGTTCTAGATAACATTAGCCTTAAGGGCTAGAGTGTCAGTGATACTTGCTGTGCTACTTGAAGTGTATAGGCATTAGCTTCATTTGAGGTTCATTCATTCACTCTTCCTGAAGACACAATCGTAAACCTAAATATCAGACATGCTTGATATTATTTGGGTAACTCTTCTGAGTCTTTGAGTTGTTCCAGAGATTTAAGACTGGTTCTTCAATTTCTCACATTGTCAATATTTTTGTCCTGTTTCACCTCAAGGACCTTGGTGGGTACAGATATTTAGCACTCTAGTCTAAGCCGCTATTAGAGAAACTTTAGTATTTCGATAGTGAACTAGGGATCCCTTGGACAAGCAGAGATTCCAGATCACATTGGCTAAACTCGTCCCAGAGCTGTCGCATTCCAAGTCCTGTCGTTCTAGCCCGTGCATTCCTCACATGACGGCCGCTGGAAACCATAGCAAAGAGGGAGCAGAGAAGACATTCCTCAGCTGTCACCTAAACCCCTCCCCTTCAGTCATTCCCTCTCTGGCTTGACTTTCCCTATACAATGCCAAAGCCCAGCTGACTGTTCCTCACTGAGCTCCACCGAAGCAATTAGAGTGGAGGGGCTTGTCGCTTCACACAAGAAAATCTACCCACTGACCTACACCTGAACTTTTTCTTTAGCGCTCAGGGTCTCTGATCCCCCCCTCCCTAAGACCGAGGTGACAGGATTCAGCTCAGCTTAACATGTGAGAGCTGGACACTACAATGCCCATGCTCTGTTGACATTACACACCCTCATTATTGCCCTAAAGTCTATGAACATTATCTTGCCTCGTCTCCATGACGACTCGAGGGTTGCTAGTCACTTGTGTTGGTGGATTTGCATGGACAGAGTGGGAGTTGCATAACAGACTGAACAGAGAGAGACTCTCTGGCGGTGCTTAGCAGTTTGGAATAGTCAGGCTCATGGATCTGTAATGGAACAGTTTCAGACTATGTAGTGGAAGATGATGATAATGTGAGGTGGCTGCATTTCTTTTCATCCAGAGCAGCATCAGTCATTTTAACACATTACATAATTGCCGTGGATCTCGCTGCAGTCTCAAACATGAGATTCTCAGCTGTGCCTGAGGCTTGCAGTTGGCCAATGAGAGGAGGACAAAAAATGCCTTTGATACATTGCTGTCCTCCTGATAAACACAGCATGTTAATCTGTTATAGAACCTAGGCCTTCTGTCTTTTTGGAAGAAGAAGGGACACCCCGTCATCTCATTTGGAGAGGTCTAGGATGACATAATCTAAATATCTGGGCCCACAGTTGACTTGTTTTTCTGTAGACTGTTTTTGACTCAAATTTATTTTAAAAATGTGCTGATTTGGCTCTGATGCCGTCCCCATTCTCTGGTCTGATGTCCTACCTGCACAACTTTGCACATCACAACTGAAAGCTTATCTGCATCAAGCACAGAGTAGCGCATTCAGTCTCAAGCACCTATCGTGAGCTAGTGGAGCTATGCTGCTATTGTTAAAGGTGCAATAAACATCATAGTCTTCTTGTTGAACTTCCATATCTAAGACAGTAGCTTCATTTCTGACAAGCATGCATAGTTTACCTGTTACACAAAAATGCCCAAATAATGCACTTTTTAAATGGGAAATCTATATTGGTTATTGGTCTACTTGATTCCTGATTGTGTATCAGGCCTGTAGAAACCTTAAATGTCAATTTCTGCATTAAAGATCTTCCCTTTTCTGGTAGTCCACACGATAAAGGTCCAGACTAGTGACTTACTAAGAGGCTCGTAATCCTCAAATAAGCCCAGCTAGATGATCTGCCTGCATAATAACCTCCAGATCTGATGGCTGTTAGATAAAGACTACCTAGGATTACATATTTTGGTGATAAGCTGGAATGCACAGTGCTGTGAGTACTTAAGCATATTGTGGGGTTTTGGAGGGGCTGTATAGCGTGTGGTCTAAAAGCTTTAGGAAAATAAGCACAGATGACAAAGCAAAACCTTTGCATGTAATTTTAAGTAGGAAGTCTGTTAAGATTTGGTACAGTATGTGAAGCGTTTCAAATGCATCGACAGATACCTGGTCATCAAAAGCAACACGACTGGGGTCCTTTTGAGTGCTAGGGATATCGTTTGCTTTTAGGTAGCTTTAGAGTGTGCTAATATTTCTTGACTGGTTAAAAACCTAGCCTTCAGTGTGATTTGAATATTAAAGACAACAATCAAAATTACTTAAGTCCAACTGTTTGATAATTAATTCATTAATTTGTTGTGTGCGACAGATGGCCTTGGGATATACAGGAAGCAGGATCTTGTGAGTGCAGGGTTTGCGTGTGGCATGTAACAATACATGGCACAAAGGGACTTTGATGTGTATAGGGGATGCTTGTTTGCTTAAACTCATTCACAAAACTAGTTCTAGCTAAAGAGTTACTGGGGTAATGAGAATATCATAAATAAACCCCATTCTAGAATGCTAGCTTAATTAAACGTGTGTGTGTGTGTGTACACGCCACAGTATTTAGGCTGAAACAGGTTCTTCATACCCAGCAGTTGCAGACCATTTTACAAGTCTGCTTTCAGATCACTTTTCTTGTAAAAGGTTGCACGGGGCTTTGAGGTTCTTTGTTATGGTTTAAGGGCAGACTGGCAGGAGCTGCATAATCACTCATGCATTTCTAACATGATGCTGAATACATTACGTTTTAATTTAATAATTCATGGACATGAATGTAGACAGTCTAGTTTTATTGTTCTTTGTTCAGCCCAAACAGTCTTCAGACTGCCATTTTTGAATATGTTTGACTGTGTCTTGTTGTTCCTAATCTTCATTCCTAATTGCTGCTCACTATAAGAGTTATATTTGTGTATAATTTCTAATTATACATCGCTGTTTAATATT